>NC_034596.1:92826675-92839978 GCF_900095145.1 Mus pahari
GGGGGGGGGGTTATAGGGAACTTCCGGGATAGCATTTGAAATGTAAATAATAAATAAATAAATAAAAGAAATGTAGATGGTCAGCAATAACCACCATCCCTAGGAAGCACTTGAAAAAATTAAAATTGTTAGTGAAGCTAGGTTGAGGTGTTTTTGCTGCTGGCTTTGATGTAGAAAAGCTTAAGGGGTTCAGACAGGCTTAGTAGTTAAGCTAGGGACTTTTTAAGGTCAGGGAACAGGAACAATGGCAGCACTGGCTGCCATGATGCTTACTGAGGCTGGACTGGTGATGGTAGGTCCTTGTAGCCATTTTTACCCTCAGCTTCCTGATATGATTGCTGGTGAGCAGATGTGCATTCTGAGGATGTAAAGTATATAAGACTGATTTTTATACAAAAGTTTAGATTTGTGATTCTTTTTTATTATATCTAAGTACACTGTAGCTGTCTTCAGACATACCAGAAGAGGCTGTCAGATCTCATTATGGATGGTTTGTAAGCCACCATGTGGTTGCTGGGATTTGAACTCAGGACTTTTTGAAGAACAGTCAGTGATCTTAACCTCTGAGTCATCACTCCAGCCCCCTGTGATTCTTTTAAGATTCTTATAAGACTACTATTTAAGATAAATAAAAAAACAAATTGATCCTTTCTTTATAACCGCTAATTGATGTCTACCAGTAAAAGATTGCCTGAGAAAACTACCTTGCTGGCTCATACTTTGTTAATCTAGAGCAAGTTGCTTAATTATGACTGTACATGGGTTCTTGAGAATAATTTGTTTTCTTTACCTGTATTATATAATGTTTTTTCATGTGAAGATATTGTTGAATATACTGTGTTTTTTATAATCCTTTGCTAAAAGAAAAATGGAATGCAATTACATTGTAATTCTATACTGCTTGAAAGATTTTGCTGGGATATATAAACTATGGAAGAAAAAAAATCAAGTGTATGTTGGAGCTTGCTCCATCCACCAGCTGTGTGATATATGCATATATGCATATGTGTATATGTACATACGTACATATGTGCATGTGTATATGTGCATATGTGCATATGTAAACATGTCTGTATATGCATATATGCATGTATATGCACACATGCATATATGTATATATGCGCATATACATGTATATATGCATACACGCACATGTGTGCATATACACACATATGCATATATATGTATATGTACATGCATATATGTGCATATGTATATATGTGTAAATGTATGTGTGTATGTGTACATATGTATATATGCATATATGTATATATGTGAATATACATATGCATATATGCATATATGTGTATATGTATATGTGTATATATATGTACATATGCAAATATGTATAAATGTATATGTATATATGTCTATATGCATATATTTGCATATGCATATATGTATATAGGCATGTGTGTTTATGTGTAAATCTGTATATATGTTCACATATATATGTACAGGTATGCATATGTACTTGTGTATATGTATATTTTATTTTTGTCTATGTGTGAAATACTTGGAGCCTGCTTGTTGGAACTTTGTTCCATCTCTTCAATGTGTGAATGTGTATATGTCTATTCATCTGTCTGTCTGTAGGTTTACATGTATGTATGTATGTGTATGTATGAAGTTATTGGAGCATGCTTTTGTTTCATCATTCAGTGTGTGTGTATCTGTGTATATTTGAATTTTCTCTCTTTCCTTTTCTTTCTTGCCACCCCTTAAAGGGTAAACAGAATTCAGACTGTCTGCTGGCCACAGAATGTGTCAGGCCCAATGAATCAAGCTTTGCTCTCTTAGAGAGAAGTCTGCTGAATGATTTCTTTAATTGCTGGTTGCCAGCAGCAGCAACCATTGTCTGTTGCTACCAGCATCAACCTCTGTCAGCTGTTCTCAGCTTTGACCCTGTTTGCCAACTCCATACCTCACTGCCTGCCTCAGTTTAACCTGGGATGTCAAAGTTGGCCTTTGACATTTTTGACAAGTTATGAAGTAGCAACAAAAACAATTTTATGATTGGGGGCCATCACAACATGAGGAACTGAATTAAAGGGTCACAGGATTAGGAAGGTTTATCAGGGTTTGGAATTCTTTACAATCAGTACCACCTGTCCTATTTTTGCTTCTGTGTTGTTGGGCTAAAATGCTAACCAAAATCGGCTTGGAGAAGTACATGGTTTATTTGGCTTATAGTTTACAGTCCATTATTGAGGGAAGCCAAAGCAGAAGGAGCTTAAGGCAGGAAGCTGGAAGCAGGGCCTGAAGCAGAAACCATGGAGGAATGCTGCTTACTGGATTTCTCTCTCTTTGGATTACTCTACTATATTTCTAGTTCAGGTCAGGCTCACCTGCCTAAGGGATGTCATACCCACAGTGGACTAGGATCTCCTGAATCAATTAGAAATTAAGAAAATGCCTCAGAGATGTTTTGAGATTTGTTGAGATTTAATTGAGATTCTCTCTTCCCAGGTATTTCTAGTCTGTGTCAAGTTGACAAAACCTGACACATGTCACCAACAGAATTCACTGTGGAGTAGGGACTATTTTCAGAGTCTGTTGTGATGTCTCCTCTATTTCTTTAGTGGGTAAATCCTGATTACTTATCTTTTAGTTCAAAATATGGTAGACCTTGAAGAACAGTATTTGAACCTTATGAAAAGTTCTAAATACTATATAGATACCCAAGATTTTGAGATCAATACAATAATGAAGAAGGGGAAATAGATTTTTCTTCCCTGAGGAATTTGTGAATGTTTGAGGTAGGAAATGATGGTCATAGGAACCATCTGTGAAATGCTAGCTGCCCACCAAATATCCATTATTTTTCTTGAGAGACACCAACTTTATTTCTCAGCTTCCCATGTAGAAAAATGACTTAAGTTTTTGTCAATAGAATATAACCACATGCCACTTTACCCTTGACCCATGAAGGCCTCTCACATTTTTTCCAATATGTCCTTATTGGCTGACTGAAGTTGTAAGGCCTTGAATCCACTAGATGTTGGAGGAAGCATCATTATTTCCTGAGCCCTTAGATGACCATAGAAGAAATAAGAAGCTCCATCAGTCCAGATCTCCTCATAATGACTTCTTGTCAGATATTTGAGATTTTTAACTTCAGTTTTTGCACATTCTAAGGTATCATATTAAGAGATATCAAAGTCTGGATTTGTTTGAACCCCTTCAATAAAGACCAGAGTTGATGCACAGAATCCAAGATCTCTCCAGCGTCCTGGAAAGCATCCCTGCTGCCCGGGTTTGATCGCGCAGTCCCTTCTTGTGAGTCTTTAATAAACACAATCATTGTCTTTATTCTCTCACTCCTTCCTTCTTTCTTTCCTCTCTTCTCCCATGCCCCTGACAAAACTCCAGCTCTGGTTTCATCCAGGTCTGCTTCCTCCCACACCCGCAGATTCCTGTGGCTAAGTTTCTACTTTCAATTCAAGTCTGCTGATATAAAATAAGATCATAATACAACCACAGGCACCACACTGCAGTTTCATAGTGCATTCATTCACCTAGTCTCTCACATGGCTATTTCATCCTTTCTTCTCTCAGGACTCTCCAACTCCTTCCCCCCCTCCTCCTTCTCCCTCTCCTCCTCCCCACCCCCACTGATGAGTTTAAATTCCACAGAAATAAGAAAAACAGGATCCAGAGAGAATTTCCATTAGCTTTCCCTACCTCCTGCGCTGCCCACCTGCACCTGTTCCTGTGCAGTTCACCTCCCCTCCTGGGTAAATTGTCTGTGCTCCCTTCTAAAGCCAAAACCTCCATATGTGCACTGGGCACCATTTCCTCATGGCGCTTCCTCCAACTGCTCTGTCCCCTCTCTCCTACACCATCACAATTTCTCTCTATGACACAGCTTTCTCTTCACAGCACAGAACATCTCACGGCATATCCTGCTTAAAAATAAAGAGTAAAAAAATCATTCCCTCCACTACCCACTATTTCCCAACTTCTGTCCATTTGCTGGATTTTTTTTTTTTTTAGGTATATTCTTTTATCTTCCTTCCTGTAATCTTATTCATTCTCGAGTCTACCCCAAGCACCTCCCAATGGTATCACCGAGGCAGCTAGTATCAAGATCACCAATGATTTTCACATTATCAAAGCCAGATGGCCACATATCTATTCCTCTCTCATTCATCTCATCAGCTTCACTTGCTATAGTATATTATTCATTCTATCCTGTGCTATTTTATTCTCGGTTCCTTTACAGACACCTCTTTCATAGTTTTCTGCCCTTTTTATAAATGATTCCTTCCAGTCATAAAGTGACCTTTAAAATGTGGAGTACTCCAGACCTTGTCCTTCATACTTGCACTTTGCAAACCAAATTCATTCTCTAGATTTTGTCAGAGTTCATAGATTTTTACAAATGTCTGTACAGATGGAGCCCAAATTTCTGTTTCTAAGCCAGGCATCTCTGCTAACTTCAGGTTGGCCTAGCCAACTACCTCCTTGACACCCCCACTTAGATGTCTAGTAGTTATTTCAAAGTTGGCATTCTAAAATATAAAACCATTGATTGCCTTCACACTCAAGCCAGCTTAATACAAATGGCTCATTTTAATCACGTAAGCACCAACATCCATTAGGATTCATTACCCCCCCCCCTTTCTAAAGCCCTACAGCCAGGGCATCAGAACATCCTGGTTCATTTGTATCATGCTATGTGCAGAATCTGACCACTTCTCAACACCTTCATCACCATAGTCTCTCATCTCATTGTCTTGTGGTCCAAACTACTCATCCCTTCCCAATCTCCTAATTTCTGTCTTTCACATGAGAATAAGTTTTCTTTGGGATATCTCGTCCCTAGATGCAGGGAATACTTCTTCACACTTCTTGCAGCTCAGTATAGTCACTAGGGATTTCTAGAGCCTCCCTTAAAAGATAGATCAGAGGAACCTCTTTCCTTGGTGTTCAACTGCATTTCCTCCCATCCTATTCTTCATCAACAAGGCAACTATCAGGACCTTCTTGTGTCAACTCTTTTCTGTCTGCATTTGTGTGAGTATTGAGTTGGAAAGGTTTTGCATCCCCAGGCTCCTTAATAAAGTACAGCTTCCACTCGTCTCTGGTGGACAGACACTGTCAGTTTCACTGCACTAGCACTGCTGAACTTTGCCAAAGCCAAAACGCTTTCTAACTTGTCTTTACTTAGCTTTTGCTATTACACCCGTAGCATCAACCAAAGGGACCCCCTTGCTTCTTTTGTTTCTAAGTTGGAACAATTTTTATTCATTAATTTTTAAGTGTAAGTGTTTCATTTAAATCAATGAGTCTTTTATTTACAATTTTTAATCTGAGCACTTAAATACCTTGGTCTCTGTCCTCAGTGACTTAATTAGGGTTTTAATGCTGTGAACAGACACCATGATCAAGGCAACTCTTAGAAGGACAACATTTCACTGGGGCCGGTTTCCAGGTTCAGAGGATCAGTCCATTATCATCAAGGCGGGAACATGGCAGCATCCAGGCAGTCACAGTGCAGAAGCAGCTGAGAGTTCTACATCTTCATCCGAATGCTGCTAGCAGAATACTGGCTTCCAGGCAGCTAGGATGAGGGTCTTAAAGCCCATACCCACAGTGACACACCTACTCCAACAAGGTCACACCTACTCCAACAGGGCCATGCCTTCTAATAATGCCACTCCCTGAGCTGAGCATATATGCACCATAACACTCAGAGGCCTCTTTTCTTCTTCTTGCTGTTCCTATTGTATTCCCATTCCAAGTGTTCAGATGGTTCTGTGTGTCCATCCCTGTCTTTCTTCTCTGCCCACTCTTCATCACATTCTTTCCATTCTGCATGGCATGGCTCACTCCTCATTGGTCAAGCTCTACTTGCTTAAAAGACTCATTATCCTGTAACTTGTTCTCTCACTTATTTAAGATGACTCCTGGGGCATCGTCTATCCACCAGGCACATTCTAATTACTTTGTAGAAACTAGGATGTACTGACTGGTTTTGTGTGTCTACTTGACACAGGCTAGAGTTATCACAGAGAAAGGAGCTTCAGTTGGGGAAATGCCTCCACCAGATTCAGCTGTAAAGCATTTTCTAAATTAGTGATCAAGGGGGGAGGTCCCCTTGTGGGTGGTGCCATCTCTGGGCTGGTAGTCTTGGGTTCTATAAGAAAGCAAGCTGAGCAAGCCAGGGGAATCAAGCCAGTAAATAACATCCCTCCATGCCTCTGCATCAGCTCCTGCTTCCTGACCTGCTTGAGTTCCAGTCCTGACTTCCTTGGTGATGAACAGCAGTGTGGAAATGTAAGCTGAATAAACCCTTTCCTCCCCAACTTGCTTCTTGGTCATGATGTTTGTGCAGGAATAGAAACCCTGACTAAGACATAGGATTTTCTTTTGAAAAAGCAGTTTCTTGACTTATACTGGGCCCAGATACTCACTGAATCATAGTGGATTTAAACCAGAGATTTAAGACACAAAGTTTAGCTTATGGAGGCTCTAATCATGATTCCCATATGATTTGCACCAAGACTCTAAACCCATTCCGAGAAATCCACAGTAGATATTATATTTGTTAATATAAAATTAATTTCAAATATCAATGTTCCTAGTTCCTTTCCCCCTACCCACTTCCACCCACCACCCAGCTAGATAGTCTTCCTTCTAAACAAAATGGGTAAAGTCTCTACCTGAAAGACACCAGACAGCACAGATCACAGTCCCCCAACTCTGCTGTCATATACCCTCTTGCTTTACTAATTCATATTAACCTGGATCTGAAAAAAAAGTTCCCTTAAGTGACTTAGGGTATTTTGGTTCTCCCAAATTTAGAAGAAATACTCAAAGACAAGGACACATTTTGAGGCCCCCAAAATGAGTTTTCAGTATGGTATCCGAGGCATCAGGGAAATTCATTTTCCTTAGTAACTTTTCATATCTGTGGCTGCTCATCCCCACCAGATGACTCTGCAAAGCCGTATGACTCATTCTGGGAGAGCTGTTTGCTTTGGAGCATAATCCAAGTCTGTTTTCTTTTAAAATGTTCATACAGGACAGTTGGGTCTTGAAGATATGCAGAGATGACTACAAACAAATTAATCATTCCGAGGAAAGGATCTAGCCTGGTGCCAAGGAACAACTACTGGAAGGTTAATCACATTATTTAGTCGGCAAGTGCACTATTTGCAAGTCACTAATGGCATTGATCTGAGCCATCATCAGTTCATACTCTTCAAGGTGAACTGCTCATAAAATATTTGTGTAGAGTTCAGTAGTGCCTGTTACATATTTATGTTCTATCTTCATTAGAAAATACTGCTGTTTCCACTTTGATTTTCTATTGTTTTATGATTGCTTTCGAAAACAAGTTTTGGAAAAACACTAATAAAAGACACTTTGAATGGGACTCCAAGACTTCCTACTGATGTGAAATTGTTCTATTCGTTTGTTTATATTGTGTGTGTATACATGTTCATGTGCATGCCAGTGTGGGTGTGTATACATGTGTGTATGCACACATATAGATGCCAGCTGTTCACATAAGAGTGTCTTATCCTTTCTCACTCACTATATATTTTTTAAAACATAGTCTCTCCCTCAACCTGGGGAGCTTGAGTAATGACTAAATTGGCTGGCCAGTTATCTGTAGGGAGCTGGCTGTCTTGGCCACCTTCCCAACAAGGCGAGTATAAGCACCTAACACATGTCTGGAGTTTATGTGAGTACTGGGAGTCCAGTCCTCTGGTTCACATGCTCAATTGGCAATCACTTTACCAACAAAATCCTTGATCCAGACCCCATCTTGTTTTTCATTCAACAGTATCTTAGAGTACATATTTAACTAGTAATGGCAGTCATTTTACTAGGCACTACATTTACAACAGGAGAGGGGGGAAGGGGAAGAGGAGGGGGAGGGGGAGGGGAGGGAGAGAGGACTCAGGTTTCATTTTGTGGAGATTGTGGTCTGATTCACAGAAGGAAAATGTAAATAATATGAAGGTGGGATGGTGCTCTGTTCACATCTGCATTAGCAGCATTCGAAGTTTAATGAGATGAAGGAACTGATGGATGCAAGAACCTAAGGATTAATCAGCAGGACCACTTGCTCTGTAGCTGTCTGGTGGGGTAGTATGTGGATTTGAACATTTTAGCTCAATCTCCCCCAAAATGGTTGCCTTATGCTGTGGTGGCTGAAGACATCTGAACAAGGGAAATAAATTTGAGACGCAGGTCCTTGCTTTGATATCTGCACTCTAAAATGTTGGAACTGTTGCAAAACTAGGAGCACGCGCATGCACGCACGCACTCACTCACTCACACACACACACACACACACACACACACACACACACACACACACACACATATGCCCACACCCTGAAGAGCTTGATACTTTCCATTATCTAAAGCAAATCAGACATCTGTTCCAAGCAAGGCTGTCCTGTTGAGAAATGAGTCTGCAAGATGAAATGTTTTCTGTAAAGGGTCCACATGATTTCATGAGATGGGGCTCCTCTTAGTTTCTTTAGAAAACCAGAGAGGAAATAGCCATTGACTCCCCCTTTTATTTTCCTGGGGTTAGTTTGTCCAACTGGTGGGTGGTTTCTAACTGCCACAATGTGTCGACTCAGAACTTTGTACATGTAATGCTGTGCTGCACTGGCAGAATTTTGTCAGGTCTGCTCTCTCTCATTCCAGAAAGATGGAATCCTTACTCTCGGACCTCGTTTACACTGAACAGAGGCAGAAATACACATCCCCAAAGGCTAACCCTAATGCCTTTCCGATAACCATGGAACGTCATGTCCTTAGCATTGTCTGGAGACTCTGACAAGAACTTTCCAGACCACAGTCATCATCTTGATGCTCAGAGGACATGGTTGTCAGTCCAGGTCACCACAGGGTGTGTAAAATGCTGAGCACAGGACTATAGTGACCTAATTCGTGATAAAGGATTCTTATAGACAGGGCAGAGTTGTAACATCAGCAAAGCTGCTCATAGATCTGTGGCACTACCCTGCCATGGTTACCCTTCAAACCCTTTTTCTCTACATTTAAAAAATTATATTCTCTCTGAGTGTGTGTGGTGTATCATGAGTATTCTGTGCTTTATGGCTAATATCCCTTCATCAGTGAGTACATG
Source organism: Mus pahari (assembly GCF_900095145.1). Lineage (NCBI taxonomy): Eukaryota > Metazoa > Chordata > Mammalia > Rodentia > Muridae > Mus > Mus pahari. Next base: position 92,835,797 of record NC_034596.1, read on the forward strand.
CATGCTTGTCCTTTTGGGACTGGGTTACCTCACTCAGAATGAGTTCCATCATTTTCTAGTTCCATCCATTTGCCTGCAAAATTTATGATGGCCTTGTTTTTAATAACTGCATAGTATTCCATTGTGTAAATGAACCACATTTTCTGGAGGGAACTGGGTGGGAGAGGGAGTGGGAAGGAGAATGAGGAGTGACAGGGAGAGACAGGAGAGAGGCCCAGAGAGCCAGGGGAATAAATGGAGTAGAGACTGAAGGAAAGGCCTACCAATTACAGACCCAACTTGAAACGCATCCCCCAAGCAAGCAACAGTCCCTGACACTATTAATGCTACCCTGTTATGTTTGTGGACAGGAGTTTAGCATACCTCTGGGAGGTTCTACCAAGCAGCTGACTGAAACAGATGCAGATATCCACAGCTAAACATTAGATGGAGGTTGGGAATGCTTGTGGAAGAGTTGAGAGAAGGATTGAAAGCCCTGAAGGGAATGGTATCTACAAAGGAAGACCAACAGAGTCAACAAACCAGGACCCCTGAGAGCTCTCAGAGAGTGAGCCACCAACATACATGAGCCAGAACCAGGGCCCTGGCTCATATGTAGCAAACAGGCAGATAAGTCTTCATGGCTGCCTTATCTGGCAGTGGGAAAGGATGTGCCTAATCTGGGAGAGACTAGATAAGCCAGGGTGGAGGATATGGAGGAAGTACCCTCTTAGAAGAAAAGGAGATAGGGAGTATGGGGGAGGGACTCTGTGAGGGAGGGACCACAAGGACAGCAGCACTCAGAATGTAAATAAATAAATAAATAAATAAATAAGTATTATATCCTCAGTTCCTCTAGGCCATGTGTCTGAAGTGTATGCTGTCTTCAGCATTAAGGACTTACATCCTCTTCTGGGGGATAGGGCACAACCAATGACAAAAACAATGGAGTATGACGTTTTGGGAGTCTCTTGGATAACTCTGATGAACTCAAAAGAGGGCTATTCAGTCCCATTGTTGGAGTTTTTGTAAGATAGTGTATGGCCCTTGGTGGGGTTATTATCAGTGCAGATGGCAAAATTCATATATATACATATATATATAATTTATATATATTATATAATACTTATATACATACATACATACATATAAATACTAACTTCCTAAAATACCTATTATGAATAATAGCTTTTTATTATAATATAAAATATGTATTATATTACATTATATTATATATAATATTATTTTACATGTTATATATTTATACATAATATATTTTATTATATATAATAGATACTTAGGTAGATAGTTAATAATATATTTCCTTATGACTTTTTCAGGCATTCTTACTGTTTATACCGACTTTCCCCCTCCTTCTGTATTTATTTCCTTCTTCCCTTCATAATTTAAGCTCCCCTGCCGCCTGCACCCTAGTATTCATCCCTCTCCATTGCTCCATCCTACCACCCACAATGGCCTCTTTTTACTTTCCTGTTTTTGTAGTTACTCCAGGTTCTATACTCACATCTGAAGAACCTTAGATGAGAAAGACCATGTGAAGAACACGTGATACTTTTCTTTCTGCCTCTGGGTTACCTCACTCAGTAATGATCTTCTCTAGTTCTATCCATTTACCTACAAATTTCACTTTTCTTTATAGCTCAAGAGTATTCCACCATGTATATGTACCATGTTTTCATTATCCATTCATTAGTTTGAAGGATATTTAATTTCCATATTTTTACTCTTGTGAATGAAGCAGCAGTGAACATGGCTGAGTACGTCTGTGGAGTGGGATGTAAGGAGTAGTATGTCTGGGTTACAGGGTAGATTTGTTTCTAGCTCTCTGAGGATTCTCCACGCTTATATTCAGAGTGGCTGGACTAGCTTGCAATCCTTCTAACACAGGATGGAAGTTCCCTTTCCTCCACATGCTCACCAGAGTTTATTGAGTCTGACCTAAAAGCTGTCTCCATGATGACTAGTATTCATGGTACCAGAATATGACATCAAAGTTCCAAAGATGAGAAGGAACCAATAGTCCTGCCTAGCTATGACATCTATGAACCACATTAATGACAGCATGACACTATAACCCTAAGCATGTAGTAGTGGCACACATACCTTGGCAGTAACCAATAGCATTTCTATTGGACTTTTGCCTGGTACTAGAAACAAAACCAACTATCTGGGGGTAGTGAAGTCATGGATCTTGGAGTAGAACCTACAACCAACACTTTACTAAACCAGCACAATTCCTAACTAAGTTATGAACACTTATCCTTATACCTACAGATAAGTATAGTCCTCACCCCTTATGAAGGAAACTCTGTGCAACACACTGAGATCATTAGAGAAAACCACAACCAATCAAAATTCAGAGTTGTAGAACTCACTTCCAGTGGATGCATTTACAACACAACTATGTGCCTGCACCTCAGCGATCATTGTAGAAGAGGGGTCAGAAAGAACTGTAAGAGCCAGAGGGATGGGAATTTTGTTGTGTGGATGTGTCTCCTAGAAATGTCAGGGCCGCTAAAGCCATGAGGTCTAACAAACATGACTGCCTAAACATGGGCTGAACAAGGAAGACACCAATAGACAAACTAATGTGGAAGAGGAAGGCTCACAAGTCCTCAACCCTAGCCAAAAGAACCACAGACAATTACGTAATGCTGAGAGCAGGAGAAACAGTCATACCCAAGGAAGAGCATGCAAAATGGTCAATTCTGTTCAACCTACAAGTAACATCCTATGGACTGAGCAAGTTGTATTTATATGTTTAGCAATATATGAGACCATGAATTTGAAAAAGAGGAGGGGGTTAAATGGCAGGGGGTGGAGTGAGAGAACAAAGGAAATGATAGAATATATTATAGTCTAAAAATATAGTTGAACTAAAACTATATTCTATGAGTGCTTGCTATAAAAATAATACTGATTGGATTCATTATAATAGATTCCTTATGCTTAGAGTCAAGTTTTATTCTTTTTTAAAGGTTAATTCATTCTTTCAAATTTTCAAATATATAATGCACTGTCTCTTGCTTCCTCCCCCTACCCTCATTATCATCTTTTATCCTCTGGTTCTTATTTAAAAAAAAAACATGAAAGTGAAAACATTGTGTGTAGGAGTTCTGGGTACTGTACCCCTCTGCCTACCTGAAAATGTTTTCCTAAAGTTTATGCCTTAGAACATCTGCTCCTTTGGGGACTCCATTCTTTACATGCCTATTTCCTTTGTTCTGACTTCTGACCTGGTCTAGCTATCTGTCTAACAACAATTATGAAGGATGTAGTTAGCCAGCAGACTTCCCACCACTACCTCCCCTCTACCAGCTTCTGTTACTGGTACTCCACTGAAACTGTCCCCATAAAGTAGCCGGTGACCTCCAGCATTCATGAACAGTGGTGACACCTGTATACCCACTCTCTTGCTTGTCACTGTTTTTCACTTGATTAGGTTTTACTGAGTGCCTACAGAATTTCAGTCTATGTACCAGACTTTAGATTTGGAATTTTCAAGTAGATAGGCAGACAGGCTTCCAATCCACAGAAGGCTTTTTGCCTAGTAGAGGAGAGAGATAAATAGCAAATATGATATGTTTGGAGATACTTGAGGAGCACACAGATCCCTTGTTTGAACTTGAGACATCAAGAGATACTTCTTGAAGCAGGTACCACTTAACCTAAAATTTGAAAAGTTAATAGAAGTTATCTTGGTGAGGGAAGAATGTTCCCAAAGGAAGTAAATAGATTGCAAGGGCAAAATCATCATGAATGGGATTAGTGCCTGTACTAAGAACTGAGGACAGATCAAATCATGAATCAAATTAAATGGTGATTACACCAGAAGATCACTTTCTGCTACAGAATTCTTACATGAGGGAGCTCTCTCTCTCTCTCTCTCTCTCTCTCTCTCTCTCTCTCTGTGTGTGTGTCTGTCTGTCTGTCTGACTGTCTGTTTGTCTGTCTAAATGTCTGTGTCTGTGTCTCTGTGTCTATATCTGTCTCTGTCTCTCTCTGTCTATCTCTCTCTGTCTATGTCTCTCTGTATCTCTCTCTCTCTTTCTCTCTCTGTGTCTGTCTGTCTAAATGTCTGTATCTATGTCTGTCTCTCTGTGTCTATATCTGTTTGTCTCTGTCTCTCTCTGTCTCTCTGTCTCTCTGTCTCTCTCTCTGTCTCTCTGTCTCTCTGTCTAT
>NC_034596.1:92840123-92854474 GCF_900095145.1 Mus pahari
TCTCTCTCTCTCTCTCTCTCTCTCTCTCTCTCTCTCTCTCTCTCTCTCTCTCTCCTTCCTTAAATTTTTGGCTCAAGAATAGTGCTGAGTGTGAGGATTATTTTAATTGGATTTCTTGTGTCAGGATCTATTCTCTTATAACTAGTGTTCTTCCTCTGGATCCATTATTCCCACTATAGCATCCACCAGCCAGTCACTTGTGCCACACCCTCTGCCACATGCAACACTCCCATTTTCCTTCACACCAGGATCCCCTGAGCAACTAACTGCTAATATTATGTAACAACCGAAGATACAAGAGTATGATGTGGGGGTCTCTGTATTGGAAATCAGGTGGACTTTATTAGGGAAACGGTCTTTCTTCAATCAAAGGATACAACGACACAATGGAAAATATACAGCAGTCCCTGAGTTAAGTTCTACTGTTCTTACCCCAGAACATGCCATCAGATTGATGGGGTAGCCCTTGGAATGCACAGCTGAAGTACCAGATTGGCTCTGACACTCTGAAGGAGTGAGTGTCATCCTCTGGGATATGGTACGCTTCCCTAAATCAAAGACCATTGAGTGACATCACATCCTAGTCAATAGAATCACAGAGTTATGCAGTAAGAAAAGAAGTACCCCACACCGATTCTTTTTTTTTATTAGATATTTTCTTTATTTAGATTTCAAATGCTATCCCGAAAGTTCCCTATACCCTCCCCCCGCCCCTGCTCCCCTACCCACCCCCTCCCACTTCTTGGCCCTGGCCTTCCCCTGTGTTGGGTCATATAAAGTTTGCAAGACCAAGGGTCCTCTCTTCCCAATGATGGCTGATTAGGTATCAGAGTAATTGCCCCACACCGATTCTTTAACACTCAGTGGTTGATAGCGTAATATCCAATACCCTGCTGGGAAATCTGTGCTGCCCAGGCTCAGGCAAGTACTCACTCTCTCATGTTTCCTGTCCTCCTTCCTCTGGGTCATTTCCTAGCCTCCCCTACATCATAAACTCCCTCAACCTGATCTTCTTTCTTGAGGTATTTGGGAGGGACATAAACTAAGAAGCAAGGATAATTCTAACACATATCTCACAAGACTGATAGGAGAATGGGAGTGAGATAATGTAGCAGGACCACATCTGATTTAGAATAAGCATTCAGTAAATGTCATCATCTTTGCCATCATCATAATCGTCATTGTCTTCTTGAAAACAGCTGAGGCAGGGCTGCTTCAGAGTCCTAAGGGAGCTACTATTAACATGCTACATGGCCGCTTCCATTGATTCCCTCTATGGAGCAAATTGTTATAACATTAACATCTGTAGCTTCCTGCTTACTTTGCAGCTAAGTCCTGGGATACTCTCCATGTACGCATTATTTTAGTGCAGTATGGTCTTTCTGACCTTGACAGATTACAATAATTAAAAGCATAATTATAATCCTAATAATTATAGGCAACGTATGTTTGTAGAGAACAGCGGGCTAAACGGGTCAATTTCTGTTTGGACAATATGGAGCTGATGCAGCTATGCAGCATGGGCCAAGATCCCTGATGCTGGACATCCATCAAAGGGCTGTGAGTCAGCATAAAATGACTGATACTGGATTCCTAGGGATGCCACTTTTATATGGGTCATGTATAAACAAAGCCTAGTGGTCAGAGGCCTTAGTCTGAGCCTCTGTCAGCCTCTGTTTGTGTATCTGTCTATAGGGTGTATGTGCCAATCTCCATGGGACCTATGTGCTGATCTGTATGTGTGCCTGTGTCCACCTGTGTGCAGCCTGCATGTGTCTGGGTACTTGACATCATAGGCCTGCCTGTGGCCTTCACGTGAAGGGAATAAAGTGTGTCTTATTGCCCATTGCCCCTTGCAGTCTCTTCATCCTCCCAGGCTCCTGCTACCTCCACCCTACTGTTCCTGGCATCAAGGCACGAACCTGATGATGTTGAGCTTTTTCTATAAACTAGGAGCATCTATTGATTGACATGTTTGCAGTAATGAAGACTGAGTTAATTTTATAGCTGAGAAAATGGGCTCAGAGATAGTGAGTTGCCCTTGGCTACTCGGGGAGCTTCATCCATCCACCAGACCAGTCTTCTCACCATAGCTTTTACTTCTCTAGATGGAACTGTGTGATTTTAATTCTTCGGGATAATAAAGCACTGTCCTTTGTGGGAGCAGAAAACTGTCATCTGTTCAAAGAAGTTCACAGGAAATCCAACCCCGAGACAACAGTTTTTAGGAACAAGAAGATGAGACATGATCTAAAACAGTAAGAGCAAAGCATGGATTTCTGCTTGTGCCAAAACATTCTCTGTGGTTTAAGCAGATGCAGGGACTTGGCTTCAACCAGAGTGGTTATAGGAAAGGGAAGTTCTGGTAACAGCTGAACTGTAGACAGGAAAAAAAAAAGACAACTTAAGACATTCCAAACTGAGCTTATTTAATAAGCATTTGAAACATAAATGTGTCTGTTTAATAATTACCTTCATAATCCATGCTTAGATATTTTTATGTCATAGTTTATGCTGAGGTGGAATTACTCAGAAAACTAAGTTTTGATCTTATAAAAATCCACTGATATGTCCAAATTGAGACAAGCTCACCAGTCTAGACCCTTCTTACTGTCTTCAGTAACATTAAGAAAATGGAGTCACTTTGTTAGCACTTAGGCTCTAGGAAACCTATCTTTAGAGATTTTATATTCCTCTGTGCTGTTTGCAATCATCACAATAACTGACATTTTTAACAACTGGTTTTTCCTTTAGCAGAGCTAAGGAATTTTCACTTTTTAATTCTCATGTCAACACTAAGAGGAAAATATTATTATTAGTCTCTTTGTGTGGAAGGAAACTTTGCACCAAAGAGGTTGAAATCTTGCACAGTGTCACTTAACTACCAATGGAGAAAACCAGCAAACACAATATGAACAAAGGTCATAGTGGGAAAGTCTAAACTGTCAGGTGTGAGGCTCAAGGGGACACTGTGACAGCACGTATCTCTAGGTAAGAGATTTATCTATATTATTAATACCAGAGATGTGCAGAAAGGCAGCAGTGTAGAGGGGATTTCGAGTAGGCCCAAATGGCAGAGTGGGAGCACCTATCTCCTAGGCTTAGTGGAAGAAGAGAGGGGGGGAATGGGACAATCCCCACTCTTAATCTGTAGCTACTAGGCTGTTACTAGGAAGATCCAGTGAGTATTCTATCAAAAAATGCCACATGACCAGTATACTTCTCTCCTGGTGACCCTTACTGTGTGTTTCAAAGACAGAGAAGTCAAGAATCTAGAAAAATAAGTTTCTTTGCTTCTGGGGACCAAATTACCGTGGATTCTGACCAAATTACTGTTGAACCAAAATGGAAGGGCTTCACAAAAGAGCACTGACATGGCCATCCTGCCTGACTTTTGTCTATTAGATAGGATAAAAGGGGGACATGGTCATTTTCATGACTCTTTCCTGATGGACAAGGGCAGGGTGGATAAGAAGGGTCTTGGCCCAGGCTCTGGTATCAGAAATGTGGAGAAAGAGGTTGTCTTTGAGGGAGGGTCTTGTATAAAGGAGTTCTCAGTGATACCAACTTGTTAAGCAGCTGAGAACACAGTATGCAAAGCTCAGGAGGGTAAAGAAATCGCAGGAAGGAAGCTGGTTCAGCTATTGTCATCAAGAGGCAGAGTATCAGGGGAGTTCAGATGTTGGGTCATTGATTTTCCTTGCTGCATCTTGGACTAATCTAGACAGGTTTACATAGCAGCAAACTATAGAAAAGGATGGATACCTCTTTTCACAGCAGTTATGGGGTCCAGAACCCTGTTGTTTTGGAAAGGACACCTGTGAGCAAGTCTGTTTGGATTTGGAAGGTTGTGACTGAGGTGGCATTTCTCCTACAGCCTCTAAAAGAGCCCGAGAAGGCTGTAGGAAATAGGGATTAAGAAAGTGACATCAGCTCTGCTTACAGCAAGTGTGGAAGAGCTACCCAGGCCCCCAAAGAGGGGGAGTAGGTTGGGGAATCTCTTAGAGTAAGGTGAGACCAAGGAGCAGAATGAGTCAAAATGGGAAGCAGTTGCTGTTTGGTTATTTGGAAAGAGTTCAGTCTCCAGGATTTGAAAGACAAGGGTACAAGCATCTAAACACAAGACCAACTGACCAGATGGATAGAAGTGAACATTTCAGGAAGAAAAATCAAGAAGTTGGGAAGTTGAGAAACTGTGAGGAAGTGTGTTGAGCAGCATCCCAGTGTTCAGGTTGGCTAAAGGAAAGACGGGCAAGGAGAGGAGCAACTTCAGTAACAGAACAGGTTCAATACAAGAAAGCAGGGAGCTCACCACTAACACACAAACTAGAGAAAGTTACAGACGCAGGAAAGGTTCGGAGAGAAGATGGATGTTGGAGAACTTCTCTTGTGGCCAGACATTACCAGAGGTCATTAGGTGTGGGTGTGTCAGGAATCTAGAAAAATAAGTTACTTCAGTAATGGGCATGCTAATTATTATGGTTTCAGGAAATTCCCACTATTTAACCGAAGTGGAGGTGCTTCCCGATGACATAATCAAGTCTAACATAATTGGCTGGTATTCTTTCTATGCAGAGCAAACAGCTAAGCTCCAAAGGCTGATATCAGGAGAGAGAAATCGACTCAAAGACAATTTATGAACATAAAGATTAGATGTCTTTCTACAAGTGACCTCTGAATAATCTATTCTGAAAACCGGCTTCACTCATTACAGTCATTGACAATTACCTCCTGCCGGAATGTGAAAACAGGCTTAAAAAAATGTGTTCTTTTCCAGAAACAGTCAGGATTCACTCTCAGTCATGAAGTTACAAATATCCTGTGACATCCAGCAACTCTACACCAATGTAGTGATTGATCAAAGTTGGTTCTAGATTGGTAGAAATCAAGACAGTGTTTGTACCAAAGACCACACACCATTCTTGATCCAGTTGAGATTTAGAGAGACTAGTAATGGTTGTTTCAGGTAAACTGACAAAAACCTAAGAAAGTGATAACACAAGCTATATTGCAGGTGAGTATTCCTAATAAAGATACTCTATTCAACTTGCTCTTAAGAGCTCAATTGCATTCTGTACTTAACAAATTTCCCTTTCCTAGAAATCTCTCATTTGTAGTCATTACAGGAGTGATTCTGGAACCTTCCACTAGAGGGCTTCTACTTACATGCTTTGGAGTCACCAAGTAGATATGCCCCAAAGCTTCTGGGCACCTTATGCTTTCGAGAGTGGTCAAATCCCATTAAATTTTTTTCACCACTTACTTCCCTTTAAAAATAGTAACAAAAGCTATCATAATACTTCCACGGATTTCTGAATGAAGTTTGTTAAGAAGGTTAGACTGTTACCTGTAGCAAGTGATTAGAAAGGGAAGTTTGCCCATTTGAGGAGCAAATGTATCTGCCTCTTGAGGTCCTGTTAACTCTTACATGCTATGGTTTTGATATAAATGCTGTCTACAGAGTCAGTCGTTGAACCTGGACCCCAGATGGCAGTATTATTTTAGGAAATGGTGGAAACATGACGTGATGTCTAGCTGGAGGAACTGGGTCAATGGAAGAATGCGTTTGAAGATTGTATCTGGGTATGAGTCCCCTTTTTTTTAATTCGAGTACTGTCTGTGATGAGAGTCTCCATACACTCCTGGAACTACTATGTTCTTCCCAAGTTCATGGAGCCAAGTAACATGGACCAAACACTATGGTGCTGTGAAATTTCTCACTGCTTCATTCAGAATGGCTATCATCAAGAAAACCAAAAAACCAAAGGTAACGATTTACATGTTAGGGTGTGCTCAGTTCACAATATCTAAGAATTGGCAAATGTCGTGGACCCCTGAACTCCAACTGGCAGAGATGGGGAAAAACTGACACAAATGCCAAGGAAGGTTCCAAACAGATTTCTTCTTTATCTCTCTGAGCAGCTTTTTCCTCTCCCTCTCACAAACAGCTTTCTCTAACCCTCTCCTGGCTCCAACTAACTCCAACTACTTTCTTCAACTGCTTTCTCCAACTGCCTTCTCCAACTGAACTGTTTACAGCTTTTTCCCACAGCATTCTCCTCCCCCCACATCCTGTTTTCAGTCCTCTGACCTAATCCCTCCCCCCTCTCCTGGATCCGGTCAGAGTTCAGCCAGGGCAGGCAGTGATAGTCCAGTGACTCAGCAAGCAGGCAGTACAGGATCGTCCAAGTGCGCAGGCTCAGATTAAGCAGGGATCACGGTGGTCTCACTTGCTTCCCACAGGCAAATACAGAAGTGGATGCTCACAGTCAGCTATAGGATGGAACACAGAGCCCTCAATAGAGGAGCTAGAGAAGGTACCCAAGGAGCTGAAGGGGTCTGCAACCCTATAGGTGGAACAACAATATGAACTAACCGGTACCCCCAGAGCTTATGTCTCTAACTGCATATGTAGCAGAAGATGGCCTAGTCAGTCATCATTGGGAAGAGAGGCCCCTTGGTCTTGCAAACTTTATATGCCCCATACAGGGGAATGCCAGGGACAAGAATTGGAAGTGAATAGGTAGGGGAGCAGGGTGGGGGGAGGGTATAGGGGACTTTCGGGATAGCATTTGAAATCTAAATAAAGAAAATATCTAATTAAAAAAAAAGAATTGGAATCTGCCTGATGACCATCAACAGATGAATATGTAGTGAAAAGGTGGCCCATACACACAAAGGAATTTTATTTGGCTTTAAGGAAAACAAAATTCTTGGGTGATTAGATAGAACTGGGGGGAAAAATACACTGAATATGTTAACTTAGGTCCAGCAGACAAATACTCCATATTTTCTCTCATGGATCTAAGCTTCGAGTCTTTAAATTTGTGTGTTTAACCTGGAACACCTGAAAATCTAGGAAACTACAATAGAGTCACAAGGTGGGGCATTTAATGATGAAGGCATTATAAAACTGGAAGGCAGAAAAACTGGAGTTGGGAGGATTTAAGCAAGTGGCTGGGAGACAAGCTAGTAGAGCGGGGGAGAAAAGAAGGGTTAGTGAAAATAAGCAATATGTTAAAAAGCCATATAGAAATCTACTGCTCTATTATATATATATAATATATATAATATATATATTATATATATATATAATATATATATTATATATATATATATATATATATATATATATATCAGGGTTGGTGAAGATCCTGTCCCAATATACAGTTTTAAAAGATTTGAAAGGGAGATTCATGACATGTCATGGCTGGAGAACACTGTTGCTAAAATTGTTTATTTTTTAAAAAATCCTCGCATTGGGTGTGGGTTGCTTCCTATGAGTTTCTGGTCAGTGACCCAGATGTCCCCAAACAATACAGTCTCATGGAATTTAGCTAAGAGTCTATTGCTGAACTACCACACAACTTGAAGAGAAACCAATTAGAACCAAGCTGGATGCCTCCTCATTGTTGGCTTGCTTTTATAGTGTTGGAAAGTGCTATATGGACTGCTGGAGGAGGCTGACATGAATGAGCTAACTCAGATGTGAATGCAGCATGCAAGCCAAGATGTGCACACCGGTGCAATACTGGCCATAGTCTGACATATACCAATAAATGGGAATTCCCCGAGTTAAATGAGAAAAGACTATAAACAGATGAGAGTATCACTGTGCCACAGATAAATCTGATAAAGATTATAATTCAACCATCATAAAAAAAAAATCTCAGGTAAGTGAAAATGCATACAACAAAAGACAAAGAATGTCTCATCAAAAAGATGAAGATGTTGAGGGGATAAATCAAAGAGTTTGAAACCAAAAGGAATAGAAAATACAAGAAACCCAATATAAAATTCAATATGTGGCTTAAAATAACAGAGAAAACAGGGGGAGGGGGAACTTTAAGATACAGAGAGAAAATAAAGGAAATTAAAGAAAACCTCAAAGGCACAAGGAATTATATTGAATCTCAAAATGGAGGAAAAGAAAGTGGGGCCTGAAAAAAATATTCAAAGAATGACAGATGGAATTTTTCTAAAGTGTGGCAAACTAGACATAAGACATGAGAAACCAAATAAACCCCAAACAGGATAAATCTAGAGAGATCCACACCAGAACACATTATGGCCAAATTTTTGAAGGCTAAATACAAAGAAAGTATCTCAGGAGAGAAAAACAAGTCATTATTAACATGGGAGAAAGCAATCAGACCTCCTGAGAGGCTTCACCCAGCAGCAGATGGAGGTGGATGCAGGAATGGACGCCAGTTGAAGCTTGGGGAGTCTTGTGTAAGAATTGAGATAGAAGGGAGCAAGCTGGAGAGTCAAGGACACCACAGGAAGACCTATAAAGTCAACTAACCTGGAATCATTGAGGCTCACAGAGCCTGGGCCATTAACCAAGGAGCACACAGGAGCTGGACCTAGACCTCGTATGTGTTTGTGGCAAATGTACAGATTGGCCTTCATGTGGGTCCCCTAACAAGTAGAGTGAAGGCTGTCTCAGTCTCTGTTCTCTGCCATTGGGTCCCCTTCCCTCTACTTGGACTGCCGGATTGGGCCTCAGTGGGAGAGGATGTGCCTAATCCTTCTGGGACTAGATGTCCCAGGGTGGGGTGGTACCCAAGAGAGCCTCTGCAATTCGGGTAAGGGTGGGACTGGGAAGAGAGGAGGGAGGGGCTGTGATCAGGATATAAAGTCAATAAAAAATACATTATTGAAAGGGAAAAACAATAAAAACTGATTAAATAAATGAAAAGTGGGAGGAAAAGATTTAATGGATACAACCAATAAACCATAACAATCTCCTTGTCTCAATATCTTCAACTAAATCTCATACGCAAATTCATCTGCCACATAAGGTGACGTGTCCAGTGATTCTAGACATCAGAAAAAAAAAAAAAAAACATGTGCAAACATGGCACCTGCCATACCCAGACCAGGAAACAGCCCATACGCTTATCGGGAGGTCCACAAGTGGTCTTTCAGATTCCCAACCAAGTTACCAAAATCTGAGATCTTCATCTTAGCACTTGAGTTGCTGTCTCCTTTGTGTAACACAAATTCACATGTGAGCGCACACATATGCACATAGGTTTGCCCAGATCAAAATTCTGATTGTGACATACGCATTAGAATATGCATCCTTAAGATGAAATACCACAGGGAGCAGATAGGAGTCCGTTTCTAACTGTGATAGAGTAGGGATCTTCATTCAAAGGCCATCAGTCTTCCCAGACCTCCCCCAATAGCTCAGTTCTTTCATGGCCACAAGATGGTAAAGCCAGGGGAAGAGGGGGAGTTGAGCTGGTTCCCAAGGCACCTCTGTACTTTCTACAGATGTTAGGACCACTGATCAGATTGGGCTCATATGTATGCTTGGCCATTTTGAGGACTGGGTTAGCTGGCTTCCTTAAGAACTCTCAGCCAAAGAAAGGTGTAGAGACAATGATGAACAGCTGGATAGACCTCAAGTCTCCATTGTTGTCTGGGAACTAGCTGTTGACTGTGTCGAACTGGTGTTTCAGACAAGCTGAGAGACAAATGACTGAAATCAGACGCATTTCCCTAGCACATTATTCCTGCTCAAAATTCAAAGAACTAGAGAGTATTAGATCAGGATTGTCATGTAATGTATTCCTACTGACCTTAACTGCTTAGTCCCTGGTCTAGCATCCTCATCTGGGAAACAAGGCAGTGCTTTTCATGGCTCTAAAAAAAAAAAAAAAAAAATCAAGACTGGAAAGCCTTCCTTGTATGTATCAAAGGCTAGTGACAATGAAGAGTCTGAACATAATAGAGGTTTTTTTCTCTTCTCTTTTATTCCCCCCTATAGTCTGCTTGGAGAGTATGCCCAGGGGTTGTAGTATGAATTAGACAAGCTTTTAGTAGTTCAAGGCTTGTTGACATTGGAAGACATCATTTCCCACATCAACAATTGGTGAGAAATATTACTTTAACATTAGCTAGATGCCTTGGTAACTTTTTTTGTAAGCTTTCTTGGCAGGAATTCATAAGGCAGTGCAATTATAGATGACTGGACAGTCTTTGATGATGGATTTCTATGACTAGTGATGACAGATAATCATGTTCCTGTTTTATGATTTTAGCTGTAGATGTAATTATGATGGGGGATTAATGATGCTTATAAAATACATTTGAAAGTCAGTGAAGAAAAAATGAAGTTCACAACTTGTGGAAGTGACTAGAATATCTGTCTCACTAAAATGTGCTATATATTTCTTCTCATGTTTACTTTAGATACATATTAACCAAACCCCAAACTTTGTATCTTCATTCGTGAATAAAAGGCAGTAGGTTTTGTTTAAAGAAGAGATGCAATGTCACAGTATCTCTCAGAGCAAGTATTTCAGGGTTAGAAAGGATAACACACAGTAGCAATACCAGGGGGAGAAAAGAGGAAGACACAAATACAATGTTCAAAGCAGTAATAACTGAGAAACTGCCCAATCTAATGTCAGACATGCAGTCAGAGAATGCCAATAAAGATGAATGTAAGACAAGACAAAGTCCACACAGGAAACACTAAAATGACCCCAAAGTAAACCAAAAGAATTAACACTCAAGTGTTATATCTACACACTTGATAAAATCAAGGACTAAGAATATATCTTGAAATTTTTCAGAGGATAAGCCAGCTTCCCTCTGAAGGGATGGAGCAATAGTTCTATCAAACTTCTCCTCAAAAGCAATGCAAGTAAGAAAGGTTAAGTATTTTAAATAGTGAGAAAAAATCTTAGGTTAGTGAAAACACCAATCTAGAATTCCATTCCACATTAAATTATCCTTCAAAAGGAAAAGATAAACACAGACTTCCTCAAAGGAAAGTTTAAAGAAGTCATCCCAGCAGGAATGTTTGTCATGACAATGGTTCTTGGAGAGAATTAAAACAGACATATGTCCAGAACTCAGATCTACATTTAGAAAAAGAGGAGCAGAGGAGTAAATTAAAGTAAAACTAACTTTCCTGCTTCTTATTCTTAACTGACACAACAGATTTATTCATTCAAAAAGAAAATAGTGACTTTTTTGGCTATATATATATATATATATATATAGTTTTATATATATAGCTATACATATGTAGTTATATATAGTTATATATATAGTTATATATACATATATATGTGTGTTTGTATATATAAATATATATATGTAAAATAAATTTGTATGTGTGTGTGTGTGTGTGTGTGTGTGTGTGTGTGTGTGACATTAGTGACAGCAAAGATGCAAGGGACGGGACAAAGGAATGTACAATGGTTTATTGCTACCATAAATCAGTTGCATTATCTATGAGAGGGTATAGTATTATTTGAAGAAACGCCCAGTCTGGATAGGGCCATGTCTATTAAAAACGTAATCAACATGTCATCTGCCCCAGCAAAAGGCTCCAGGGAGAGAGCTCACTAGTGGATGTATACCAATTACTTAAGGAAGAATTACACTACTTGCCTACAGTCTCCTCCAAAATACGGAAGCAAATGGTCAATGTTAGCCAAATACCCAAGCCAAAGCTATTGCAACAGAGTGATTTATCTTATGAGCAGTGATGTAAACATTATAACAATATTTCAGCAAATTGCATTTAAAAATATTGAAAAGCGTTATATATCATTACCAAGTAGAACTTATTCTGAGACTGCCAGACAGGTTCAACATTTGAAAATAAACTAATATGATTAATTACACCATCTGGCTAAAGAAGCAAAATGAAGATATCGATAGGTACAGAAAAGCAACTTGAAAGAACCCAGCACGTGCTCATCCTGAAGAGTCTCACCAGGCTGGGATCAGAGGGAAGCCTTTTCGCCTCAGGAACACACACAAAACAGCCAGCATGATCATTGGTGGTGAAGCATTCCAAGCTTTCCCGGCAAAAGTCTGACCAAGACACATGATGACTTATCAGTCTGGAAACCCTAGAGGCTGTGAAGAGAAGGAAAGTGAGAGAACGTGGGGAGACATCAAACCCGTGCGGGGAGCCTTGCAGGAAGCACTGCTGGTAACTAAACTATCCACGAAGAGTTGAGAAGAAAAACTCCACTCAGTTTGGCTTAGACTCGATCAAACTCCTAGGATTTTGATGCCAAGCATATTTGGACACAGTATAATTTGAAAAAGAGCTTCCAGGCAAGACTCATTTCAATTCACTTCAATTCATTTCAAGCACTATGAAGCTTGAGGTATGACTGCATAGAAAGTCCCCTGGAAGGCCCATGTGACCATGAAAATAGGTTCTATAGCTTAAAGGTGTAAAAGCTCCCGTGGTCTCTGAGCCGGTATAGAGATCAGCAGGCTATCTCTCCTACGGATGGGTTCTATTTACCTGGGAGCTAAAGATAAAAGCTTAGGGAGAGTCCAGGGTAGACTTTCCAGCAGCGTTGCTTGAGGTCTGCCTTTACAGATAGCAAAAGGTCACAAGGTCATTAACAGCATCCACATCCAGCTTCCTGGCAGGGATGCTTCCCGCATTGAGGAGACACCCATGGATGCTTAACATTCCTGGCTTCCCTAGTGCTTAGCTGTGAATACAGGACCCCAGTGTCCTCAACAACTCCTCTTTTAAAGTTTGTTTTAGTGTGTGTGTGGTGTGTGTGTGTGTGTGTGTGTGTGTGTGTGTGTGTCTATTGTGTGCATGTGAGCATGTGTGCAGGTAGGTGCACATGGAAGCCACAAGAGGGGAATCAAATCTCCTAAGACTGGAGTCATAGGAAGTTATGAACTGTCTGACACAGGTGCTAGGAACCAAACTCCGGTCCTCTGCAAGAACAGTGAGGACCCTTTACCATGAGCCATCTCTCCAGACCAGAAACATAACTCTTTACTCAAAGGTGAGATGATTAACCATGTAGAGAATATGAATTGACATGAAGTGCCTTGAGGGACTAATAAGCAATTGTAGCCAGACTTCAAGATGAAAGCCTTTTTTAGAGGATAGCTGGAAACTTCAGTTGGGCCAACAGTGAGTAAGCAACATTAGATATTAAGACTATAACACTATTCATGCTGATATCTTAAAACTGGAATATATAGATGCAAATTATCTAACAAAAGCATACAAGAATTGGAGAGATTTCTCATTCGTAAAGAGCCTTACT
Source organism: Mus pahari (assembly GCF_900095145.1). Classification (NCBI taxonomy): domain Eukaryota; kingdom Metazoa; phylum Chordata; class Mammalia; order Rodentia; family Muridae; genus Mus; species Mus pahari. The sequence goes on from NC_034596.1 coordinate 92,853,185, forward strand.
AATTGACAGCACTTACATGGCAGCTCACATCTACCTTTAACTCCAGCTCCAGGAGGTCTGACGCCCTCTTCTGGCCTGTGGGCAATGCATAAATATACATTCCCACACATAGACAGTTAAAAACCAAAATCAGTCTTTTTAAAAAATTCATGATCGCTGTGAGGATAAATGGTTAAATTCTACTGAAAAACATTAACTAAATAAATAAATGAAGATCAATTCTATGTCCAATGAAAGGAACACTTAATACTGTCAATGTCTCATTTTTTTCCTAATTTGATGTGTAAATCCCACTAGTAGTAATTAAAACCTCAACTATTTACCTTATGACTATCAATAAAGTTATTCTAAACATATAAAAAGACAAATAGCCAATTTCACACTGAAAAAGAACAAAGCCAGGCTGTACATAATTTCTTGACTTACTGTAACCAAACTGTATGTGATTATTAAGGAAAACTTAATGAATAATTGAACAAAAAAGATAAAAGGAATAGGCTCATTTAGAGTCAAATCATCTTTAGACAAGAGCAAATGCAATGAAAGAGACACACAAAAAACAAATTTTTAACAAATAATGTTAGAAAATTTGAACATCCATTTACAAAAACCTAAATCTAGGCACAGTGCTGATTTTAATATGACTGATCCCTATGAAGGCTCAAGCTGAATTTTATTCTCACTGTGAGTATTACAAAGGTAGAAATTTAAACTTGACTCTGGTCTTTAGAAATGGACTTAGAGAATAGTGGTTGGGATGAAGTTAGGTAATCAGGATGGAGCCCCATGACTGAATCCTGGGTGCTTTATAGATAGCATGGTCAGGATACATACTATCATCACCATTGGGTGCCCGTGGTAACTTGGTATTCTAGATTGAATGTAAAATGTCCTCACAGGCTCGTGTGTTTGAACAGTTTGCCTCTATATGGTTGTTGGTGGTGTTTTGGAAGGTGGTGAAAACTTTATAAAGTGGTATCTTACTGGAAGACTGGGTTGGGGGTTCGAGGATCAGTCTTGAAGTCTGACAGCCTGGCCCCACTCCCTGTCTGCTCTCTGCTTCCTGACTGGTAAGGCAATGTGACCAGAAACCTAAATTAACTTAATAGAAGGTCTAGGTCATCAGAGGTGTAGAAACCTTCTCTCTCTCTCTCTCTCTCTCTCTCTCTCTCTCTCTCTCTCTCTCTCTCTCTCTCCAAAGCGATGACTTGAGAAAGAAATAACTGACTCTCTGGATGTCATTGTAATTGAAAACTTCTACTCTGTAAAAGACCACTCAAAGAACTCTCA
>NC_034596.1:92854689-92868024 GCF_900095145.1 Mus pahari
GGAGGGGAGAGAGAGAGAGAGAGAGAGAGAGAGAGAGAGAGAGAGAGAGAGAGAGAACACTGACCCCCTTTTTCTGGCCTTTCTACCCATGCACAAGCACCCATACCCACACATACATGTGAGCATAGTCAGACATGTATGCAAATAAAAATAAATACATAAATAAACCTTCCAAAATATGTAAAAGAAGTTACACATGCACTCAATATACAAAAAAGATGTTCAACAGCGCATTTGATTAGAGAATTACAAATAACAAGATACTACTAAACTAAATTGCCAAAGTCTGAATAATTGACATCAAATGCTGGCAAGGATATGAAACAGCAAGAAATTCTAGTTATAAGGGATGGAAACTGAAAATTATAGACCTACTTTAGAAGACAGCTTGGCAAATTTGCTAAAAAGTAAACATTTTAGCATATGAGGCAACTTACTTCTCCAACTGTTTGAAAACTTGATTCAACATCGAATTTTGAACATGGATGTTTACAGCAATAGTGGTCATATTGTTCCAAACCTTGAGAGCAGCCAGGTGTCTTTCTATTGCTCATCCATCCTCCCAGTGAGCGGATAGTGAGACTTCAAGCAGCTTGTGGTCTTGTTACCACATCACTTACTGCATCAGCAACAGATCAAAGGCACAGATTAAAAGCAAAGATACCAAGGCGGAGCCAAGACTCCAGGAGTGGAAACATGGGTAGAAAGAGGAGAACTGATTAGAAATAAGGTTTGGAGCTATAACCATGGTCCTTGCCTTCGAAGACTGAACATCTGAACAGGCTGCTGGAATAGCGGCCATTGAAAGACTATCAGAGTTTAGAATTATAAATCTACCACAGTCTTACCTTAGCTGAGTCCAGTCAAGTGTCTTCCACTATCGCTTTCATGTGTGTTTTTACTTGTCTGGGTGGACTCCATGATTGGAAGCAAATGAGAACATGAACCTCTGTTGAAAAAAATCCTCTGTGTAATAAGGCAGGAGCTCTGCAACTTTCAACCGAGTGGACACAATGTCGTCCGATAGGAAATTCGCCGGAAACTTGCAAAAAAGATATAAAAAGCACTTACCGAAAGTCACCGCATGGTTTTCATGCCTAACAGCCAAGGCACCCCACCGATGTTTTTGTCTGAATCCAGGATTCCCTTACCATGCTGCCTTTGCGTTCTTTTCTGAGCACAGTTCCTGCTTTCTTTTAACCTCAATAAAGGTGTATCAGATCAGAGGAGGGTCCGCCTATTGACTCACCTGCAGATTTTATTTTTTGGAAAAAAGAAGCCTGGAGAGAGTGTGCAAGGATGCCCTACGTTACTAAAGGGTTGTTACTGAAGCAGGGTCTGCAAAGGGATGTACAAGTGTCCATCCAGAGAAAAGAGAATGAATAAGCACCATGATGAAGTCAGACCACTCTGCTGCTTTAGGGAAGACTGGAAAAGGAGAGATACTCTAATGATGGTGCTGGGGCAGGGATGTGCCCACTTATGAAGTCTTCAGTGACATCTACAATGCTCATGGATGCAGCTCAATAAAGTCTTCATTCAGCATGAATACATATTTCATTTCTCCCCTTTCACATCATCCAGTACATTATACTGGATCGCCCTGTCCACCCTTGAACGACAGCCCAGACAGATCCACTGGTCCTCTAGCCCTGGTGTTCTCCATGAACAGTTTCCCTCCTTTTCTGCTACTTTATTTTTTCCAACCTCAAACAAAACCTAGACCTCATTTCTGAAAGACGCTTCTCTTTCCTTCCATCCCATTGCTGTCTCGACTGCCTGCCACACCCCCACCTCCACCCCCAGTCCTCCTTGGGCCTTGCTGTGGATGCTGACCATAAATTTTCTCTCCTTTCTTCCTGTCCTACTGGCCCTTTCACCCCACTGCCTGGACTAGAGAGATTCCAGAAAGCTGTAAAGGACTTGTTTTCTTTTGGTAGATTTCTCATGTAACACCACACAGCCACTTCTCAGTGTCCCCAACTCAGTGCAGCCTTCTCAAGAGACAAATGTGTAAGCCCTTTAAAGGCACGGTGGGAGTCACTGCACTGTTTAGTCTCCATATGGAGGGATGTGACATCAAGCTGTTCACTTTGGGTTACATTTCAGCTCCAGTATCCCATGGAAATTCTACAGTGGGTCTCTATCACGTGTGATACCCTCTTGAGAAGATTTATTCAACTTGCTCAATTCCAGTAACATCTTCACTTTTTAAATAGGATGCTGAGGATGTGTGTCAGGTGACAGAAGTCAACGGAACTCAAAAAAGTTTGGGAGGGATCCTTTACAAAAGCACTGCCGAGGCCTCTAAAGGTTAACTGCAAGCAAACATACTCTTTCCTAAACAGATTTGTAATTGCATTCATTGGGAACAGATTGCAATACCAATAACTGCAGCATAATAGAGTTCTATTGCATTTTCAAGGGGAACGTTTCCGTTTTTCCAATAAACGATGAATCATGTTTATTTGGAGACCAATTTCACCCGCATCCAGCATCCACAGGAAGATGGGTACCGATCCAAGAGAATCAATTATCCCCTCCCACTTTCCAGCACCAGTCTGGAGAAAGCATCAAACATCATACATCACCACCTCAGAATCATGGCTAATTTCTCACAGTGTTTAGAAACTTATACAAATGATTATCCTTAAAGATGCATCCAATTAGAGGGGGGGAAGGTGAATAATATCCTGGAGACAGGATAGATACCATCAGCTCAGTCAGGAAGCATTTCCTCTTACTCGTTAATTCTTCAGTTACTGTGCTTCCTGCCACCCCATTTCCCCATAAAAGCACATACGGTTTGCTTGAAGGACACAGGGAGTGCAAACCTGAAGACTTAAGTTCAGATACCCAGTACCCATGTACAAATGGGAGGGGACACATGCCTGTAATCCCAGAATTGGACATTCTGGGACAGGTGAAATCCTGAAGGGTGCTTGTTTGCCAGTCTAGCAAAACCAGTGAGCTCTGGGATCAAATAAAAAAGGTAAGTACAACTGAATAAGACATCTGATGGCGACAGATTCTCTCTGTCTCTCTCTGTCTCTCTGTCTCTCTCTGCATGTATTTCTCTATGTCTATCTGTTTCACTGCCCCCTCTCTGTGTTTGTGTGTGTGTATGTGTGTGTGTGTGTGTGTGTGTGTGTGATTTTTTTCAGGCATTGTCTCCATGTATTTAAATGCTATAACTCCTGAGAACTTGTAAAGATTATTTCTTACAAAAACTGTAAAAAAATAAATAAATAAAAAGACCAAAGACAAGTAATGAGTAATGTTCCTGTTTGATAAGTGAAAAGTAAATGGTAACCAGAAAATATGCCAAAATATGTACAATTCACAAATATACAGAGAATTTCAAGCTAAATTTTTCATATATATATATATATATATATATATATATATATATATATATTCTCTTTCTTTTTTGACACAAAGTTTCTCTGTGTAGCCCTGGCTGTCCTGGAACTTGCTCTGTAGATCAGACTGGCCTCAAACCAACAGAAATCCATCTGCCTGCTTCTGCGTCCTAAGCACTAGGTTTAAAGATGTGTGCCAACACTGCCAGGTGAAGCTACATTTTTTTTCTAAACCAGTTCAAGACTCTTCCCCTAAAGAGGGATTGAAGAAAACTGTTCAGACACGGGCTACCAAGGAGTAAGACATCATTTCATTTCATGTGCCTCTGCTAAAGAAGTCAGCAACTGCAGTTTCCTGGTTCTAGTTAAGGTCCGTTCCATGACAAACACTCAGTTCTTTTGTATAAAGTTCCAAGAGGAGTACACCATAAGCAATTGCCTCTGTTGCTGTCCTTCTCCCCAAAGACCCCAGCCTTATCCAGACATTCTGAGACTCCACAGAACTCCTCACCGGCTCCTCCAGCCTCCACTGGAAGACAGTCAGGGATGGGAACTCACTGACTTCCCCCCAGGAAGTTCCTTCTGTCTTGACAGCTCAGCAACACACACTTCCCTGCTCTGAGCATAGACCTCATGGTTTGTAGTTTCCCCTCATGTTCCTGCCACTTGGGACTCAGAATAATTTTCATCCATCTTTCCTACAACAGCCTGCCATAGATTTAAAAGCAGCCCTTGCATTCTTGGCTGAGACATATAATTATGTACATCCTGGAATTTTAAACTACAAGTATGACACAACTTTAAATCTTTTTTTGCTGTTGTTCTAGAATCTTGCCTCTGTTCTTGGCTTATCTTCTAGTCACAACTTGGCCATTTCTAGTAGCTTTTTAACTGGTGTGCTCACACCACCTATAAACTATACTCTAGACTCCACTAGCTGGAATATTTCTTTTAAGTATGAATACAGTCATGTTTCTCTTTCATTCAAAATCGCCTAACAAGCTCATATCCAGAACACGGGTTTTTAACCCCTTATCTCATTGTCCCAGACATTAACTCTCTAAGTTTCAGAAAATGATAGACAACTGACCAGTATTACTCAGTTAATTGGTAATTAACAGAGTAATTACCAATGTTATTACTGCTGAGAAACTTTGAAAGTTCTCTGTTTCTGCACCCATTTAGATTGATGCTCCAGATTCAAAGCTATCGATTTGTATGGCGCACAGTTAGAATCCTCAGCCAATGACTCTGTGTTTCATGACCTTTCCAGCCCTTTGTAGATCTAGCTCTGCTGATCCAAGCTATCAGCTTTTAATTATTTTAAACACATAAAATGTGAGTGTACTGTTCAAGCTTTTCCTCAAAGACGTTCATCCTCTAGTCATCACAGATAAACTCAAAGTGGTGTGGCCACACACAAAATTGTAATTCTGGTTCATGCTATGGCATAAACCAGCAGTTGTTTTGAAATCCATATGTTTTAAAATGAGAGAGGGAAGTTCAGAGAATCAACACAGAGTATGTAAATAGAAGTTCCTGCCTCTGTGGGGCTCAATCTGGTCTTGGTGACACATTAAATCAGCAGTCATAGAGATGTGAAATTGCAAATGCTATGAAAGGAAAATACATTAATCTAATGGCAGGTCATTTCAAAGGTGACCCGAGGATGCTTCAACTGAGATGTAAGACATGAAAAGTAGTTAACTGGCAATGACTTTCCTTAAGCCCCTGTGTTTCTTACAGCGGGTTTCCTGAAGACTTCAAAAAGGGCAGAAGCAGTACAATAGCTTTTCCCTGGAGATCACTTCCACCAATTCCTTTCCTCTTTGTACCCATACGTCACTCCATTATCTGGGAAGATTTTAGATTGGCCTTAGATTTCCTTGAAGAACAAGATATAGCAGAATGTTGCTGCATGGAGAAGACCCAAGGGAGCCAATCCTTGAGAGATGGGGTCACCTTGGGTGTCCAATACAGGCAAACTTTCTTATGACCTCAGCTCTGCAGCTGTCTAACCATAATTGTGTGAGAGATCTTGTCAGAAATTGTTAACCTAAGCCTCAATACCCAGAGAGCCAGGACAGATGATGATGATGACAACGACAATGATGATGAGGAGGAGGAGGAGGATGACGATGACGATGATGAGGATGATGAGGAGGCTGAGGATGACAGTGATGCTGACAGTGGTGATGAGAGTGATGATGATAGTGTATTTTTAAGCCAATGTGCTTTTAGGGCATTGTTACACAGCAGTGGGTAACCAGAAGATTTGCCAATGATCATTTTAAGCCTGTGTTAAAGATTTAGCCTAACGAACTGTGTTATATCAAGTTCTGAGTGCAGAGTAAGAGGATGGGAAGAGGAAGTGCAACCATGTAAGATTAGGAAGTGTTTTCATTGTTTTTAACATCGTGCATTATTAATACTCAGAGTAGCATAATTAGCTCTCTTCATGGGCTTGCGCACAGAGTGTGATATTTATGCCTCTAGTTCCTAGCTCAACCACAGGCACAGCCATCCAGTCCTCTGAAGGCTGAACACAGGTGGTTCTGACTCCAGTAGGGCGATGCCTGCCCAGAAGAGTGGGATGCATAAGCTTTAAAGGCTGCTAAAAATATATCCACTAGAACCATGCTCCGTCTGTCAGGGGCGGAGAAGAGTATCTACAGATTCGGCACTCTCGAGAAAGGCTCCACAGAACAAAGGAAAAGGCAGAGAGATGGGAATGGAAACAATGTATTAGTCAGGGAAAGATAGCCAATACAGGACTACACTGCTTTCCCTTGTTCCGGTAATTGGCAATCCACTTTACTTGGATAATGACTGCTGCCTTACAATGTGATCTCAGGCTCACAGAGCAGTTCAATTTAAGTTCTATCCTGTGTTTGCATCACGCTTTCTTGAGTATCCTTGAGTAATTCAACATTCCTCACAGAAGCACAGGCTGTTAAGGAAAGCTAAAAGAGAGCTTCCAGCTAGGATGGTGGATCGTATATACGGCATAGCCTGTGTGTCATTTCATTATGTGCATATGTCAGTGACCTGGGCTCAGATTCCCAACCGCTGTTGATTTCTAACTCAGAAATATTCATAAAAATTCTATTTTTGCTTTGTTGGAAAATGAGTCAGTGTTAGAAGAATGCACACACACAAGAGTGTATGGCAGGAGTTCTCTTCCATCTTATCACAAGGACACTGGCCTGGCAAGCATCAGGAGGTAGAAATTCTGGACCAGTTACACTCTCATCAAATACCAAGACAGTGCTTATTGTGTACTGAACAAATGCTCTTATGATTAATTCACTTAATTTTTAAAATTCAAATGGAATATGTGCTATCACTCTTCCCATTTGATAGATTAGGAAACTGAGGCAGAGGGTTATGTAAATCACTTAAGGTTCTGGAATTTGCAATGGTCAAAGCACAATTTTGGACTAATCAATGCAGCGTGGACATCTGTGCATTCAACCAATCAGCTACACTGTGGTGCCTCCCAATTGAAAGGAATAGTTTTATATTTACCTAATTTTCAACCTCATTTTACCCCTAAAGCAAGCCAGCAGTTGCTTTTCAGTACACAGAGCCTTTACATACAGTCTCCCATGTTCACATCTCTTGTCAGCTCTCTGAAGTAAGAATAGCATCATTTATCATCCCAGTCTACAGAGAAGGCGACTGAGCAATCATTTCCAACCTCCTTACATTTGTAACAAAAGGAAGACCCTGCATATAAACAAATGCCTACAGATAAACATTAAAATAACAACTCAGTTAAGCATGGGCAAAGTCACAAACAGATCTGTTACAGAAGTGCACGGCTAGCAAACCTAGAAAGACATGTTTAAAATGTTCACAGAAATGACAGAGAAATGCAAATTAAGGCCAGAATAGGGTACCAATTTTCATGCTTTTTATAGGCAAAAAATGTAAAAATATATCTATGCCAAGTGTTAGTGATAAAATAGAGACAGGAGTTATCTGCTGCTGATGGAAATGTGAATTTGGAAAAATTTGACATTCTGTACTTAAGTTAAATTCATATATTCTATGACCTGAAAATTTCATTCCTACATATATTCTCAAAATACATCTTATCCACCTACAGGTGACATATATAAAAGTGTCCATATCAGCATTGTTTTATAATAGAAAAAAATCTAGAAACAATGCAAGCATCTATTAACAGGAGACTAGATAAGTATATCTTATAAACATGCGTTCAGTGAACTCTCAAATAGCAGTTAAAGTGAACATGTTGTAAAACACGAATCAGTATAGACCAATAGTAAACACACATACAAAGTGACCAGAAGGGACATCTCAAGATAAATATAGATAATGGGAAAAGGAGAGGGGAGAGATTTGGGAGGAAGAGGGGGTTGCATTGGTCATTGGAAGAACTCCATGAGGGTGGACTGGCAGGTGGACTTCTAAAATGAGCCACAGCGGAGCACACTCATCCATCACCTGGAGGGTGGGGCCTTGATTCTATCTAGTACAACAAAGTGGGCAGGCTGTCAATCATGTGTTGATGATATATATTATGGCAGAGATATGGAGTTTTTAACTGGGGTTGGGGGGGATGGAGGATTGGAGAGATGGTTCAGGGGTTAAGGGCACTTCCTGCTCTTAGAGAAGACCTGAGTTCTTTTCCTAGCACCTACATCAGGGAGCTCACAACCACCTGTAACTCCAGGTACAGAAGGATTCACTGCTTCAGGCCTCCGTGGGCACCTGCACTTATGTGTACACACTCATGGAAGGCACAGAGAGAGAGAGAGAGAGAGAGAGAGAGAGAGAGAGAGAGAGAGAGAGACAGACAGACAGACAGACAGACAGACAGACAGACAAACAGACAGACAGACAAAATTTAAAATAATAAGACAAATTTGTTTTTAAGGGAACTAAAGTCCCCAACAACAGATTGGAAATAAAAGAAAGACTTCCCAGGAGGGCATCATGAGATCATCTGGGCCCTTAAAGAAGGCTGAGAGGCCAGACTTAAAACAGATTCCTGCACTCCCTTGCTTCTATGAATTCTACAACTCCAAGGAAGCAGCAAGTAAACCACCTGCGGGAGCTTTCCTTGCCAGATCAAACACCATGGTTTAAGCTTTAAGATCTACACAACTAAAGTCATTAAGTCACATCTGGGGTCCATTTCCAGCACCCACGAGAGGGCTAACAACAGTCTGTAACTCCAGTTCCAAGGGGTACATGCCCTCTTCTGGCCACCACGGGAACTGCATGGACACAGTGCTTAGACACACAGTCAAAACACCCATACACATAAAATAAAAACAAATCTCAAAAAAAAAATAACTAATATGAGATTATATCATGATGTAATACTATAACCAATCCATTTATGTACACCTGTAATAAAAATTAAGGTAATTTTAAAAGTGAAAAAAAAATGGGATCCTTTGGGTCTGCTCTCTCCATGAGCCAGAAGCACAAATTAGAATTTCCAGTCCAATGTGCTATCCTTTCTCTTAATATTGTTTTTTTAAATGTATTAAGTTATATGGAAAAGTTCAGTACTTTTATATATTTATAGTGTACCTTGATCAGATTAAGCCAACATTCTTATTTTGTTAAACATGATCTGCCTGTAAATAACTCTGCATCAAACCCAATCCTTGTGGGCATGCAACAATTTGTGTGATGAGTTAAAATGTTTCCATCTTAAGTGACAGATCATCCCACATTATAGAGACTTCAACAAGCTAAAAGTTGTCTCTCCCAATAAGAAAAATCTAAAGTCAATGGTCCAAGGATAGAGCTAGAGCGATGTCCTCAGAGCCGTGGGCCCCTCACAGATTATTTTCGATCATTAAAATTAAGAATTCCATTTCATGGTCCTAAATGGGCACTTCTTGCCAGAATGGAGGAAGAAAATGGGGACAAAAACTCAGACATCCTTTTCCTTTGTTCTCAAAGCTGAGAGCAGCTCTTGCCCTTGTCCCAGTAACACACTCACACTGTAGCTGGAAAGGAGGCATGGAGACATAGTCTCTATTTTGAAGAGCCACTGTGCTCTGCTAAACTGTGAAAGGGAACACCTGAAGAAGAGGATACAATGTTTGAATTGATATTTCGAAGTGTCTGCCATAGTGGGATTATAGAGAGATACTGAGCATGCTTAATTAGTATGCTTGCTAGGAAACAAGCTGATCCCAGTCTAGTGGAACTGGGCGGGTCTGACTGATTCTAGTTTTCAGTACTAGCAAGTCTCCTTAGCTATAGCTATGAGCCACACTCTCTAATACCATATTTGCCACCAACAAAGATAATACATTTTTCTCCATCTGCTGGACAACTTTGCCCTCTTTTCAGCCTTTTCAGAACCCACATGAAGAAAAAGGGATGACATTATTGAGACACACCCCCCCAAGGTTCCATGTGTAACTCAGAAAGGGCATCTTCATAGAATACCTCAACACACATGAGAGTTACACAGAACTGCCCATGATCCTTTACGAAGCGGTGTCACAGAGAAAACCTAAGATGCATCTCTGTGCTCATTCAGCTAATATACCTCCAAGCTTAAATCTTATTTGGTGGCTAAGTATATGTAGATACAGTCCCTTAAACAGTGTCTCTGGATAGCTTCTGTTCTTGGTTTGATTCCGAGTGGCAGCCAAGGCGTAATGTTTATCCCTTAGAAATGGGGTTTTTCCCTTTGGGGACCAAAACTGACAATTCTCTAGCATGCACAATTTTAAACATTTATAGAGTGTCCATTTTTAGAAAAATCACAGCTGTGTGACTATAGCATATTGGTGTGGAGGAGGGCCACATTGCAAGTTGCTGTAAAGGGAAGAAAAAGACTCAGATTGCAGAACAACCTCCTTCTACTGTGGATGAGAAAGCTGAAGCCTGGACATTAACATGCCCCTGGTCACCCAGCATTGCATATCAGTTCAGCAATTGCCAGAGCAGTACACTTCCAAACACATAACAACATACAAAACTCTCCTGCCTCCCACCACCACCCACTTTCCCTATAATCAAGAAAACTAAAGAAGGAAACAAGATGCATTATTTAGCATTCTATGACTCCCTATTCCACATGTAAATGATAGCATATCTCCCAAGATTGTTAAGACTGAATTAGCCAATTATGATAATATCCTGATACAATCAAAATAAGTGTGCATCAATGTAAGTGCTCATTAACATTTCTTACAAAGAAAGGTTCTGTGTAGAATGTTTAAAGTATGAAACATAAAGAGCCTGAAATGCCACCAATGCCACTATCCTGACCCGTGTATAAGGAACAAAGTAACTTTTTTGAAGAGTGATACATTTACTACAGGTTTTAGGGGTTTTGTCTTTGTGTTTGGTTATTTTGGGGGGGTTGGTTTTGAAAAGATGGGCAGGGGCTAGGGAGATGGCTTGATGTGTAAGGGTGCTTGCTGAGTACATGAGGGGGTGAGCCCAAGTTTCAAACACACACAAAAATCCAGCCATAGCTGGATGTGCCTGGAACTCTGGAATTCAGGGGTGTAGACAAACAGAGATTCAGGAGCTTTCTGGATTAACAGCCTAGCCAAAATAGCGAGCTTCTGGTTCAGTGATGTAGGTGAAGAGACATGAAACTGAGGCTGAGGGGATGAGTCAGTGGGTACCACACTTGCTGTGCAAGCGTAAGAATGTTGGTTCGATTCCCAGAATCCCTGTAAAAGAAAAATCCAGGCATGGTGGCCATGTTCATAATCCCAGTGCTAAGGAGGCAGGGACAGGTAGATTCCTGGAGTTCACCGGTCTAGTGTGATCATTGAGTTCCAGGATGGTGAGTTACAGGCTGGAGTTTACAAACAAATCCTAGGTTGGAAACACCTGAGAAACAATGGACTTCTGGCCTCCATACATGCACACACACACACACACACACACACACACACACACACACACGAGAAAGAGACAGAGACAGAGACAGAGACAGACAGAGACAGAGACAGAGATGGAGAAAGACAGGTAATGAAGACAGTAGAATACATAACTTTCTATGGATCCTCTGCTACTGAGCTGGTAGCAGAATATCGCCCCCTGCTGGCCTAGTGTTATTTTCTAGTTTTGCATGTGGACCCAGCATGTACAAGTGTATGAAACATACTTCTTACATGGTTTGCACTTAACATGTCATAAGAACTAGCCCTCAAGCAAGGATAACTACACATAGCTATTTGTGGTCTTGGGCTCCCATAGCAGGTACACTCAGGAAATAAAATTATCAGGATAAAAAATATGTATGTGGGGGCTGGAGTGATGGCTTGGGTTAAAAACACTGGCAGCTCTTGGGAAAGACCTGGGTTCGGTTCCCACACTGACAGAACAGCTAACAACTCGCTATAACTCCAGTTCCAGAGGATCTGACACCCTTTGCTGGCCTCTGTGAGCACTTCTTACATATGGTGCAGAGAATAAGAACAGACAAAATGCCCATATACATAACACAAAAATAATCTTTTTAAAAATACATATACACACATTTCATATATTTCTCAACACAGCTCTGCTTGTAATCTCTCTCTCTCTCTCTCTCTCTCTCTCTCTCTCTCTCTCTCTCTCTCTCTCTCTCTCTCCACTTTCTCAGTAGACTTCATTTCTGCACTATTTATCCTCCTACATGAACAGTTTAGGTCACTGCCACACAACCCATTCCGAACTTCCTGAGTAGAATAACTGCTATTATTCAAAGTGTATCTATAAATCATAAAAGTCAAGAAATATTCATGCTGATATCCACAAAGGTTATGCTGTCTCAAATATATATATATATATATATATATATATATATATATATATATATATATATATATATATCCTTAGTGGTACCCTATTGCTGGTGAGATGAGTGTATTTCTGACTGTGGAAAAGCATAGGCCTAATTGATTTGTATGCAACGGGACTCAAGGGGGTTATTGCTTGAATTCCTACAATGTACTACATCCTGCCCAAGACTTATGGAGGTGCAGAAGAAAATAAAATATATTTCTCTGACACTGGTAAGACCAAGCTACACTGGGAACTTAGAAGAAGAGACGAATTTCTTTTGAATTTTGAGAAATTAACAGCAACAAAAAGAAACGCTTGGTAAAGATCTTTTCCCAATCTGTTGGTTGCCTTTTTGTCTTATTGACAGTGTCCTTTGCCTTACAGAAGCTTTGCAATTCTATGAGGTCCCATTTGTTAATTCTTGATCTTATAGTACAAGCCATTGGTGTTGTGTTCAGGAATTTTTCCCCTGTGCCCATATGTTTGAGGCTCTTCCACACTTTCTCTTCTATTCTTAGACAAATGGATGGATCTGGAGGATATCATTCTGAGTGAGGTAACCCAATCACAAAAGCACAAAAGAACACACATGATACGCACTCACTAATAAGTAAATATTAGCCCAGAAGCTTGGAATACCCAAGATACAATTCACAGACCACATGAAGCTCAAGAAGAAGGAAGACCACAGTGTGGATACTTCGGTCCTTGTTAGAAGGGGGATCAAAATACTGAGCTCTTTCTGAAAGGTTGCATGGCAATGTATGGAAAGCGCCTGGACCACAGTCAAGACACTATAAATGGAAACTTGCATTACTCTTGGAAGCTGTTATTAGTCCTCTAGGAGTCCTGTGACAGAGCTATGGAGCCCATGAGAAGGCTCATTTATTTTTCACAGTCCTTGAGGTTAGAAAGCCAAGTTCAAGTTCATCAGCAGGTTGGTTCTTCCTATGAGCTCTTCGGAATGATGTACTTTGTGACTCTTTGATACTCTGATGACAGCTAGCAATCTACAGTGTTCTCCAGCTTATAGGTGCAGCACACACACACACACACACACACACACACACACACCAGTCTCTGCTCTTCTATTCTTATGGCTTCATTCTTAGATCTCTGTGTCTTCCTGTAGTTTTATCACCTCTTTATGTCTCCTCCTCCTCCTCCTCCTCCTCCTCCTCCT
>NC_034596.1:92868144-92884804 GCF_900095145.1 Mus pahari
TCTTCTTCTTCTTCTTCTTCTTCTTCTTCTTCTTCTTCTTCTTCTTCTTCTTCTTCTTCTTCTTCTTCTTCTTCTTCTTCTTCTTCTTTCCATAGAGCAGTATGGCACTACTTTAATTATATTTGTTAGGCTTTCAAAATTTGGGCATATCTCTATCTGGGAGTTGAGGAAGGGCATGTTTTGTGTTTTGCTTCTCCTTCCAGTTCTACTACAGCCAGCCAAGTAACGTTGAATGAGGCACTGCCTCTGACCCTCACTGTCTAAGGCACTGCCTCTGATCCTAACTATATCTGTTGATTTGGGCATTGCTGTGACCAAGTTGGTCAGAAGCAGTTTAAGAAAGAGTTTGTTCTGGCTTAGTTTAAGGGGATACAGAGCATCATGGTAGATGGTAAGATGTCACGAGTAAGCGATGCCTCATCACACTTCATATGTAATCATGAAGCAGAGAGGAAGTGGGATGGGGCCTTCCCCTAATCACCTCACCTTCTCCAGTGAGACTCTGCCTCCTAAAGGTTCCACAATCTTCACAAACAGTATCACCATACAGGGACTGACTGTTCACACAAAGCACAACACTCAGGGTCTTCCCTCATATGCTTTTACATGGAACTAGGAACACTTTCTTATTCAACTGGCCTCAGAATAAAGACAGACTGCTTTGTACATGATATTTATCATGTAATCCCAGTAGCCATGAGTATTCCTCTGGTGGCTGATATACAGTATTCCGATATGCTTGTCCTAATCCTAGCAGTCCATTGTTCCAGTGCCCAAAGTCCCCTCATGTGCCACAATTCCTTGCTTGCCTTCAACAATACTAAATAGGACATTGTATTATTCACTTCTTCTGTTAATTCTGAATGTACTGAATTATGCCTGCAAATAATTGGGTTATGGCAATTGAATTGGGCCTCACAATTGCCAGGTAAGTCACTGTCATAGTATAATGCCATGTGGCAGCTTTTTCCTGCAGCAGTCTCTAAATAAGATTATTCTGAGTAAGAAAATATTCATCAGGAGGTCCATGAAAACTATGGAAGGCCTGTTTAGTGTCTGAACATCGAAATCATGTGGCAGCAGTGAGGGCTGAGAAGCCGCCTTCCTCCATTTTCCTCCATCCTCCTCTATCCTCCTCCATCCTCCTCCATCCTCCTCCATCCTCCTTCATCCTCCTCCATCCTCTTCCATTCTCCTCCATCCTCCTTAATCCTGCTTAATCCTCCTCCATCCTCACCATCTTCCAACATCCTCCACCATCCTCCACCGTCCTCCACTGTCCTCCACCATCCTCCACCATCCTTCACCATCCTCTTCTGTCCTCCACCGTCCTCCACCATCCTCCACTAGCCGTCATTCTTGTAGGCCGCTGAACTGGGGACAGCTGAAGTGTGCCTGGCTCTATCCCTTTGTGCAGAATTAGTACACAAACCACAAAGTCCACTGTCCATCATAAATCAGAGGAGAGAGTCAGTATTGGTTTCTGAAAACAGTTTAAAAGGAAATAGACCCTTGCCACTGTCACAGACTAGGTATGTCAGCAATGTGAAAGAGCTTCATCTGAGCTCTTCTTTCTGTTGGTAATTAGGATATGGTGCCAAGATGTATCATCTGCCGGGCAGTGGTGGCACATGTCTTTAATCCCAGTACTTGGGAGGCAGAAGTAGATGGATTTCTGAGTTCAAGGCCAGCCTGGTCTACAGAGTGAGTTCCAGGACAACCAGGGCTACACAGAGAAGCCCTGTCTCAAAAAAAAAAAAAGTATCGTCTAAGTAAATGATTTAAAATAGTACAGTGTATACAGTCATTTGTTGAGTTCTTATTCAGTTCTGTACTAGAAAATGTAATGTCTCCTTTTCTGTTTCCTTGGGCTACTTTGTACTATAAAACACTGCCCATTCCCTGCATGTCATCTGTGAATGCTTTCAGCCATAACATTAAGTAAGCTAAGGTTTCATTGGACTGGAATGACAGTTAACCATTGAGAAAACAAAATCCAGAAATGATCTTAGAGCTACCTCAAATGGTCCTCTCGGGATGCTAAGACAGCAATGGCGTTTCCCATTCCACATCCTGTAGGTGCACTTAGACATCTTTTAGATGTCTTTCTAAATCTGTGCGACACTCAGAGGTTCAGAGGATGTAATTCCACAGATAAAAGAATACTGAGAAAATATAGCCAAGAACTCAGAACATGTAATATAGTATACCACTGCTTGTGTATTAGTAAAGGTTGTCTAGAGAAAAAAGAACTGATACAATAAACATATATATACTCATACACACATTTACATTAGTCATTATATATAACATACTACATATAGAACATATGTATATAGGTATATAATACATTGTATGTTATATACATAAGTATATATAATAAATATACATAAATCATTATGTATTCAAATAAATCATTGTATAATGATTTATGTATATTTATTATATATGCTTATGCATATAACACACAGCATGTGTGTTATATATATGTTTATATATGTCATATATACATGTCACATATATACACATATATGTATGTGTATATATGTACATATATATATACACATACACCTTATGTGTAATTAATACGTGTGTGTGTGTGTGTGTGTGTGTGTGTGCATTTGAATACTCTAAAGATTACTGGTCCATCTAGTCTAACAATGACTGGCTGGCTCCTGACTCAAATAGTCCCAGATTTTCAGTGGATCTTCTAACCTCAAATGATCCAATCAAAGGAAATCCCTCATGGCTGTGCACAAGTGCTTGGGCTCTAGTTAATTCCAGATCAAGTTGACAACCAAGAATAGCTGTCATAACTTGTATTGACTGCTCTGTCAAAACAGTGCCGAGTACGTCAGAGTAGATAGGGAGCACTTACCTTAGCTGTCTGCAATCCCAAATTATTCTCTCTGAGCTGTGCAGTTTAGCTATCCTAAGGCTTTGTTGCAGGACTATGGCACGTATCTCAACCTGGAGGAGCTTGATGGGGCCGTCTCACAAAGGACCACTGTGGTGGTTTGAATATGCTTGGGCCAAGGAGTCGCACTATTTGGAGGTGTGGCTTTGTTGGAGTAGGTGTGTCACTGTGGGCATGGGCTTTAAGACCCTAGTCCCAACTATCTAGAAGCCAGTCTTCTCCTAGCAGCCTTTAGAGGAAGATGTAGAACTTTCAGCTCTGCCTGTACCATGCCTGCCTGGACACTGACATGCTCCCGCCTTGACGATAATGGACTGAACCTCTGAACGTGTAAACCAGGCCCAATTAAATGTTGTCCTTATAAGAGTTGCCTTAGTCATGGTATCTATTCATAGCAGTAAACCCCTAACCCATGGTCTGACAGGGTCTGAACCTGCACCATCTCTCTACTGGCCACAACTGGCTTCTGAAAGGGTCCCAGGGATGGGCAAACATTCTCTAGCCCTGGAAGATCAATGTGCTTATATATTCTGGAGGAGTAATTGGCAACTCCTATGACAAGCTTAATCCTTTTTCCCTGTATCTCTCTGTCTCCACGTCTGTGCATAGATTCCTCTGTACTCCTGGGAGAACACGTAGCTCTAGCATTTTCCTAGGTCCAAGTATACCACACGAAGCAGGGACCAACAGATCTGCAGTTCGTGGGGCTCTGGCTCTCACTATCTGATGCTCACCTACAGTGATCGTGGCCATCCCGTTAGAGAAGTGACTGAGATATTCTCTTTGATTTTAATCCTCTCGATGGAGGCTTTAAAGCAGCAGTTCGCGACCCCTTCAGGGTGCAACAGCCCTTTCCCAGGGGTCGCATATCAGACAGATACTTACAAACCATAACAGTAGCAAGATTGCAGTTAAGAGGTAACAACAAAAATAATTTTATGGTTTGGGGTCACCACCACATGAGCAGTTGTATTAAAGGGTCAGAGCTTTAGGAAAGTTGAGAACCACTGCTTTAAAGCCTTCCAGACGTTCAGTAGGCACATATGGCTTTTTGTCAGTCGTTTTCCATAAAAATTCCAGTTCTACACACATATTACCACATTTTCCTTCAAGAGATCTCTGGCAGTTCCTTTTATCTGAATTACCTTTTTGCATCCCTCTTGACTGCATTGTCATTTTAATAACTTATTTATATGTCAGCCTAATACACTTAATCCCACCAGAGCCCCTCCTACTTCAAGGTTCATGACAAAAACCTGGAAAAACTATAAGGGCTCAGGGCTCAGGTCCCGCTGAATTAGCTTCATCTGTGATTCTCTCTGAGAGAACACGGTCCTCTCTTGTCCCCCTGAACTGGAATCATAGCTCCTTTTCTATTGCTGTGACACCTGACTGAGGCAACTTCTAGAACTTCTAGTGTGGCTTTACAGTTTGGGGAGGTTAGAGCTCACAGCCATCATTGTGGGGAGCATGGTAACAGACAGGCCGGTGTGGTGTTAGAGCAGAAGCAAAGAGATTACATCTTGAGCCACAAGTCGACAGAAAGGGGCACTGGGAACGACACCAGCATTTTGAAACCGAAAAGCCTTTCTGCAGTGTCATATCTCCTCTAACGAGACCATACTTCCTAATTCTTCCTAAATAGTCTCACCAACTAGGGGCCAAATATTAAGACCTATGAGCTTAGGGGTTGGGAGGCATTTTCATTCAAACCACAGCTGGCCATCAATCACCTCTCCCGTGCCAGGTTCCCTCACTCTCATTTCTGCCTTGTCGTTGTTCAGTGTTTCCCATGTGTTCAAGTATTTTTTATTCCAAGAATAAATTTCTCTCTTAGTTACCATCAACAGCAAGACAGAACCACCATCTCCACCTCTCTGGTAGGTAGTTTACCTTGTTTAAATGAGAGGCTAACGTATGAAAGATGGATTCCACATCATATATTTTCTATTGCAGTGTTTCCATTAAGTGTGCAAGTTCTCTCTCTCTCTCTCTCTCTCTCTCTCTCTCTCTCTCTGTGTGTGTGTGTGTGTGTGTGTGTGTGTGTGTGTGTGTGTGTCAGGGGAGGAGACAGCCTTAATTCCATGACTTGTGAGGGTAGTGTGCATGCATTTTCACGCTGTGTGTGTGTGCAGATGCATTTGCCTGTGTGCAAACTGTGTGCAAACTTGTAGAAGCCAGAGGTGGATTTGGGTATGTTCCTTATGTTCTTCTATTGCTATAATCCTTATTTTTGAGATGAGGCTCCACTGAGCCCGGAGCTTACCCTTTCAGCTACCCTAAAATCCCAGGTGAGCCCCTGAGGTCCACCTGATGCTCCCATCACAGCACTTGGGTTGCAGGCACATCCCACGATGCCTGACAATTTTGTGTTTGTGAGAATCCAAACTGAAGTCTGCATGCTTGCCCGGCAAGCATTTCATCCCGGGAGCCATTCCTTGAAATGGGCATGCAACTGATGTCATCCCATCACGTAGAGACTACTTTCAGGGGTTGAAACATACGTCTGGGTCATTAACAGCTTGAGGGACACCTGTGTGCTCATACAATAGACCCCACTCATCATGAAGGCATGCCATTCTACAACACACTGGGGAGGAATGGGGAGGAAGGCCACGTCAGGGCTGTACGCACAGATGCTCTGTCCTCTGATGGCTTGAGTTACACATCTTATCACCCACAGGAGGAGCAACACAGCAGCTCCTCCCATTTGGTTCTGAGATGTTGCTGCTCAGGTGCCAATGTGCTTTTTAAATGGTGTGTGTGTGTGTGTGTGTGTGTGTGTGTGTGTGTGTATGTATGTATGCACTCGTGTATGTGTGCATGTGTATTGTGATGACTAATTTTAAAGTTATCTTTTTTAGAGGGTTTTCAAAGGAAGAAAACTTATATATCTGCCCTTATATTCGCCAGTTTTAGCACTTCTATTTGTGAGATCCAAATGTCTGTTGTCTTTTCTTTCTGCCTGAAGAACTTTTTATAATCCTCTTGAACTGGTGGTTTGCCGGTGGTGAATTTTCCAAACTCTTGTTTTTCTGTGAGAAACATTTTTTTTTCTATTTTGAAAGCTATTACATGCTGTTGGATAGTTGCTCATAGTGTGTTTCTTTGTTCTCACCCACCACCTTCTGGTGAGGGAAAAATGTTGCTCAATTTTCCTTCAGTTGATCACAGTCCCTCCTCAGACGTTGGGTGCCAGTCTCATCTGCTCTGAGCTGCGTGCTTCTCGTTGGCTTCTTTCTCTATTGTGATTTTCACAAACTTTTAGATTGTCTTTATGCTCTTTAGATGTATTCTGTCAGATGCTTACTGATCTTTTCGAGCTTGAAGTTTCAGCATTTATGGAAACTAGCCTCCACTCATTTCTCAGCGATGTGTTCCCATCCCACCCACCCACCCCCCGCAGGCTGAGACCCCGCACCATCCCCCACCCCCCAGCTGAGACCCCCTGAGTGCCCACCTCCAATGTCACTATCACTGTCTAGGTCTGCCTTTGTGAAATTTTTAATCACTGACCCTTCTTTTTCTATGCTATCATAATTCCTGTCGCTAATATGCAGTCTTTCATTTCTAGCTTTGCTCTACTCACCACCCTAAACACTTCTCTGTTCTCCTTTATTGTCGTTATCTCCTGAGTGTGCTTACAAAGTGCTTTCTTCGTCTTCCTTAAGAATATTTCTGTGCTCTCTTTCTAAAGGCACTTTAATTTTCTTCTGTTAATTTTAGGCTCCATAATCTGGGAGCCTGTTTAATTCCCTTGACTCTATATTTCAGACCAGAACTTTATGCCTCTTGAAATGCCTGATAATTTTTAATTGACGGGCAGATGTTATTTTATGCCTTTGAAGCACGCGACTTTAAAGCATCCTTTCAAATTGCATTGGACTTTATTCTGGTAATTTGCTTATTTTAAATCATTTTGGTCTTTTCAAAACATTAAGCTTTCTTTTAATTCTGCCACAATACTAACTTTTTATATGTAACTGTTATAGCTCTGAGAGGAAAGGTTTCCCCCAATAGAAGTGTTACAGTTTTAAAGCAAAAGGTGCCCTGGTAGCTGGGAGCCAAGGAATGCCATAGAGTCACACTGCACAGCAGACCTCACGCAAGAGATTCACTGGGAGGGGCGCAAGAGGGTGACTGCCTGTACTCGGGTGAGATACAATATAAAACTGAGTGGGAAACGAGCTTATATATGATTTCTTGGGGGCAGAGCTTTCCAGGGTGGAGATTTCTGGGGGGAGAATTGGCAAGATTTCAGTCCTGAGCGTTGGGTGAGTTCGGGGATTAGAGGGATTCCAAGGTCACGCATTTGGTGGGCTTCTGAGCTCAGGGACTGGCCGATTTCCAACCTCTGGAACTGATGAGTTTTCAAAACCCAGAAGTAAGCTCAGACCTTTGACCCACCATGTCCTTTTAAGAACTGAACCCCAAACCTACTGAACCCCAAGCCTACTTCGGATGCTGCCCTGTGTCCTCGCTCATACCATAGGCCTTTGTTTGCCCCGTGTGGATTGTGCAAGTTCTTTAGTGTTTAGTGTGGCCTGGGGTTTCTTTCCGTAGCTCAGGGTAGCTTCCTTTCACTGGTGTGATTAGTACCCAGCCTATACCTCAGCGGTCTTCTTGCCTAGGAGCTGACTGCCTGTCTCCCCTGCCTCCAAATTCAAGCCACACAGACTTTTCGTAATCCATTCCTATCTCCTTTTCTCAGCAAGGCTGCAGAACTGTGTTGGGAACCCTCCTTCCTGCACTAAAATCTCTCTGTGGGGATTGCTTAATTTCTCTCAGAGCTCACAGGCCAGTACTACTTGCTGATATATATTGTAAATATGATATATTATCATATATACCAATTATATATCATATATTATTTATGTAACACTTTGCATAATGTATACATTTATGCAATACTTTATGTAATACTTTGCATATATATATATATATATATATATATATATATCACTTTGTATTGAGGTAGGAGGTAAATTCAGCCTCTATTATCTCATCATTACTAAAAGCAAATCAACTTTTTAAAAATAATTTTTGAACCTCATACAAAGAGCTATCTACAATGCATACCCCTTTGCCTTATAGTTTCTTTGTTAACTGTTGTAGTATCCATGTTTTTCTTTTTTTTAATTTTTATTTTTTAAATTATTTTATTAGATATTTTCTTCATTTACACTTCAAATGCTATCCTGAATGGCCCCTATACCCCCCCCCGCTCCCCTGCCCACTCACTCCCACTTCTTGGCCCTGGCATTCCCCTCTATGTGGCATATAAAGTTTGCAAGACCAGACCAAGGGGCCTCTCTTCCCAACGATGGCTGACTAGGCCATCTTCTGCTATATATGCAGTTAGAGACACGAGCTCTGGGGGTACTGGTTAATTCATATTGTTGTTCCACCTATAGGGTTGCAGAACCCTTCAGTTCCTTGGGTAATTTCTCTAGCTCCTCCATTGGGGTCTCAGTGTTCTATCCTATAGATGACTGTGGGCATCCACTTCTATATTTGCCAGGCACTGGCATAGCCCCACAAGAGATAGCTATATCAGTGTCCTTTCAGCATGTTCTTGCTGGCATATGCAATAGTCAGCCACCAAATGCAGTATCCATGTTTTTCAAGTTCCACTAATTTATTCATTTCCATTATGGTTTCATAGTCACAGCTCAACAACTCTTTCCTTGCTATGGGTTCTAGAAACTGCCATGTTCTAAGGATGCAATTCTATAAGATCTTGCAAAACTCACATTCTCAAGAAGTGTATAGTCGACTGTTGAATAGCAATTTCCTCCAAGTTAAAAAAAAAAAACTTCACCATGAAAGGAAACTTGTTAAGTATCAGGAAGTTTTAAAAGGGGACTCACTAAACCTCTGGAAGCAAACAACCCAGGAAGTCCCTGAAACTGACCAGATACACAAGGCCCCTTCCTCCCTGATCTTATATAAACAATAAAGACTACTGAAAAAAGACCAGCTGAGATATCTGGAAGAGACTTGCTGTTTCAAAGTGGTACAGTGAGCCTTCTAACTCATAAACATGCCAATGCAGGCTGCATTCCTGTCACCCCTGTTCCTGTGACCCTTCACCTGTATCACTCCTTTTAGCAACCCCAATAGGAACTTATCAGAACAACAATCTGTACTTCAGTGATATCCCTTACGTTGTTCAGTCATGAGCCCCCTGTCTGAGGTGAGTAGTCATTTGTCCTACCTCCCAAGAATAGTGTTACACAATAGCTAGACTAATTCAACAAAATATAGTTCATTGACCGAATGTGGCCTGATTCTTGTTAAAGCTTTATTAGAGTGTGTCCAAATCTACTAACTTACGTATTAGCTAAGGGTATTTATTTGCTCCAACAACAGATAACTGTGACAGAAACAGTATGGTCCACAGATATTTACTTTCTTCAATTTTACATTTAAGTTTTATTCCACTGTAGTAGAAAATAATTAGCACCTTTTAGTAGAGACCTTGTAGTGCACACTATGGCTTAGGAAGAATGATTGGAACATAATTGTTCATAACTCAAAGCTGAATCTCTTGGTGTATATGTAGATATTTAACTGTCTATCTTTTACAATGTTGGTTCTGTGTTGGTTTACTATTATAATTTACACAGAATATATGCCACAATTTGCAAATGAACTAATAGTATTTTAAATAGAATTATAACACTATGCTTGAAGGGAATCTAGCCAGCCCAAGCATGACTCTGGCAGGCCTGGTCCTCCTCCATCTCTCCTAGTTCCCTTCTATCTTGCAAAAAAAACCTCGAAGATTGCATTCCTAAAGCTAGCCTCCACCCTCTATGCCTATCCCCTTATTTGGCCACTTCCTCCTCCTAAGACTGAGGGCCAAAGTCCAGCTATCAATAATTGAAGTCTGGCAATCAAAATCCCCCTTTGGCTCACCAAATTAACATACCCAATTAAAATTAAACACCTCATCCTAACACAGGCTTCTACCTTTATAAACCGCCGTTTTCCTATGGGCCATGTCTGTCACCTCTCTATCCAGAGGCAGTCCTTTGTCCCCTGGAACAAATAACCCTGCCTCCTCTCCCTTGTTCCCTTCCTCCTCTTCCTCATCCTCTGCCTCTTGCCTTTGTCTCTTATTCCTTTCCCTTTGTCCCTCTGGGGCAATAAATCTCCTTTGTGCTGAGAAATTGATGGGGGACCCTGAATTAATACCAATCACTTCAATGCTATGAGACTGTTCTACATACATCAGGTCCCCTGGATCTACATGAATTGTGGGGTGAGAATGAGAATGAGTTTTGACTCTTGGTGATTATAGGGCTTCCTTTCAGAGAACTAAAGAGCTTCTAAAATTAGTCTTATGTTGACAGTTTCACAACTGTGAATATACTGAATAAAATAGATTTAGATAGGCTACTTTTCTGTAACTATGGATTTGTTTATTCTACATAATTTACATAAACAGTATCAAAGGATAGGGCATCTTTGTTATACTGTCTATGAAATGTTCCATAAAAGAAATTCATATAAAATGCTTCCCTTGATTTCTGCTGAATTTTTGTATTCTTAACTAATGATTATGATTGATTGCAGTTGCAATCTTAATTTTGCTGAAAATATTTACATATTCTAGAGTGAATGAGATAGCAAAGTTCTGTGTGAGAACTTTAGCCAAAGAATCAGTAACGTGAACAACTCTATTATTGAATAGAAAATGAGTTTTTGAACACTGAAAGATGTTGTCCCGATATTTCGTGTCATTCAGAATGTAATAGTGAGTTCTCAGTGAATCCCTTGCTTCAACTCTATACCTTACTGATTTCACTTCTGCTTTCTGAAGATCTCTTGTGGTTAAGCCACTTCTTCATGATGGTCAAAGATGCCTCCGTGCCTTTGGCCTCAGTTCACAATTCATCCTGGCATTCAGAGTCTTTTCAGATGTGATTGTAATATACCTTGCCCATGAATTTATTAAATCTAACTTCACGGGGCTAGAGAGATTGCTAGCCAGTTAAAAGTGCTGCTGCTTGCTCTTTCAGAGCATTAGAGTTCAGCCCTCAGCATCCACATCAGGCAGTTTACAACCACCTGTGACTCCAGCTCCAAGGAATCTGACACCCTCCTTGACTTCTTTAGTTACACACACACACACACACACACACACACACACACACACACACTCACAAATCTTTGAGGAAAACCTAATTTCATACACACAACATTCTGTTCAGTTCTGCCTCACTACCTAATCTAGGTGAGATATGACTTCACAAGGTCATGTGAAGTCTTGGGTTTTTTTTTTTCTTGAGGCCTGCCCAGCCTTACTGGAAGGAAACTGAAGTGGGACCCAGCACTGGGACACAGGATTGGATAAGGGCCAAGTCTGATAATCTCCTGCCTTTTAACTCTTTCTGGATGCTGAAGCTGGTGGCTTTCTTGCTTATTCTGTGGCTAAAAACCAATAGCTTCTTTTTAACGCTCTGTGCTTTATTAAACTTTATAATTCTCTGTGCTTTAACTCTTTATTAGCACTCCTTTCTCTGGCAAGCCAGTCGAGAGTCCCTCACTGGCCAGGCTCGTTAACTCTTTGTGAAGGAAAGAAATTCACTTATATAGACAATGCACACATATACATATACACGTACACATACATATATATCATATACACATACGTTGGGCCCAACCACCTGTTTAATCTACTCCATAAGTATTCATGCATACTTACACATAGAAAACCATATACATTTGGTGGGTGAATGGATGAGGTAGAGCACCCCCCCCCCCAAGTCAACAACTTTATTTCTTTTCTCTGGCCTTTTTATACCTTCTTAAACAAAAGTTCTTTAGAAAAAAATCACTTCATAGATAAAATGTTACATAAAATAGGAGTTACAGAAGGATATTGCTACTAAGAGCAGTGTTTCATTTTATATGTTCATTGTAAGTTCAAAGCAACAGTTTCACGTGGCCTTGTCTTATCATAGTGCACACCTGTGGCTTTATCCACAGCCCTGAATGCTTTTCCTTGAACATAAATTCGTCCAAAGCCTTTATTTCTTTTTAGTGTGATCATGAAATCTCACTGTATTTCTTATTATGCAGGTTTCATTTACCATTCTATGAGGAGTAGGCACATTCTACTCTACATTCTAACGTTGTTATTATATCCTTCTGGCAAAACAACTAAAACTATCTCTTAAAACTTTCTTCCTAGATTTTAATCAAATCAGGAATTCTATAAAATCGTTAATTCATCTAAACAGTGTTGAGTCATGAAATTTATGTTAATCTGAAGGAAGTCTGTTCAACAGGGTGGGCTAATGCCCAGGACTCCTTAGGCAGTGTAAGAGAGATGGGGAAGGCATATCAGCTGCAAGAAGCATTCCTGAGATAAAGTCTCTCGGGACCTTGACTCTCCAGATCTCACCCATCTTTGGCCATGCAAAAAGGTGGGCCACCTCCAAGAAGGCCACCTGCTAGCCTTAGCCCTTGCCGGGTGTCTCCTGACAGGTTTTTCTCAACTGTCTTCTAAGCTGTGACTTTCTACCACCTGCTAGCCTTAGCCCTTGCCGGGTGTCTCCTGACAGGTTTTTCTCAACTGTCTTCTAAGCTGTGACTTTCTATCTGATCAGACACCCCACGAATGCAAAGCTTACTTGGTCTCATGGCTGCCTCCCAACAGGCGACAAATGGGAACCGGAAACAAGGAACGTCCTGCAACAGAAGTGACACAGAGACCACCATAGCATTTCTTTGGATTGCTCTTGTTCAGAGGCTCATCTTTAAATTTAAGGAAAGCCAGTGAAGGTAACCACCACCACCCACCCCACCCACCCCCTTTGGAAGTTCAATGCTCTTCCAAAATTCAAAACTGAGAAAATAGTGCAGTGTCCTACTTATAAAGGGGGTAATAAAAGTGTTGTAGGTGTAAAACTTAAGCTGTGAGTCTGTGAAATACATAATTCCACTTAATGTTCTGTCTCTTACATCACCATGGATACTTGCCCCAGCTTTGTCCCTAAAGGTAGTTTAATAACTGAAAATTCCCTATGCATTTTTATCTAGCTAGTAAATATTTTTGGGTGAAAACCCTAATTAACATTGCAATGGAGGACAATGATTTTTGTCAAAGGATTAATGTTGCATAGAGTAAATATATTTCAATAATACAGCATGTTTAGTTTCCTGACTACACACATTCACCTTCTGCCAGCATCCGGTTCTTTTTCTGTGACATACATAGCAGGAAATATTAGTCCACAACAAGAGCTCATTTGTTCATAATTAACTGTGCTTCCTGGATTCAATGATATGAAGTGTTGGCTCCATCCTCTGTTACAATAGACTGAAAATCTGGAGACTCCAACCCGCAGCTTCTGTGAGGTCATTGCTGGAGATTTTGCAATGATGGTGCTATCTGGGAGTCACTCATGCTCTTGTAAGTAACCCCTCACCCATGCATGCTCTGTCGGGTGACCCCAGTGAGAAGAAACAGTGTTCTACCCTAAGGGGACCAGACCCCAATCTCGGAAGCCTCAAATTCATCTACAGTTTTGATAATCTAGCTAGGGATAGGAAGGTGTGCCCAACTCTTCATGCTGGTATTTCGTCTGGCTTGGATTTGCACTGGTTTTGTACGCTCGGTTCCAACTGCTGTGCATTCATATGTGTAACAGCCATGCTGGCTCTAGAATATGCTTTCTTGTAGCCAGCCATCACCTGTGGCTCTATACTGTTTTGGCCTCCTCTTCTGCAATGCTCCCTGAGCCTTTGGAAGAGTATATATATATATATATATATATATATATATATATATATATTCCTTTAGAGATGACAATATCACAGTCTTTCTTCTGCAGCTTGGCTAGCTGTGGGTCACTGTGTTAAACATACAATTAGGAAACCTTTATTTCCCCCTTTTATTGCTTAATATGTTCTAATTTTGTGCAATGTGTTTTGGTCATGTTCACAGCTTTCATCTCTTCCCAGATCTACTCTCTTCACCGGCCACTTAATTTTGTGTCCTTTTCAAAATTGATCACTACCAATCTGTACTGTCCAAATATTTTGTGGATTTGTGGCTACACTGAAATACAGCCAACTTACAAGTTGCTGCTCTCAGAGTAGCTGGATCCTCTTTCTGCAGCTATCAACTGCTAATAGCTCCTCGGCTAGAAGTGGGACTTGGTGCCCAGTTCTCCTCTCCACACAGGGGTTCATCTCTCTTGAACTTGTGTCAGTCTTGTGTCACAACCACTGTGAGGCTCACAGTGCAGTTGCCCTGCTGTGCTCAGAAGATGCTGATTCCTGTTCCCACATAGTCATCTACTGCTTTGGCCTCCTCTTCCAAAATAAACCCTGAGCTCTGGGAGGAGGCGGTACTGCATATATGTTCTCTTTAGGACTAAACAGTCTACCATCTCTTGTTCCCTACAGCCTGCCCAGTTATGTCTCCGTGTCAATCACCATCCACAGCAAATAGAAGTTCCTCT
This sequence comes from Mus pahari, assembly GCF_900095145.1. Classification (NCBI taxonomy): domain Eukaryota; kingdom Metazoa; phylum Chordata; class Mammalia; order Rodentia; family Muridae; genus Mus; species Mus pahari. The sequence goes on from NC_034596.1 coordinate 92,882,542, forward strand.
GATTGGAATTAAGAGATGCATTGATGAGAAGTAATTAGAAATTGTCCATTTAACAGAGTAACAGTAATAGGTTTCTCCTAGTAACCATGACCTGCCTACCTATAGGTTCCTGGCCTGATAATCAAGCCAGGTATGGTCTTCAGAGTGGGGCTTAAATCCAATTGCAAAGTAGTTACTCACATGGAGTTCAAGGCACTATTACACTTCAACTTTTAAAAGGGAATAATGTAGGAGGCCACGGCCCCTCCCCTGGGCTACCCGAAGCCGCACCTTATATATGGCACCTGTTGGCTATGGAGCTTGTGGTAAACAAGTCCACATTGGTGGTGATATGTTCTCACTCTTCTGGTTGGCTGAGGCTGCGAGCCTGGTCAAGTGATGTGGCCTGCTGCGATTGGTTGACCTGAACGATATAAAAGGGCTTGTAGCCCTGGGCTCAGGGGAGATGAAGAGGGAGATGAAGAGGGAGAAGATTGTTCAAGGTTCCTGAATAAACTGCTGTTAGAAGAACTGGTGGTTGCGTCTTCCTTGCTGGTCGAGAGAGGACGCGACAGAAAAATAGAACAGGTAGTGTTAAATTGAGATGGAAAAGGGGTGTCAGGGTAGAAGGAATACAAAGAGGGGTAAACACTAAAAAGGGTATACAGAAACCCACTACCATAAAAGCTCTCTCTCTCTCTCTCTCTCTCTCTCTCTCTCTCTCTCTCACACACACACACACACACACACACACACACACACACATACATACACACACACACACACACACACATACATACACAGTTAAAATGGAGTTACCCTATGACGACATATCAATGCCCTGTCTAGACACCAAGAATAGCAAATAGAAAGTCCCGTGCCAGGAATGGGCTCCTTCTTTTGTAGTTCACTGTTGGCCAGTGAGGTCCACAGACACCTGAAGATTTCAGGCAACTGCCAAGGCTCTTCAGCACGTGATGGTAAGATGCTATTGTTGAAGACACTACATACTGGAATCACAGAACAAGGCAAAAACCAGCTGGTGCTCATCCGGAAGCTGTATCCCTAGTAGCTTTCATGGCACTGGAAGGTGCTGTGCACACTACCAGAGGAGGAAAGGAAGTGTCCATCTAATCCAGCCGTCAACCTGGGAGCTACAATAGCTGGCCTGACAAGACACACCCACTGGTGTAATAGTGGGTTACTTTTTGTTTAAAATTTGACCTGAACTTTTAGCAATATTTTTGAATCATCTTAGTGGGTTTTGAAGAATATTTTAGGACCTTTAGAGTTCTCCCTCACATTGTTATATTTGACTGTTTTCATTATTGGTTAATTGTTTATGTTTTAGTTTTTTTTCCCTTTTCCTCTTAACATTCTCCTCTGTCCCTCTTCTCTTTTCCCCATCTTTCATTCACCAGTCTCCTCTGTCCCATTGCCCTGCCTTTTCCCTTTATCTATTGTTTCTGTGTGTACCCTAAATAAATTTGAACTTCATCACACTCTACATTCGTTTTGTCCTTTTCTGTTCTATGGTCAGGGGCAGACTTATTCAGCTTTACTTCTTCTAACATGTTTCTATACCTTGCACAGTTTAATGTCATTGTGGTCACAACAGTTTTCTCTGTCCTTTCTGACAGATACCTTTCTGACCCTGAACAATAGACTGCTCCATTAGAACCTCCCAAAGTAAAACTGTCCAAACAGACAGACTGTAAGTCACCATACAGAATATTACAAAAGTGACTCTAGCGCTAAAATCAATCAAGAAGCTGAAGAGGAGGACAACCCTGTAGGAGGACCAGCAGTCTCAACAAACCTGGACTCCTGAGATCTCTCAGACACTGGCCCACCAACCTGGCAGCATACACTAGCTGATATGAGGCCCCATCACATATACAGCAAAGGACTATTGGGTATAGACTCAGAGAAGATCCACCTAACCCCCAAGAGACTTACTTGAGGCCCCAAGGAATTTAGAGGTCTAGTGGGGTGGGAAGGTCAGAAGTCCGGGCAGTTAGAAAGGGCGATTTGCAAATTCATCTGGANTAATAAAAAACCTAGGATAGCAAAAACCATTCTCAACAATAAAAGAACCTCTGGTAGAATCACCATACCTGACCTTAAGCTGCACTACAGAGCAATTGAGATAAAAACTGCATGGTACTGGTACAGCGACAGACACGTAGATCAATGGAATAGAATTGAAGATCCAGAAATGAATCCACACACCTATGGTCACTTGATTTTTGACAAGGGAGCTAAAACCATCCAGTGGAAAAAA
>NC_034596.1:92884815-92991725 GCF_900095145.1 Mus pahari
AGAGAGGCCCCTTGGTCTTATAAACTTTATATGACCCAGCACAGGAGAAGGCCAGGGCCAAGTATTGGGAGTGGGCAGGTAGGGGAGCAGGGGCGGGGTTGGGGTACAGGGAACTTTTGGGATAGCATTTGAAATGTAAATAAAGAAAATAATAATAAAATTTTTAAAAAAAGATGTCAGAGCGGGGGGGGAGGGACATCCTCATGGAGATGGATGGAGAGGAGGTATGGGATGTGGAGCACTCAGAGGGTGGACTGGGCGGGGATAAAATATGGACTGTAAAAAAGACTAAATAAAATTAAACAATAAAAAATTTTAAAAATTATAAAATAACTTTAAAGACATTTACCATAGAACTAGAGGGAAATCCTAAAACATGTATGGGAGCACAAAAGAAGCTGAATAGAGAAGGTGAGAAGGTGGCCCTAAGAAGAAAGAGAAATACTAGAGATATCTAAAACCTCACTATCAAATTATGTTTCTAAGCCACAGAAACTAAACATGTGCTGCTCTTGGATGTTTTCGGTAATTATACAAATATGTATCTGTGAATATACATTTAAAGAGTAGTGCACATATTTAGTTCATTTTAGTTTATTAAAAATATCCATTTAGTGACCGAAGACATCAAGTCGCTAAATCAGACTATTAGAAAAAGAATGACTTAACATTTTTGCCAAATAAGTATAGTCATTAAAAAACATGACAAAATCCTGAATCACTGTTTGCAAAACCTTAACCTAAATTACTAAAAGCTGTCAAGATTCTACACATAAAGTCATTATATTATAAACCATTACCATTATATAATTATGAATTTTATGTTATAAAATTGAGAATAAATTTTATATTTTCCAGATATTAGCTTCTAACAGTATAAAATTCTGTATTGGAATTAAACAGATATCCTTTTATCAGGTCATAGTTGGGATAATTTCTTTGCCAGGTGGACCTGCAAACACTTGGTTTTGAGCAGTGTCACGGGGAACTTCTCTGATGCAATGTTTCTATACAGTGTACTCCCAGGCCAGCTGCTACTTATGATTAGGTTACAAAGTGTTCCCCACACCCTTTCCAAGCTCACCCTTTCCAGGATGTCTGAGCTTTGAGCCGCGCCGTGTCCTCGTGGTGACTTATCCTGGATGGTGAGTGTGATGGCTGAACTTGAAGTCAGTTAAAACACAAGCTGCAGGGTGCTCCTGTGAAGGGATTTCCTGATCACACCATTTGAAGTAAGGAGCATTTCCCCTTACCATTGTTGTTGCAGCAGACCGTCACCAATATTAGCGCCGACGTCCTGGGGATTCCAGTGTAGACTCCAGACCAGAAGCAATCCAGGAATCCCCTAGGCTTTCAGAGCCAGAGTGGGACTCCTGAGACAGTTGCTGTGTGGACTAAACAGCTGCCAGATTCTTAGCCTCTCCTAGTGATGAACCACGCAGAACAAGTCCAGAAAATAACAACAGGACTTACTAATATGGACAGTGTTGGAGAGGAGGGTAGGCCGTTTATTAGATTTCATTAACTCTCATCAATACTCTGTTTTACCTTCATTAGATGTTTCATTGGATAAATCTAAGAAACTCCCTTTTATTGTATACATCTCTTCTATTGGTCCTGTTCCTTTAAAGATTGCAGAGGGATCATCAAGTCCAGAGATGAAGCAAGAACATGAGTGAGAAAACACAAAATGTGTGGGACCAGAGCAGGCACCAGCTCCCTCTAGGAGACTGGAGCGGAGGATGCCTGACCACGGCCATCCCTTGGGAATCAGTCTGTTCAACAGCTGCAGGGATTGACTGAATTTCTCAGTCAGAGGACATGTGGCACATGACAGGACAGCACTGGGCATCTCCAATGCATGATCAGTGTATGGGTGACAGTTGTCAGCTCAGAAGAGCAGTAGCAGCATGTTTTATGACTTGCTCTTTGCAGTCTTTACACTAGCAGCCAACACTCTCCTTCCATCCAATGCTCCACTTACCCTATCTCCTGTCTTCAGCACGTCTTACAGGCTAAATTATCTATCTTTCACTATTTTAGGAATTCTGTCTGATGAGCTATTTATTTGCCCAGAATCTATCTTTAAACTCCTGTTCCTGGTGCCTGTATCCAGTCAGGTTTCTAACTACTACTTCTGAGTTTTATACACCCCATTCATTTTCTTGACAACTACAGAAGAACTACATTGTCTAGCACAGCAAATGCAAATAGCAGGACATGTAAAAGTAATGTATGCATTGGAAAACACAACCACTAGTTCTTTTGGAGATTGTGGTTACACTTGTATACAGTTACATCTAGGAGAACCGAATGGTACTTACATTTCCAACTTTTATCCTCATATGTTTAATCTTTCATCAAAAGATAGAAAATAGTGGACATGTTTTTACAAAGCAGAACAGAGTGAACACTGTAATTTCAATACATATTTACATTTATGATACAAAGTCTACTAAAACTAAAGGAAATCATAAAGAACCCATCCATAAGTTTTACTCAATGTAACTTGAAATAGTCTCTTTACACTTTTAGGATTAACTTTCACTGGCCTTGTCTACTTGAGCCATTCCCAGGTGCTTCTCTTTTCGGTAGGTGACTTATCTTGGGGTAACATCATTAAGAATAACCAGAGGACTTACTTAAGTGAAACTTGTTTCAAAGGATGGTACAGAGAGATCGGGCCATTTTTAGACTTCATTCTCTTTATTAGTATTCTGTCTTACCTTCTTTCCACTCTGAAGTTCTGTGCATGTCTTGATAAGAATGAAGGGCAGAAGAATAAATCATTAAAATGATGGCCTGAAGTTTGTGATCTTTTTGAACTACAGAAAACATACAAGGAAGGTCAAAGTTTGCCATTTCTTAATCTATGCTTTACCTGTTACAGAAGAGAGAAGAACAACAATTGAAGGGGGTTCTTGGCTCTATCAGTTAAAAGGCTCTCCATCAAGGCCGGGGAGATTCATAACAAAACTGAGCCACAGTGAGAACTAGGAAGGGGGACGTGCTTGCCTGTCTTAGATGGGGGGGGGGGTGGAAAGAGAGAGGGAGAGAGAGAGAGAGAGAGAGAGAGAGAGAGAGAGAGAGAGAGAGAGAGAGAGAGACACTAAGAAGAGGAGATTAGAGTGGACTAGTATGCAGTGCCAGGAGAGAAACAGATCTGAGTGCATTTCGAAGACAATGTTCTATAACAACCAAAGGAAAAATTCTCTATAGATGCCACCACAAAATGTTTCATTTTAAGATGATTACATTCAAGAGGCACTTCTTCTACCCCATGCTTTACATGTACTGGGCACCCTCTCATGCCTATTATACATCAAATCATCCACTCATTTACCAAGGACCTAAGGTGCTGCTGGCATTTGCTTCGTGACAGGCACTGCACCATTAATGGAAGATAAATAACAAAACGACTTCCTTGACAAGTTAATTGATTACCCAGATCATCTATATGACATAGATATAGAATATATATATATATATATATATATATATATACATATATATATATACATATATATGTATATGTATATGTATATGTATACATACACACATACACACATATATTCTCCTCTATTGGAGAATCTGATTGTGGGCATGTTACTACCTTAGTACAGAGAAGCAAAAGAAAAACTCTTCTTTAAAAGATGCAATGAGCCAAAATTGCCCCATCTCTTTGGGCCTTGATCAGTATCTTTGTCTTGGTCTCGTATTTCTCTCGCTATCTCTTTCCCATACAGTTCCAACCTCCATTTCAGGAACCCCGTTCATGTAGCTGTGGGTGGCTACAACATTCCACTCCCACTTCCTCTGAACTCGGTCATAAAGCTCATCATGCTAGCAAGTGACAATGGAGCCGTGTTTTCCTGCAAGCTAAGGGGAAGAAATTACAGGAGGAAACACCATTCCTGTTAAGGCTGCCTATTGTGCCATCAAACCGTCTTGTCCACTGGGTCCACAGAAAGACAACCCAGGGTCCATATAGTTAGGCAGTATTCACAAGGTTCTCACTCTCCCCATTCAGCCACCTCTAAACTAAAGAATGAAAAATATTCACTTGCACAGTCCCAAAGTGAAGTACGGCTTAGGGACAACTCCTCAAAATCTGAAGAGTCTGAAACACCTCAATGAAATTATGCTCTGTAGCAAAATTCTGAAGTCCCACTGGTTTCTGAAGAGCAGGGAAGTTCCTAGATGGACTCCAGTTCTTGCTTCCGGAGCTTATTGGTTAGATCTAAAATGTCCCCATAGGCTCACATATCTGAACACCTGTTCTCCAGCTGGAGGCTCTGTTTTGGGAGCCAGATAGATCACAGAGGACTTGTTTCCACATCTGCCAAGGTCTATCAAGCCTTCGCTAGGTTCCCATCACCCAGGAAGAGCCAGCCTCTCCGGGGACAAAGCTTTTCTTCTCTCCATGATGCAACTTTTCCCTTGGAAACTATCAACTTAAATCTTTCCCCCTCCACCAATTAACTTGCTTTGGTCAGGTATTCGGGCATAGCATTGAGAACGGCAAAAGTCCTTTGCTTATAACGCTATGTGACTCCTTCCTATGCTTTGTGACAGTTTGATTTATGTTCTCTTTCATATCTGACATGTGTTGTCGATCATGCCAAATTGGGAGGAAGCCTTTGGAAGAGCCCTAAAAACCTTGACTCTCTCAGAGTTGGGTCATGCCCACTGTTCTCAAAGAATTTGAAGTTATTTTGGTCAGATTTATGATTTCTTCAACAGAACGATTCTTTTAGAACCCAGAGTTCTGTAGATAAGTTTATGTGTCGCAATCACACCCAAAGGGCTTTTACTTTCCAGACAAACTGTTCCCATCACTAACTCCTCCTTGTGGTGCATCTTTCTCCCAATTAGTGGCAACCATACAAAGGGACTCTGGAATTGGGTATCCCACTCAAGTTACATTATCTCACTCAGATGCTCTGTTGTAAACTTTATACATCTTCTCTCTTGTGGTTTGTAAGCAAGCCTAGGCTCAAATGCTAGTGCACTATTTCTTCTTGCAGACCAACTGGTTATTTTCTAGGGTCATCTCTTTTTTTCTAACAAGTTACCAACTAGCACTATGAATATCCAGTCTTCAGAAATCTTTGCCTGAGGCTAATTCCTGGGTCCCCACACCATAGTTAAGTGACAGTTTTTTTTTTCAGTGTTTGCCATGTGACTATTTGGGGATCTGTCTTTCTAATTTCTGAATCTTGATTCTTCTGTACTACCCACGGAGTCAAGTTCCTGTGCCCTTGGCATCAAAGTACTGATTGCTATCCAAAGCAAATTCCCAAATATGAAGTCTAATTATTTTTCTCTTGTGTCGCAGTTCAGTATGGCTCTGGTGGTTCTTCATCTCATGGTAACTAGTTACCCTGAAGGATATACCAGACCTGGAGAAGTTAATTCTAACGATTCCAAGGGTCACTTGGGTGGAGTTTTCCAACACCTGTTATCTTCTCTTTCTTTTTTGATGCAGCAGTACATAACTTCCAGCAGCCTCTTGGAAACAGCTTTGTCTGGGTAAAATCTTGAATCCTAGCAGGTTTGATTCGTCTTTGCTGTGTCTCGCATTCATGAGTTACATATTATGAGAATACGAAGTCCTTCAGCATTCTGGGGCCATTGCTATAACATCTTCTAACTTCTTGTGTCTCCATGGAGACAAAGGGTCTCATTTTTGTTCCTTTGTGTGCCCTTTTCAATGGTGTGTGTTTCTATGTCTTCTTTTCCTAGAATTCTTCTTTGTGGTATCGTAATTCTTCTTAGACTGGCAAGTTTTGTAGCAAGAGAACTCATGTCTTTCCATGTGGAATATGTTCTCCCTTCAGCCTGAGGACTGCAGTAGTGTCCTTTCTGAATGCTTGCTAGTTACTCACTGGAGCACCTAGACTAATTTTTTTTTAATCTTACTTCCATCACACATTCTTTCTTTAGATTTTATTTTTTATCAAGTAGCCTCAGCATCTGTCTTTATATACCATCTTCTCGTCCACAGGTGATACCATTTTTTGAAAGTGTCTTGGAATTTTTGTTGTTGGTGGTTTTTTTAGGACATATTTTTCCCTCTGGAAGTTTTTGTTTTATAATGTTTTGTTGTTGTTTGGTTTGTTTTATGTTTTTTTGTTTGGGGGTTTTGTTTGTTTGGTTGTTTGGTTGTTTGGTTGGTTGTTTGGTTGGTTGATTTTTTGACGTACACACTGTTCTCCTCTGGGAAAAGCTCCATCTTGTTGCTTTCCTTCTGAAAATCCTTGCTCAGATCATTCTCAATGCTCAGCTGAGTACCCTCACACTGAAAAGAGGACTGAGCTCTCTAACTGGACAAGGGGAGCATGCTGACCAGAAGAGATCCAAAGTCTCTGCCTTGGTGTCAAGATACGATGGCAGATGACTAGAAGATAGTAGATGTCATTTCCACTTGCCATGGATATGTCTAGGTCTCCATAGACATTACTTTATAGAATAAATGTAACTTTATAGAATAAAATGTAACTTTACTGTGTTTCAAGAGGGACCAAGGACAGAACTGTGCAGTTTGCTACGTTGTACCTGATACACACCACTGCAGTCACATTCTCCATTCAAGATGGCTGCAGGCTACAAGATGTCTTGCATCTAAAAGGGTACTTCACTTCCCTTTTGTTAATTGTTTTAAGCTCACAGTGTCACTGTGCACTGTGATGAGGATGTGATCATTCTTCACTGAGGATGATCTAAGAATTTTTTTTTTTTGAGGAATGTTTATTCTTGTGATTTTTGCACCAGCAGGTTCCTGCAAGTTTCCCTCTTGGACATACTTATTTCCCTCGAAAATTCATTTCTTCTGAAAGTTTTAACATCTTCCCCCTTCTTTTCACAGGATCCTATCACACTGCCTATTCAGGATGCGATTTAGCACAACCGCTTGCCCATTGGATGATGGTAGTGGTTTAGTTACACTGTACTAGGTGGCAAACATCTGTCACTGCTATGGATGATAACCAGACAGTCATTTTGGCATGCTTCCTTCCAAATGAGTGGCCTATTAGATCTAGGCTGAGGATCACGAAGCATAATCTCAAAACTACCCAAGCACAAGAGCTAAATCTCTTCGAATACTTTGCTTCATTCCAGTGAGAACCACCTCCTAGGGAATATGCCTATGTTCTAGACAAAAATTTTCTCCCAGAAACTTCAGTCTTATTGGTCTAGTGGAAATGACATCAAAGTATACTCTATACTTTGTTAAAAGCTAGAGTCAGGACAGAAAAGAAGCTGACCCTCTGAGGTACAGAGGAACTGATTAAAGCCAGTGTACCCTTAGCCAACAACTAAGGCCATCTATAAAAACATTGTTAGACCCAGAAACTATTTCAGCAATATTTATTCTCAGAGCTGTTGGACCTGGTGTGCCCCCTCTTCTCGAGAACAATCACAAAAAGAAGTTCCAAGAGAACATTACAATGGGAATTCAGTATGAGAGCAGTTCTGAGAGTCTGGATCATCTGTTGACCCAGAAATGAGGTATGTTAACCAGCATTTAAGATACATTGTACACCTGTCCATTCTCCAGAAGGATAAAAATTATCCAAGAAAGCAATATATTATCCAGAAAAATTGCAGGCCCCATGTGATATGCCGGTCCTGGCAAAAAGAAAGGAAACTCATCACAGATGCAGGCTCGTCCCTGTATTCCTAGACTTTGATTTCTTATCCGGTCCCTCGGAACCTAGTTATTCTGTGGATGAGGGGGACCATGCCTGAAAGAAAAACGGGCGAGAAAAGGGAGGGAGACCAGTCAAAGAGTTGTTGAGGTCTGTTTAATGAGGGCTGAACGCCTGGTTATAAGGCACTCAGTGTGTGTGTGGGGGGGGAATAGGGAGGGGTTAAGGAATGATCAAAAGAAACAGAGCGAAGGACAAATGGGGGGATGCTGATTGCAGGCTTGAAACTTTTTGTGATTAATCTCAGAGTCCCTGATCCTCCTTAACAGCCCCAGGTGTTATTTTAGAGCAAGGATCAGCTGGTTCTCGTGAGCAGCCTTGTGAAGGAGGGAGTGACTCGGACTCTCAACAAAGGACCATTTGGCTCTCAGGTGGGAGCTGTTGAAGGCCTGGTTTCTCTCAGCCTGGTCTCCCACAATTACACTTTCTTGATTATTCAGAGGTGCCCATTCAGGAGGTTAACTTCCCTCAGTACATAGGCACCCATCCCTTCTCCATTACTTAACATATTGGAAACCTACCCAATACCCTTGGCTTTAAAATTAAAGAAGATCTGTCAATTTGAGCTCGACAGGGGACATGATGAAACTACCCATCTGTAGTTGAGTTCTTGGCACAATGAGAGAAAGGCAGACAGGAGTGCTCAGTCAAGAAATCCCAGTCTTATGGGGCTGACAATATCACGCATCAGTAGAGCAATTAGTCTAGCAAGTCTCGGGCCCTAGGGTCGAAAGCTCACACTGTAAAAAGACAAACAAGCAAAACATTTTTTAGTTCCACTTTCTAAACTTAAAGGGAGTTACATGGATTTCATCCAATGGTTTCAATGAGACAAAGGAGATGCCCACCAATCTATCATCATCCACTTGTATTTTCCGGGCAGTGGTTTGTACAGTTTCTACTTTTGAGAACAGGGAACATGTCTGCTGGCTCTTCTCATACCATCACTGGGTGAAAGTTTCACTCAAACTAAAAAGCAATTTCAAATATCAGCTTAGCAATGGGAAATCTGACTAGCTCCAGAAGAAAAGGTGAACAGACAAATTTTAGAGCTCATATTTTCAATAAAGGGGGAAAACCATATCAGCTAAAGTCCGGTACTAGGAGTTAGACTGTTCCTAAGACAAAAGATAGTGTAAGCGAAGCTTCCACAAAGACTCAGGATGCCATAAAGCAGCACCTTTTGCCTTCAACTTATTCAGCAGTTTTCAGACTTGAGCCTTGGCCTTCGTTTGACATTCAGGGTGAGCCAGAAAGACAAGCCAGGGTTCTGCATTTCTGAAACCAGGCTTCCCTCTTTGCTCTCACACCTGTCCTGCTCCTGTGCCTGCCTCTGGCCTTCTGTGTCTGCTCTGCCTCTGCCTCTCTGCCTTACCAAGAGACTCAAACAAAGACTGTAATCTACAGATGAAAGAAGAGCCTTGTAGACATCAAAAATGCCTTACTAGTCTCCAGGAAGTTCCCCTCTGACATCTAAGGTAGAACCAACATAAAACCAAAGCCAAAGTGATCTTTGGGTTTAGCTGTGGTCACTGAAAGCTATTGGTGGGAGAGGAAGACACTCAATCAGAACCATCGGCGTAAATAACTATTGACCTTTCATTCGAAAAGGAAGCTGGTAGGCCATCCTTGTTTCTTTTTGTCTGAGTCTGATACTAACTTGCCCAATGAGAACTCTGAGAAATAGGAAAATGCTTCTGGAGCAGGTGGCTGCTTCTCCTTCTTAGTATGAATACAGATGCCGAGACCCTGGTTCCGGAATGTTCCCAAAGGGATGCATCTTAGGCAGGCCTGTGTTCCAGGCCCTTTCTGATATTGCAAGCTCAGCAAAAATTGGTTTCGTTACCAAAGAACTGGAAAAAATAAATAAATAACCACCCCAGTCTTTGGGTGGGGAAGCCTTAGGTTAAAACACCTTCCTTCCTTATATTTAGTTCACTTTCCCTGAACCCCACCCCACCCCACCCCATCCCACCCCCAAAAAAGTAAAATGGAAATCAGAAGAAAGGTTAAAACAACAAGCAAGCTAGGGCACCTCACACAAGGGGGAGTGCTAGAGCAGGAGGAGAACAAAGAACAAAGAACTAGTAGGCCTCACATTCATTGAGGATTATACTGCAGATTACATTGGAAACAGGCAACACACAGGCTTCTACTGGAAAACCAGGCTTGCCCATGAAACCCAGGCTCCTGGCTTTGGGGTTGGCGAATAAAGAAATAATCAGCCATATGCTATTACTATTGGTTTAAATGGGTAGCCAGTGGGGAGCTGTTCCAGGTAGTCCAGCATCTGAGTGTGTGACAGAGGACATAGGTGACTGCACCTCCTGTTGTTAAGATTCCCTTTTCACTCTGAGCTAGCAGCTGACTATTGGCTCATCTGGCAGTCACCAGCCTCAAGCTTCTCTGTTGATACATTTTTTTTTTTCTTTTTAACCTAACTAGTGGCAAGCAACTTGATCTCTGGAGAAAGATGGTATGCATTCACTAATAGGTGGATATTAGCTGAAAAGTGAAGGTTAACCATGCTCCAGTGCACAAACCCAGAGAGGCTAAGAAGCAAGGAGGGGCTCCAAGGGGCAGGGGAGTGCCTGGATCTCCCTGGAAAGGGGACATAGATTTTACTTGTGGCCTGGAGGCTGGTGGGAACAGGAACAGGAGGGATCAGATCAGAGAGGATGGTGGGGGGGGGGGTGTGTGGAAGCACTGGGAGAGATGACTGGATTGGGGAGGAACATTTATGGGGTAAAATAGAAACCTAGTGTAATGGAAATTCCCAGATAGTTATAAGACTGGCCCTAGCTAAGACTCCTAGCCATGGAGATCATGGGTCCCGCACTCAGCATCCCCTGTAACCAGGCAAGGCTTCCACTGGAGGGACTGGGACACCAACCCAGCCACAAAACCTTTGACATGTAATTTGTCCCGTCCTGCCTGCAAGAAGTACTGGGGTAAAATTGGTGCTACCTGTGGGAGTGGCCAATCAACAACTGGTCCAACTTATGACACATGCCAAGAGAGGAAACCCATGCCTGACACTGCCTAGGTGGCCAGAAATCAGAGACTGGATAGCCCAGACACCTCACCAAACATGACTGGCAAAAAAAAAAAAAAAAGAAAAAATCAGTAATCTCTGAAAGGCATGTGCTCCTGTTTCCTCTGTGTGAACCCTCCTCCTTCTCCAACTCCCACCCCCTTGTCTTCCCCACTTGGTTGATCATCCTCAATAGAGAAGGGTCAACTGCATAAGTCTGTGGGAAAGGAACCATCACTGTCTCAAAGGAAAAAAAAAATCACACCAGCGTCCAAAGAGTCTTCTTGTTTGGAGAAGACAAAACAGTCTATATATAGTGTGTGTGAGATCCTTGGTGACACTCTTGCTGTGAAGGATATGCCTCTGTCCCCTTCAAGTGAGTTCTTCCTATGCCTGGGTAGAGTGGTGACAGATGTTTCTCAGTCTCAAGCTACCATTATCTTGGTAGGTCCTCAGAACAAAGCCAGCAAGTAACATATACAAGCTCCTCTCATAAGCTTTGGAGGCAGAGTGGAGTTAGGTTGAGACAGAATTTAACCACGTGGGGCAGTGATTTTGTTTCCTCTAACCCAATGCCTACAACAGAGTCTATCCCTTTTGTATTCTTTTTAGTACACACACACACACTCACACACTTTTGTCTTCAGGATTGAAAAATCTAGTCGCAGCCATTTTCAAATCAAAACTTGAAACTTACAGCCAGCCAGCCAATTAAAATGCCTTTTTCCACCTAGTCCAGTCTAGTTTCATATTTGGAACTCTGCCCCCGGGGAGGAGCCACTGCTTCTCAACTTTTCCCAACATCCCGTCTAGTTTCTCAGACACGAGAGGAATGGGTGGAGGGAGAAGGAAAGAACTGGTACTTAGATGTTTCTTACGGGCAGAATTCTCTTGCCTCAGGCAGGCAAATACCGGCTTTACTCATGGAGGGCAGGTATCTGAAGACCATCTAAGGGGTCTCTGGTGACAGTCTCTAAAGAAAATAATGCTTTCGTTGGCTGAGTCCTTGTGATTCCTGATATGACAGCTCCTCTTAACTATATATATATATATATATATATAACTATATATATAACTATATATATGTATATATATACATAAAACTATATATAAATATATATAGTAACCCAAGGCAAGCCAAGAGAGCATTTGTCTAGAGTATTTAAATTATCCCCCACCTTTGAAAAGATAATTCTGTCCATAAGACTTTAATGCCATGCTAACTGCACCAGGTGTGGTGGTGGTGTTTTGTTTTGTTGTTGCTGCTGTTGTTGTTGTTTTTGGCTTTTCAAGACAGGGTTTCTCTGTGTAGCCCTGTCTGTCCTGGAACTCACTCTGTAGACCAGGCTGGCCTCGAACTCAGAAATCCACCTGCCTCTGCCTCCCAAGTGCTGGGATTAAAGCCATGTGCCACCACGCCCAGCTAACTGCCCCAGCTTTATCTGATAAAGAAATGAAGTTAATAGAGTCAAGATCCTCCTTGGTCCAATTTCCTCCCCATCTCCCCAGGCAGCGAGGGGTGGAGGGGGATGCATAATGTACGTAACTGGCTTTCCTCCTACAAATCTATTCAAAATAATTAGCCTAATGAATTGCAATCTTTTCATTCAGGAGGTAGATTTTAATACTGGGCACAATTGTTCCAAACCCAAATCTGTCATAGAAATGAATGGCACGCTCTATTTTGTTGATTGCCCACCAATTCAGGGATTCAGGGACAGTTAAGGCGCTGGAAGTTTCTTTCCATATGCTATTACAGATTCTGCCTCTGTGGATACCCAGTGAGGGTAGGAAGGCTAAAAGGCTTAGGGATGGGGGTGGGGGTGGGGGGGTGGGGGTGGGTAAGTATCTGCTGCCACAGTTTCTGCCTCTTCTCTCCTGGCATTGCTGTCAGGTGATATAAGAAGCCATTCATTCCACTCACAGGGATGTGGCTTGCCTGTCCAGGACAGCATACCCTGATTCTTCTACAGGAAGTAGGGGTATCACTTCCCAAAAGGACCACCAACTAATTTTCAAGAGACGGACTACCTGAGCCAGACCTTAGCCTCCACTTTTACAAATCTTTAAGAAGCCGATGATAGCAATTAGCCATATGCAAATTACAAATCAAAAATCTTTAACCAGCATATAGTCGTTCATTAAACAGTTTCTCCTAATACCAGAAACGATCAGAAGCAATCAAGAAACTAGGAGACTATGTGGAACTTTATAGAGAGGAGCCACTTTCCATGAACTCCCTGTAATTTATGGGAAGAAAAGCATTCAACATAGTCAACCACAATGTGTGCCCAGCTGGCTCAGTAGCCTCTCAGAGTGATGTAATAAATTCCACTTAATCCTGCACCTCATAAAGGGAGTGGGCAGTTCATCTTCTCAAAAATGAAGGCCCAAAGGAAAATCTTAAAGCCAAGTAGCTGTCCTTTCTAGGGAGTCTGTCATGTATTCTGTAAGCAACATAGTAAAAACCAGTCGGGTAAAACCAAAGCACCCTCCGTGTGTTTTCACTTTCTTACACAACACAGAGCTGGTGAAAGTTGAAGGGATAACCACAGAAAAGCAACCACAGAATAAGGTAAACTTGCCCTTTTCCCATTTTTTTTTTTTTTTTTTTGGTGTTCCTGGTACTGACAAGAAGCAAGCATATGGGAGCTGTCAAAACAGGGTACATTTTTGATATGGAAACAGGTCAGGAAGCCATAAGAAGGGATCTAACATAAGCAAAGAGAAATGTCTCGAGTCTCAGCCAGAGTTTACCATGGGACAGTGTCCGTTCTGTATCAGCCCTCCATTGGGAATGTGTACAAAGGGTAGGCTGAAAAACAGCAAAGAAGATAGACGACGTGGGCTCTGCTTACCGTCACCCTCTGTCTCCAGAGCGGCCAGCTGCAGCCACCATGTCATTGGTGGACAGTCATAGCAGGTTTTCATCCTTCAGCTCTGTTTACCAGGCTCACTCAGACTTCACAGCCTGACTTCACAGCCTCACATTTCCATCAGCTTCTAAACCCTGGCTTTATGGCACTCTCGAGCCCACTCCCCATCCTCTGCACTTCAAGTGTTAATGCGTGTGTGTCACACCTGAACCTTTGGTGGCCAGTTTGTGCCGTCCAGTCAATTCCCCCTCCCCATCCTTTCCCTCTCTTCCGTTGACTGCTGTCAGAACTCAGACTTTTCCTATGGCGACCATTACGGCTACCCACATCCCTCAAAGGGCTACCATTCTCCCAGGTCTAGTCTAGACTAAGTAGAGCTGATGTTCAAAATACTTAACAACTAGTACAACATAGGCACTAAGCACTAGAGCAACTTTCTATAGGAAACCATCGGCATCAAGGGCAGATGCCCATTTGCTCAATATGAACCCTGAAGAAAAGATGAAATAATCGACCTCTGTATTTGGAATCAGTGATTTCTGTGGTCAGACTTGGTGCCCACCCGACAAGTGACTCCCAACTATCTCCAAGTAGAGCTTGTTCATTAGAGCCTGCTAGTCCCAGAGGACAAATCTGTCCTTGGGTTTTGTTTTCTTTTAAAATACTTAAGGAACCCTCAAGAGCATGCATCCCTACATTTTGACATTTCAGTTTCACCTCAATATCTGCACGGTGCTTCTTCCAAGCAATAGACCTATCCCTGACTACTATCCTACCACAAAGCAACCAAGCAGTTCCAAGGCAATCTATCATTCTGAACTGGGAGCTGCTTCTGCATCGTGGTTATCAGAAAAAACTAAATTAGTCCCCTGGAATTGTTTTACCATCTCCATATAAGCTCATATTCTTTTTTTTTTTAGGTATGAAATATCCACCCCAAAGGTCCTTATGCTGAAGGCATGGCCCCAGCCTGTTTCACCATTGGGAAGGGATGCAACCTTAGGAGGCAGGGCTGGTGAAAAATGTAAGATCACTGGGAGTATGACCTTTAATGGTATACTGGGACCCCAACCTCTTCTCTTTCTGTTTGCTTCCTGGCCACCATGAGATTTTCAATTTTGTTCTGCCACCTCATTCCCGCCAGGATGTCCTGACTCACCACATGTCCAAAGTGAGGACCACGAGTGGAAACTTCTGGAAATTTTTAGAAAGAGATGGTGTCAGAGCTTTTGGTTACTGCGACACAAAGCTGATTGATTAGCACAGAAACCTGGAACTGAGAAAGGTGGCTGGCTATTGATGGTGTGGGTTAGAAGCCAATAGAACCTATTTGTGAAAGAACTTGGAAAAGTTAAGAGAGGTGAACTAGCGAAAGCTTGGAAAGTTGTGAGTTTAATGAGCAATCTGACTGGAGCCCAGAAAACAATGTTGATAGGAATATGGGGAGAAGAGACTGTACACATGTAAGGTTTTAGGTGGGAGCAGGGGCTATTGAAATTGAAAGCCGTTCTGAAAAACAATTTGTCTACATGTTTCCATGCCTTGGGACTTTGTGGGAGGTTGAGTTTAACCCTGAAAGACTACTTAAATCTAATGGAGGAAACTTCAAAGCACACAATATTCAGGCTATAGCATGGGTATCCTGGCCCCCTTTTGTCAAGAATTATATAGTGCTTGGCAAAGCAGCTAAGCAGGAGAATTTGAAAACAAACACATGTGAAGTTGCAGCCAAAGAAGGTTTGATTCCAAAAGACTTAGTACCAATTAAAAGGAGCCAAGTACTTTGCACCAGAATCATAGGAAAGATGGCTTGAGTATATCTCAAGATGGGTCAACAAAAACCCATCACAGGCAAAGAGATCTCTATTTGAGATGAAAACGCCTGGATGCCCTGTTCACACAGGATAACCAAAGGAGTTGTTTCCCTGCGTTGTATTTCTAATAATGGTGCATTCAGTGTTTGCAGCCATGGACCAGGGAAGCCCAACTACTTCTCACATCAGGAGCAGAGCTTAGCATCATCCATGTGACATTGGTTTTTGCAAGGATACAGATGCAAGAGTTATATAGGCTCATGCAAATTTCAGAGAATGTCTTGGGAGCCCATGAATTCTGTGAAGGGGTCAGCCTTCTAAAAAGCAGCCCCTGACCAAGCAAAATATGATGCTGTAAGAGTCAAGCCAAAGATGCAATGGAGACCCCAGAAAGTCAGAGATGTCAGAACAGTGAAATAGCCTCTGGGGGAAGTTATAAGCAGCAAGAAAAGATGACCAAGAGAACGGCCATGTGGATTGCAGTCAGCAAGGCAGGAGGTCCTTTGGAGTGCCTACCATGTCACTCTGTGCCCTGGATCCTGGACATGAGACTATTGTATTTACTAAAACCTATGTTTGGTTTAGACTTCTTTTGGTCTACTTTTTATATTTATATCTATCTACCTATTCCTCTCTTTGTGAATGGTAATGCTCACCCTATGCCTTGCATATTGGAAGCATGTGACTTTTACATATTTATAGGGCTCACCGCCAAATTTTTGCCTCGAGTCTCACAGGAGACTATGAATTAGGATCTTTGAGCAGTGCTGGAACTGTTTATCCTTTGGGAACACTTGGGAATGTACTAAATGCTCCCCCCCCTTCATTATTAAATGACCCTTTTCAAGGACTTAAAAGCAAAATGCTGCAGTTTAGATTTGTAGTATCCTGCAAAGGCCCATGTGTTAAAAGCTTGGTCACCAGCCTGAGCCGTTTTTTAGGACGGAGAGAAACGTTTAGGACACTGAGCCTAGTAGAAGGGAGTGAGGTCACTATGGGTCTACCGTTTAGAAGGCAATGAAGCTCTGTCCCCTACTCTATTTGTTTCCTGGCTGCCATGATATAAGTTTTGCTCTGCAACAAATTCTCCACCAAGTTGTGTGCCTTACCACAAGCTCAAAAGCAATGAAACCAACTGGCTGTGGGTTAAAACCACTGAAACTGTGAGTCAAAATCAATCTTTCTTCTTTCTGACCCGATTCCTTTGGGTGCTTTGTCAGTGGCACAGAGCTGACTAGCACAGCATTCTGCCTCCCAAGCATCACTGAGGGTTGGTGGGTCAAGGGGAGGGGTGGGGGCTCCATTAAATAAAGATTTTCAAATAGAACTCCCATTTTAGAAGTCAAAGTCAGTTCATTGAAGTTGTTGTCAGGGTTAAGACATTCAGCCATTTCTGGGAAGTGGAGCCCCCACTCCCCCAGAGGTGTTTGGAAGCCCAAAGCGTCATTACCACCAGCTGTCTACGTGCTTCCCCCCACACACAGCCCCGAGCATCTCTGTCACAGCCTAGACACTCCCTAAATGCAACCCGACTAAGGTTTGCTATCTTTCCTCACACACCCCAGGGCCAACAGCTTCAGATAAAGATTGGCCCGGCAGTACTCTGCATCACAAGGCATCCACAGAGGCAGAAAGGAAGTGGTCGTTTATCCTACCTGTATGGACACCGTTATTTTAACACACAAATATCCTTTTCTTCCGGAAATGTATGAGTTCCTTAACGGTCTTTACTAGACCATTGGCTTTGTAGCATAAGTGTTAACCAAGGCACTAAAGTTAATTATAAAGCTTCAATTATAGCTACACTGGCATTTTTACCATGTACTACCTCATTGGAGGCTCTAGACTGGGCTATATGTATACATACACCTTTGTATTTATTTAGCCCAACTGGTTAAGTAACACAAAAGGCTGGAGGTTGAAAATAGAAATATTCTTTAGAGGAGCGAGAAATGGTTTATCAAAGGATGAGGACCTTGCTCACTTAATTTAGAAACCTTTGGGACTCTCAGATCTGAAAAGCCATTGGACCAATTAAAAGTCAGAATAAAACCACAGACAACCATAAAGAATCTTGGGCTCAAGTTTGAGTTTTGTAAATATATATACAGATACATAGCCTGAACCTAGCAAGGAATTACTCATGCGCAAAAGGAGGTAAGAATGAAGCTACTGGAGTCTAAAACAAACAGGAGACCCATTTCGTACCAGCTTTGTCTTAACCAATGGGCCAAGTTTTACAGACTAGAAGACCCTGACATCTCTATTCATATGGTGTTTTACCTTTATGCCTAGAAAATGCAGTCTGCTTTTATTGATATATGCAAGAAACACTGTGGTCCCAAGTCTTAAATTTCATCCCAAAGGCATTATTCTCAGGCTCTCCCTTCATCAGAAGGTACTCTTGTGTAAATGAGGCCGGGAATCAGTACCCTTGTGTTGAACTTTCTAAGTCTTGCTCTAGACGGTGGCTTGGGGTTGGTACTGAGACATAAGATCAGTCAAGTAATGATCAACAACACAGCTCAGGTTAGAGGTAAGTTTGGCAAAGTTGACTCCCAGGATTAACTGATGTGTTGGGCATTTGGGCATTCAGAAATGGATTAAAGAGCAGGCATTACTGGAAATAAGGACTCAAAGGCTTAATTTAGTTCTCTTACGGCAGAGAGCCAGGACCAGAATATAGAGAACATAAGTGCAGACTGAAACAGACTGACTGAATTGTATAGGTTGAGGAGGGGAACCAAGACAAAAGAGCAGAATCAAAGACAGCCTGCTAGCTTCCATCATCTCCCAAGAGATGGCTTGAAGACAAGTGACACACAGCAAGGGGCAGGCACATTCTAGTATCGTAATCCTGTGGACTCAGGCTGATGGGGATAAATTTTGGGAAGTCTTCCTTTCTCTCTGCCTCAACTTTATTATTGGTCTTCACAGAGACATGATTCCCATATGACAATACTTGCCACAGCCCGGATACAGCCAGAAAGGTCCCAGTTTTCCAAAACACTATTGTAAATAATCTCAGTACACCCACACTCCTATGTCCCCTGGCCATCCTCAGCAGCCCCCTCTCAACTGGGTCTCTCAGAGGTCAATACCTCATACCAGATGCTTATACCATGCCTAGCTCTAAACCAAGCTTGGTTTCCCTCCATTTTACCTCCTGTCCCCCTCCTCTGAACTTACCAGAAGGCTTAGCTTTAAGATCCGTGTTCAAACACTAACAGGGGTGGTATCTGGACTCCATCATAGTTGGGGGGCCCAGAGGCCTTGAGCTTCTGTCTGTTCCCTTGAGAAGGGTGTAGTTGACTGCTTCCCTTATGCCCACGTGTAGCTCCTGCACCCTGAAGTGTCCCACACTAATAGTCTCTATTGTCCCAAGTCATAGAATTGGGTGTATATACAGCATTACAAGGTCCTGTTCCAAAGTATGGGTTTTCACTGCCCCTCCCCAATTCAGGGATTGTATAGTGCCATACAGCACATTGGCGGCATCCTCAGCCAGCAAGTCTGGCTCCATTCCCTTTTGTCTGCATTCCCTGGGGTCAGGTGTGGATCTGAAGCAGAAATAACCCTTTGGGCATAACTTTCTTAAGTCTCTGCAGCAGAGAAAGGTCTCTCAATGCGAGGTTGCAGAGGCTCCTATGCCTTGTTACCAACAGTTTCCCTTTTAAATTCTCCTATAATTCTGCATTGACCTGGATTGCCTTCTCTAGCACAGCCAAGGTCAAGTTTTGACCATTCCTATAGTAACACAAATACCGTGTCTAACACAGAAGAGAAACAAAATTCGAAGAATCAAGGAAGATTAAGCTTTCTTATCAATAATAGTCATTCAGCTTAGAATTCCTGGCACCCACTGATCCTGGTAAAACCTCATGATGAGAGCCTGCTTGTAGGCCCTTCCAGGAACACAGCTGGGTTAACTGAGCCTGCTTCCCTTCCATTACAGAATGGGTAAGTGTTGTTAAGTTGATGTGAGTTGTACTCTCCTCTATCTTACTGGTGATGCTAGTGGAAGGAGGCATTGGGCCATCCTCGACCTGCTGATCACTGCCGACCATGCCCATGTATCAACAAGAATAAATGACCACTATGCCAAAGTCTGATTTGTAAGTGACATAAAAGCAAGTAATTCTTGAAAGTGATGACTTAAGCAGGCACCATTTTACCATGCTTATTTGAACAGCAGCTGATTCATTTACAGAAACAAGAAGTGCATAAACTATGGAAGAGAATAAAGAGCAAAGAGGGATATTTATAAACTATTCAAAAAGCAAACCGCCAAAAACCTTTTGAGTTCTTTGTGGTGGGTGGTGTGTTGAGGATCGAGCCCCTGGACCTCACAAGTCTTCTACTACTGAACCATGAACGTCCCTACACACCTTCTTAAAATGCAATTACTGAACACTCATCAAGCCATGCCTTTAGCCAGACATGGGTGTATCTTAGTATATTTGTCTCAGAACCTATAAATTACAGAGTAACAGTAAGGGCACTTTGTTGAGGTGACTCCATTCCTTCAACCTGAAGGTCTTTGGAAAAGCATGAACCATGATGTACGATCTCATCTTTGTGGTGGAATTTCCAGAACAGTCCTGATTTCAAATATTTTGTCCTGTTGTCTAAGTAAGTAATATTTTCACACTTTTTTCATCCAAAATCCATCATCTGACCACCTCTCCCTCTCCCCCTCCCTTTCTACCCCTCCCTTTCTACCCTCCCAGCAGGAGTCCAGTTGTCCAGATACAGAGGTTTTAGGAGAAAAAAAACAGCAACTGGTGTCTATCCAGTAGGAAGTTCCTTGATGTAGGGGATCCATAGCCACAGATTCACACTCCATACAAAGTCCTGAGGACCTGTAGGCAATGAGGAAGCATGAGAACAGAAGAGTCTAGAAGCACTCATATCCCGGGTAGTAGACAGAATCTGAACTGGGGACAGGAGGCTTGAAGAGTCTTGGACAACTGGCAATGTGAAGTCACAACTCCGAAGAGACCTGTCTCTTGGGGCCATGAGAGACCTCAAATTAAAAATTGGCATCTAATTATTAAGATGCAACCATAGTCTCCAAATTGACTCCTCTAAATATGCGTGACTTTAAGAGAAAAGTGGACAGAGGGGATACTGGCTCTTCCTTTATACTGATCAGTTCATGCAAGCCCCTGATATCAGCATTATCAAAAGATATAAAGTAACCCATCTTTTCAAGTCGGGAATTTGATACTTTTTCTGAGACTGAATCGAACTATATATTGGTGGGGGTGTTCTTAGCTCTGTAGCCTTCGCTAATTCATGCAGCAGGCATGGGGCCCAGTAAAAAATAAAGTGTATCATCCCACAACCACTCCATTTATGTAGTTTAACCTGATGGTTAAGGTTCCTGCCACAAAGCTCTAAAAAAACATCTCTAGTCCTATGTATGACATTTTGTAGAAGAATCAGAGATATCCATATTCTTTGAGACACAGTGCAGACATAACACAGA
Source organism: Mus pahari (assembly GCF_900095145.1). Lineage (NCBI taxonomy): Eukaryota > Metazoa > Chordata > Mammalia > Rodentia > Muridae > Mus > Mus pahari. The sequence continues at coordinate 92,905,743 of NC_034596.1, forward strand.
AAAGTGGCACAAATTCCAGGAAAAAATAACAAACTCTTATTGCATATCTTATAAACGTGTGCTCTGCACACATGTGGACTTTGACCACAGAGCTTCTGCATCCAGAACATTCCTTCTGACACCAGCTCCATGGCATCTCAGATGGTCCCCTCAACACTTTTGGCAGCTGGTTGATACCTTATGGGATTCTTAAACATCCTCTGATGTGGGAAAAGGGGGCGAAGTCATTCAAGTCAGGACCCATGGGAAAGCATTAAGAGGTTCACAAATACACCAAAAATTGTGTTTTCCTGTTTTCTTTCTTACAAAAACCAGTCTGTGATTTCCATCTATGCTCATGAGAACTCATAATCAAACTGTTGTTAACCTCCATTGTTTAAAGCTTAATCATTCTGGAGAGGGTAGTGTTATCCTATGGCTCTGCGGGGAAAATTGGGCACGCCATTTTCCTGTGCCCAATTTAGAAGGTCATTATCAGAAGCCATTCGATGTAGCCAATGACCTTCAAGACTTGTCAACCTTGCTTCAAAGGCATTTTTTTCCCTCTTCCTCTGGACTCATCAGTGGCAGAGCCCACAGTCCTGAGCTTACTACATACAAATTCTGCTGACCAAAAAAAATTCTAATTTCAAAATTCACCACAGACCAGCAGCTCCGTGAAAGTAACTATCACCAATGTGGCTACCTACTTCTACCAGGAAGACACTAGGCCCGAACATTTTGTCGGCCTCTTTTCTAGGGTTCCAAATACCCTCCCACTCGGGGATCCTGGAGGAGCAGCCTGCTGTGATCAACATGTAGAAAGAAACCCAAAAGTTACAGGGCTAAAAACCCACCTTATCTCTGCATATATAAATATATAGAAATGTACCTATACAGCCTACTGCAGAGCACATGCAGGAGACTATCCCAGACAAGTAGTTCCTGCTAGTGTAGACTAAACTCTTACTTAGTTCTGATAATGTTCGGCTGGTCACTTTCTCCTTCCTTGTGTGGCCCTTGACATCATGCCATGAACATACTACAGTCACCTCTTTTGGCTCACCAACTCACTCAGCTCTTGCCCTCATGTCCTATTCAGTGAGGGCCCTTGGGAGGATTTCTCTAACCATAAGAGAACTTTCCTCACCCGGGCCAGCTAGACACCCTTGTCTTCTACCACCTACCACCACAGATCTGCTTCTGGAGGTTTGTAGAAAAGTGGTCATAAGATTTTCAGGTATTTGAACTATAATTTGGGGGAAAGACATCTGAGGAATTACTACTATAGAAAAAAAATCTGTCTCTATCTCACAATTTGAAATTTATGAAACTCAAACTGCACATCATATTGAAGCACATTTTTTTTTCTCTTTTGTGACAGTGAGCAAGGTGGATGTGCAGATACAGTCTTCCAGCCCCACGTGGTACCATATCAGGAGGAAGGTCTCACTCTTCCCTGAATTCTCCAGACTGCCTGGCGGGCCAAACCCCATCCCAAAAGTTGAAGAAGTCAACTCTTCCTCAAACAACCCTGGTTGCCTGGGGTGACCAGTGTGATGTCTGTGGAAAGATATTTTCTGGGCCCACCTGCGCCATCACCTCGCTCAAACACCTGCTCCCACCAAGAAGCCTGCAGACTCCCATGGGACTCCTCGGTGCCCTCTGGTCCTGATTTGTGTATTTCCCCTGAGGCATGCCTGTATTCCATAAACTTCCTGGGGACCATTCAAGATGGGAACTCTGGAACTGGTTACAAAGATACCCTTGCTATAGGCAAGCAGGCAGGGAAAAGAGAAAACCACACTTTGATTGAGTGTCTTCTGTCCCTCCAATAAAGAGTTTGTCCCAACAAAATGTTGAATCCTTGGAATTGATGTTGAGTCCCAACTGCCATGCTTCCCTTCTAAGGAAGAAATGTGAAAAGGAGAGAACAAGTTGGGCCATGCCAGTGGGCCCTTTCCAGGCCTCCACTTTTATAACTACAGCACCCACCAGCTCCTGCCTCCCTCTTTAACTTGTGATTCAGCTTTACGTTTTGCCCCATAAGAGGGTCCCACATGGCCTGGCTTATTGAGGAGGCAGAAAGCGGGCAAAGAGTAGCATAAAAGAAGCAGAGGTTGGGTCCTGCTTTTGTGCATCTTGGCTGCTAAAACTCAACCTCTCAGCTTAATCTTGGACCTGACCAAAATGGCAATAATAAAAGAAGTCCCCAGGCCTGTCACCTGTCACCATGCCACTGGAATGAACACTTGTCAAGAAAAAAAAATCTGATAGGACATGTTCCAGAGCTCTGGCTAGTCTTCCACGGGTAGTACATAGAAATCATCACCAAAAATGCCAAGGGTTCCCTCTGAGACAAAGGGGCCTTTCATCTCAAGACCATTAGAAATCCATGTAGCCTTTCCTAGGACCTACTCTGAGATGATTTTCATTGCTCTAAATAAACCTAAATTCTTATAAAACACCTAAAAATTTAATAAACAATTACTGGGTGCTTCCCCAGGGATGATGGTACTCTGTTGGATGTCCTACATGGTGTGATAAGAATGGGATATGTATAGGACTAAGGCTTTCTAGAGACCTTACCTCTTACAACAAAGACACATGTAACCACTCCATCCACATTGCCTCTTCCTGGTCAGAAGTGTGGTAGACTTCTGAACAGGGAAATTTCTCCATCTTTATGGCCTGAATGTGTTACTAATATGAATATGTTTCTAGAAAGGTGTACCAAGGCAGCAGTCCAATAATTGTAAAAAAAAAAAAAAAAAAAAAAACAAACAATGACCTATCTGAGCTTCAAACAGCTAGGGAATTTAATATGTCAGGAAGGAAGAATGTGTATAGGTCAATGAACCAACACTGAACAAGCTTTATCATAAAGGCAGTGGATTCAGAAAAATGCTAGCAGTCCTGGATTGTGATTTTCATTTGATATGTCTTTGTGCTGCTATTTGTTATGCAAATGTGTGTGCTTCTACCACAAACTCTGCTTTCTCTCAGGGTTTTCACCAATCCTCCCATGACAAGGACACACATAACCACCCTGTCCACACTGTCTCTTCCTGGCCAGGACTATGGTAGACTTCTGAACGGGGCATTCCTCCGTCTTTAAGGGCTGAATATATTACTAGACCACAACAGGGCAGAACCCTGGGTGTCAAGAAAAGCAGCCCGTCGATGTTGGAAGGCTGATGGTGAGAGATCGAACTCTCTGTGGCATGTCAGAAACAGGAGAGAAAAGTTAAGCAAAATGGCAGATTCAGAGCAAGAGGAGGCCACAAAATAAGAGTCTCTGGAGACCTAAAATGTTCCCTCCCACTTTCTAGCTTTTTTTGGACTACCTTGGGAAAGACATTATCATCTGTGTGCCCTGCCCCGAGGCCCCGACCACCCAGATATATCTATGTATGTATATGTGGGAAGCATGTATATCTATGAGAAGCCATTTTGGCATCTAACCAACAAGCAACGCACAGGAAGCAAGAAGCAAAGAAGGGTCAGGTAGACAGTCATAAAACCCAGAGTCCCAAGAATGAACAGTACCTCTCAATGGGTCACGCTCACAAAGCTAAAGTCACTGAAAAGTCTGTTTTCCCTTTTGTTGGGAATCCTCTCAGATCACATTGAACTGAAGCATTGAACTGAAGTCTTGAACCATCTGCTCTATGATGTCCCCTCCAAGCTGCCTGTCTATTCAGACAGTGCAGCCACACCCAGTCAGTTTGTTGTCCCTAGAGAAAAGATAAGAAATCCTACTGAAAACCCACTAGCAGTGTCCCAGACCCTGTGACATGGGGACATACTTCCATGACTCTCTATTCCTTTTCCACTGTTATGTACACTGACTATGTTTGGGTAGGAGAAGGAAAAAAAAATGTTACTTAAAACCACTTCTTTGTCTTTAAAGAGAATGGCATGGTTCATCTCTAGGTAGGTGGATGAAGCGCTGCATGTGGATTAGGCCAAATAGTGGCAAATTTTTCCTTGTTTAGTATGGCAACCAGAAATTTCTAGACATGGGGGTGCGGTACAGTTGGGATCTCAGAAAAGGTAGAAGAAATAGGCATGCAGGCAGCAGCAATGGGAGATCCAGGGAGAGGTGTTGCTCATGACAGTCTATGTAGCTCAGAAGAATGAAGACATTGTGTCACCTATTCTATTCAGCTCTAAAGTCTCTCCCATTAGCCCCAAATGTTCATCTCTATGAAGAGGATGAATTTCAAGTTGAAGTGACAGGGGGGAAAAAAAAAACAGGTTGGGGAACCAAAGAGGGGAATTCGGAATCATCAGAAACATGGAGAAAAACAACACAGCTTAATATACTCACTCGAAGTTCATGGGAAATACTTAAGAGCGTTTGGGAGAAACCATCTCCCAGCACGCAACACTGAGATTCAGAATCAGGTGACTTGTTGCCAATGGGAAGCATCTCTCATCTCATTATCATCATCATAATGTCACCTCTGTTTCTGTTAGATCAATGCTCTTCAGTCTTTAGCAGAAAGCTGGTTTGTTCACTATGTTTCTCTAACCATGTGTCCCACTTGCCCTCCCTAGAACCTTTTTTTAATCTTTTTAAAAATCTAGATGCTGTCACTTCTTCCTGTCTCTAGAGGACTGCTACCACTGCCTCTGGCACCACCCCCATCACCATCAGCACCCCCTGCTCCTGGCTCCTGTTGTACTTGACTCTCTGGTTCACTTAAGAACACACTATTTCCTTTGCCTTCTTTTGAAGATTCCACTCTCCTATAACTAATGAGAGTCAGAACACTGAGTCTCCACATCTCTTGCTATATGGCTCTCATGAAATTCCATTAGTCAGACTTTGTAGCATGAAACCCATGGGTTCCTACAGACTGACGGAAACACAAAAGACAGGCTAATGCTTTCTTTTAGAGTCTACAGGGAAAGTGACTGAGACAACCATCCGTCTTAGTTGTTTTCAAACTGTCCCCGGAGTATCTGATTCTCAGGCTGTCTAATGACTTATCATGGAGGCTGGGGGTAAAGCTCACCAATTCAAAGCAATCTTTACTGCTTTCTACAGGAAATTGACACCTTTATTTCTGAATTCTTAATGTGTAGTTTTAACCAATCTATTACCCCCCACCAAGGAAAATGATATTCTGCGTGATATCTTTAAAGGAACCATTTCTAAATATTCTGATCCATTTAAGCAAGACCACACAGGATGCAGGGCAGAAAATGATGTGTTGATAACTTCCAGAAGACAAACTGAAAACCTAGTATTGCTCTGCAATTGTTTCTTTTAAGGGTCCATTAGCTTCCCCAACACCACAGCCTCACAATAGTTTTTATTGTTTTAACCAATATGCAGAAACAGTCCAAGGCTGTGAAATAAGATGCCACTTCTGGTGTCAGACAGACAGGATACTGCCACTTACCAGCCATGTTTACTTTAGGCAAGTCTGTTCATCCATCTCTTAGTATCACTTCCCATATAGTAAATAACTATTCAACTTGGCAACATTTTCCATCCAGTGTTAGTTTTTATTTTCCCCAGTTACTTTTAACTGGGAAACCATAATGTGACATTCTAGTATATCCATACATAGTAGCTTTTAAATCAAGAAAAATAATATGCTCATCATTTACTCAGTTAATATTGTGGTTCGGATTTTAAATATTCACCCAAATGATCCATTGGCAAGAGCTTTGTTTCTAATGTTATCCAGTTCAAAGGTAGAAACTCTGCATTTGGGCCTCTGACCTCATCTTCACTGGATTAATCTGTTTATGGATGCATGGTTTAGTGTGTTTGAGGAGAAAAGCTTTGTTATAACATAAGTAATCTCTTTTTCCTGGGCAATGTGAAGTAAACACATCAATGTGTATTTTTAATCTATCCTGTTCTTGTCACTGCAATATCCAGTCACCTCACCATAGGCCCAAAGTGACAGGACAAGCCGCCATAGGCCAAAACCTATCAAACGGTAAGCCAAAATAGATCGTTCCTTCTTTTGTTTGTCTCAGTTATTTTGACACAGCAACAAAAAGTTCACAGACACATATTCATGACCATGCCTTCCAGAAGCCTTTGGAACTGGTAACAAACTTTCAGACTTTGGCTCTTAGGAGGTAAAAGGGAGGCTTAGCTTAGGTTCTTGTAAACAGAGATCTCTGAGCACTTCCACTGGGGGCTCAGAAGATTGCACTGCTTCTACAAGTGCTCACAGCAGTGTGCTGGTGACAGAAAGGATGGTTTCCATGATGGAAATGACGGCTGGCAATTGGAGTAGAGGCCACTAGCGTGACCTTCTGTCAAATGGCTTGTTTACACTTTGTCCACACCCTATGAACTTGTAGAGCTGTTGAGTTTAAAGGTGACAGGAAAGCAGGCAGTGCAGCTCTCGGGCTGTGGTGTGGTTATTACTGGAAGCTCTTGGTCAGAGTTACGGTGATAATTATGGATTTAAAAAAAAAAAAAAAAACAAGATTTGAAAAACCTGTTTCTTAAGATTTAAAGAGCACACATAAAGTTGTGTCCAAAGAGGGCATGGTTTTCTGAGGCAACCAGTGTTATGAAAAAGAAAGCAACTATTTTATACTGGCTTAGCAAGAAGGGTGGTAATACAAAATCTCAAGATTGGCAAGACCCTCCCCATCACCTGTCCAAAGAGCAGAAAAGTCTAAACTTAGTCAAAAGACTTTAAGGAGAAAGGCCTAGGGCTATTCACACAGGACATCTTAGGGAACTGTTTGGCCCAGATTAATGTTCTTAGCTATTCTGCTGGTGGCAGACCATGGCATTGTCTATGGGACAGTTTTAGAGGCATACAGAAGCAAGAGTTAAATGAGGTCATGAAGGCTTCCACCAAGATCTCAAAGAAGAGCCCAGGTGTCAGGGGTGGGGGGTGGGGGGAGAGCAAGCAAGATGCTGGGGCAGGCAGTGCATGGCAAGGCCATCCCCTGAAAGGGTAATACAGGAAACTGAGAGAGTAGAGACAAAGTGTCACCTGACACCCCAAGAAGTTAGAGATGCTAGCAAGATGGGATACCTGCCAAGGGAGGGTATAGGAAATAAACCGAGGCAGACTACAAGAGAGACTATGTATGTGGGTTCTGATACATTGTCAGTGGTACAAAACCTTTTGTGATTTTGGTTTATTCTTATGGCAGCTTTTAGAACACTTGTCCTTTAGGAATCACATATGGGGAGGGGAAATGCTAAGTAATTGCCTTTGGAAGAAAATAATCACAGTGCTAAGATGATGGTCAATTCTAAACTAGCTAATGGAGAGAAGCATTAGAGGAGGTCTGTACCAACTACTCCAGGTCCCAGGCCTGTCTCCTAGTGTACCTCTTTTGAAGCCTTTATAATATTTTGATGCAGCACAGAAATTATAAGAGAAACTTGCTGTTTTGTCCTGGGAACATACAACCTTCGAAATAAGAACATGATGAGCCAACTGACCAAGGTTAATTCCCTTTCCCCTGGGGATTTCTCCCAGTCTGACTGCTATGCTTTTCTATGCCTTCCTATGCCTTTCTCCCTGGAGGTGCAAATAAATGTTTAACTTAGAGGAGAAAAGGACCATAAAGCAAACTTCCTTTATCCCCCTCCTGAAACATCATATTCATTTCAGGAGAGGAACTTCCTGAGAGGAGACCGTTTGAAGTCCTCTAAGACACTCAGTAGTCACCGCTAAACAGTCTAATCTTTAACAAATGAGACATCTGACACGCTTTCTCCAGCAGTCCTGTCACCAGCATGAGAGCTGTGATTGGATGCACTATCCTCAGAACTCCCTGGCTTCATTCTGCCCCGATGCTTGCACCTAAATTTTCTTCTTAGAAGGAGAGAAAGCTAGTCAAAATGCCAATTCTTTCCTTGACGCATTTGACCTTCTAAGAGGCAAAGAAGAAGCACCACTGTAGATGCATGCGATGTCCTGGAAACTTAAAATGTGCTAAAAACTAGCCAGGCGTGGTGGCGCGGGCCTTTAATCCCAGCACTCGGGAGGCAGAGGCAGGCAGATTTCTGAGTTCGAGGCCAGCCTAGTCTACAGAGTGAGCTCCAGAACAGCCAGGGCTATACAGAGAAACCCTGTCTCGGAAAAAAAAAAAAAAAAAAAAAAGTTGCTAAAATCTGGAAAAGGTGGAATTATCAGTATAATTACACAAAGATCAGGAGAGATCAGACAGAGGTTTTCTAGACAAATACAAGATTGTATAAACCCAAACTGAAGAAAGCAGTCTCTGAGGGAGCCTAACAGGTAAATTCAACAAGCACTTCCTGAGTGCCTGCTTTTCACTTTGGCTTCAGGGAATATGGGGGGGTAAACTCAAAAAGGTTCATCTCCTCATGGCATTTTGAGGCCTTGAGGAAAAAAAAAACAAATGTGTCAACAAATAGTGATCATGATAGAAAGCACATTCATTGAAGAGCAAAATCGAAAATTTGGGGGGGGGGGGCGGTGCTCTGAGAAAGTTTCATGTTCATCCATACTGCCTCTGCCTGACTCACAAATAACTGAAAATATAAAAGAGCCTCACAAACAGGTCCTTTCAACAAAAGCAAGCAAGAAGCAGCAGTTCACATTTTTGAAGCATAAGAGCTAAGAGATCACAAAGAGACCAGGAACAAGAGAAAGCAGCAAGAACAGAGAAGGCTGGCTCCTCAGGCTGGCGCAAGGCATTTTCTAGCATCTGATATGCTAGAAACTCTTAAAGAAGAGCCACCTATGAATGCAGACTGAGCCTTTCATCGCTTCAGAAATAGATCTGTCCCTATTGAGCCTGCCTGTTCTGTGACCTTCAGAAAATGAGGGGTCTGTTTTGCCACTGACTTAATCTGGAAGAGTTGTCAGAAAAGAGACCAGAAGGGAGGAATTGATGTCTCCTCAAATCAAAGGTTTGATATGGTAGCTTTCAAGCTAACACCTGCATAGTTCAAACAATGTTTATGTTAGCATACTATTCATCTACCTGTTCTTCAAGGCCATGTGGATTCAGAGAAATCCACTAAGCTAACACTTGTCGCACTATGTTTGAGCAATGGGGAGAGAGAGCTGCCCTGGCCCCTCAGATATACCATCACAGAACCTAAAGGCAGAGGAGTCAGCAAGTACCTCTAAGACTGGAAGAATGGACCAGAGAAATAGAGTACACTCTTGATGACTTATCTGCATGCATGCAGAGAAACCAGAGTGATGTCAAGTTCCCTCTCATTCAGAAAGGCTAAGAAATGGTGGGGGGGGGGGTCAGGGGGAGTTGAAAAGAGAGAGGAATCCAAGTGTTCTGCCTGCAGAGAGGGTTTCCAGAAAGAAGCTTGTATATAGGAGTGCAGAAGCCCAACGAGAGAGCCAATGCCTCCACATCCACTGATTTTGACATTGACAAGAGTTTGAGATTAATTCCTTTCTCCCTAATCCCAAAGGTTTTTTTCAGCTCCTTTGAGTTTCTCTAATACCACCTAGGAAAATGTTTCTGTGCTTCCCACAATATTTCCTATCACTTTTCAGGAAAAAAAAAAAAAAAAGGAGGCCCTAAGGGTCCATTCATACCTGACAATGCTTTTTGCACAGAGCTCTCCCCATCTGACCTACCACAAGGTAGCTCTTACAGGAGTAAAACATCCTTGCATCAGAGATGAAGCCTGTGTCAGCCAGAACGTTTACTGAATTGACCTCAAGTGTGCTGTCTCCAAAGAAAGTAGACCCTCCTTATGGAAAGAACATGATCTAAGGTAAGGTTAAAGAACAAACTTGGCAAGACATTAGGATTAATTATCCAGGGAGCTTGCTAGAAGCAGGTTCCCTCAGACCCTGTGGCTCTAGGTATCTATATTTCATGGGGCAATACACATGTGTAAAGATTTAATTGAAGCTATTACTGGGAACAAAAAAGACATGGCCTTGTTACTAGACTCATTATCTACAGATGCCGTTTGCATTCTGAACTGCACGAAAGGAAGTTTCACAAACTGTTCTCAAAAGCATTGAGTATAATTTAAAAGCTATGTGGATTTATGGATTAGCTAAGCAGATATAAAGCAGATTTAAGCAGATAAATCCCAAGTAGAGAGAAAGAGGCTAGGAGAGGGGGATAAAGAAAGAGACTCCTGGTCCCCAGGTTTCTTCATCTTCTAGAGTCTTCACCACCTCCCGTTATTTCTATGTTTAATGTGTTTCTCCCTCCATCCATAAGAGTCCAAGAACTCTTATTATATTTAATAATTTTTGGATCCCCCAGTTAAAGCAGAAAATACACCTCTTTGAGAACATAATATAGGCTTTTTAATGTGTTCTGGTATTAGCCATAGCTTATACAAGAAATTTAAAGTCCATGTCAAGGCCAAACTATAAGATTGCTGAACTGCTTTCAAAAAATAAAAATAAAAAGCCAGGCAGTGGTGGCTCATGCCTTTAATCCCAGCACTTGGGAGGCAGAGGCAAATGGATTTTTGAGTTCGAGGCCAGCCTGGTCTACAGAGTGAGTTCCAGGACAGCCAGGGCTATACAGAGAAACCCTGTCTCAAAAAAAGAAAAAAAAAGAAGGAAGGAAAGAAGGAAAGAACTATTTTCTATAGCTTTTTCATCTTATAGGCATTTTGGCCTGTATATGAAAAGATTTGCTGCTTCAAGTAGAAGTGCATTTATACACACAGGCATATAGTCAAGTCGACACACATAATCTAGCAACTAAAACCTAAATGAGGACCATTGACTGGGAAATGTCCACTTGTGACATTGGGCATCTTGAGCTAGGAATTTGGAAGTCTGCTCTTCTGCATGGAGAAGCTGAGTCTTAAGGATGGATGGGATTTGCAACTGGAGGACAGATGGGGATTTACAACTGGAAGACAGAAGAAAGATGCCCCTGTTGGAAGAGAAATTCTCCAAAGAATTTCTGCACAGTTAGAGGAGTATCCTCAGAGATGTGAATGAATGCATTTGGATGCAAGATTAATGTGGGCTGGTACCATGAGGTAAAGGTGGACTGGGATGATGGGAGCCATGATATGTAGAACCAAATCTCAAATTTCTCCTGTGGGAAGCTAGTAGTCACACACAAATATTCACTAAAGTCATCCCAGAGCAGCCACGCTTCTGAAAGGAATCTAGCACACCTGACAGTCTCTCAGTCCCAAACCTCAGAATCACTTAATCACTTAGAGACTTGTGTCCAGCGTGAGTACAGAAATAAGAGGTCAGTGATGTTTAACAAACCAAGATCAGAAAGAAAGCAAAGTCCTTGTTTTCAGCAAGTTATTTCATCCTTCCTCTGCATAGACGTGCATCATGCACACTTTGCATGGGCCTTTTGCACCAGGTACTTCTAGAGACAGATGGAGAACAGGAGGTTGAGAAATCTGATAGTCTTGGAACAATACAATTACCAGAAGCCCAAATCCTTTTGAAAACTGATGAGTGGAATCTCTTAAGAGACAATCATTAATGTTTCTATGAGGACCATTAAGAGGAGAGTCAGGGGATTCCATGTGCAGGAAAGGAAGACAAGAAGCCCGCCCGATGATTCCCCCATGGTGACAAGATGAACCTATTGAGTGCTATTGTTCCTAGTTCATATTTCCCATCTTGAGTTGAGAAGTGACTGGTCATCTACCTTTCTCAGAGGATCTGAAATGCATGGTCTGTGGGCCATTGAAATCAGGTTGCAAATGGCATTATTAGTATGAGGAAATGTATACAGTGCAATGCTAATGTAGGAAAGCCGTTTGTGAAAATAACTATATTCCCATCTCCATTTGCAAAAAGAAGCTCAGTGTGAGTATTTTGGGAAAACAAGACTACAGGTGATTTTTTTTTCATTACCCTTTTCTCCTTTAATCTTCATGTTTAGTATTGAGCAGGCAATTCTGAATTTTTAAAAAACAGTATATGTGTTTATCTGCATTAAGAATTGGGGGTGAGACAAGACCCAGGGATTATCTCTCTCATCACCAGAAATTCCCAGCCTTAGTCCTAAACAATGTATCAACCAAAAGTCAAAAGGTAATGCCTGAAAGGTTGACAGAGGTTACCAGCCCTCCACTTACGGCCAACTCAGGCATCTTGTAGGGAATCTCCCAGAGCATAATGAATACAAATATCTCCCCCAAGTGATTAAATTCATTTACCTAGAGCCAGGGGGCTGGGAGAGATTGGTGGGTACCCATGAATGAGAAGACACTCTAAAAAGACCAATGTTAATTTCAAATATTTAATAGTCTTTTCATGTTCATACATGGTTGCTTGTAAGCATTGTCTTCATGGCTGCTGGAGTGATGTGGAGTTCATGTGAAAATTAGATCCCATGTTCTCATCGCCCAAGTCACAGGCAGCAGCAAACTCCTCTGCTTCAGAGAAATGCAAAAAGGCAAAGGCATCCTGGGGACCACACCTGTCCTATTTCCAAACAGAGTCATCAACCCTAATCCTGGGCAGAAACCACAGGTAAGGTCCTGCTTGCTGCCAGCAGAATGCCACAGAACCACACCCTGCTGCTATTTGTGCTCTAATGATTATCAAGCTCCCAGGAGACCACCCCACTTCTCCCTGGGATTGCCACCTCCTGGACTTCATCTCTGCTCTTTATTGTATACAATCACATCATTCCCATACATACAACCTATTGAGTTCCTTCTACTGTTCCTTGTATGTATATGATTTCAGAACTGACCGTTTGGACAAGTTAGGGGAGCCATCCCCAAGCAAGATGGATTCTCTCTTCTCTGAGCACTGATGAATTGTTTTGTGCTATACTTTGCAGATTCAGCTTCAAGATGGAAGCTAGAGCTGTCAATCATGTTTGCCTATTAAAGTCTGCATACTTCTCTTTCCTGGATGCACCAGCCAAAAATCTATAGGCGGTTGGAAATAGGCCACTGGCCATGCAGCATGCTAAGACGGTAGGAACAAAGGCTCATGGTGTCACTACTTCCAAGGCCTCTGTGGTCCTCAAATAACTGAATGGAATTCACTGCCCTCCCCCTTCTGAATTATTTTCTTAAACAACACAGAAAACCTCTGAGATAATTCGCTCTGCCCCCCCTGTACACTCTGAGCATGACTTCTGACTTGTGTTTTTCAAACTTTTAATGTGTATGAGATGCCCATGGAGAGTCAGTGAAGAGGAAACCCTCTGGTCCTGGGTTGGGCCCTAGGATTTAGGGTTTCTAATGCACACCCCTCATGATTCTGCAATGACACTTGTTCCATAATCCAACTTTAGGGGCTAAGAACCTTCTCCTCTCCAGCCTTGACACCCCACTGTTGGAGGTACTTCACTCAAACCACTTGTGCCTGACATTATCAAGCAAAAGTAAAGAAAATATAAGCTGCTGGTGAAGTGCTTACCCCAAACCAGTAAATACCATGAAAGCAAACCAGAGCCCTCAGCATCCTGAGCATTGGACCAAAGAAGGGGAGAGGAAGAGGGGACCTGAGTCAGGGAAGGAAAAACATAGCTAAATTCACTCTAAAAGTTCACTCTGAAAATAAATAGGGGAAGGGGCATGTTCTTTAGTGGTTTGAACAAAAGCATTCCCACCCACCCACCCCCCCCAAAAAAACATAGTAAATAAAACTAAAACAGGGCTGTTTATTTCCTTAGCTACATTCTCCTGAAATCCAAAACCTTAAGGGCAAGCAGAAGAATTTTTCCAGAAAGTGGGATCATGTTGCCCCATCTCTATCTACCAAAGGCATTGAGCAGCTGAGGACAAATGAGGCTGCTTCTGCACTCTGTGACACTGAGAGGTGTCTGCACAAATAGGCAAGCTAAATAAATCAAATGCCCAAGGCTGTGTGGGCCCAGAAATTAAATGCCTGGTGAGATCAGCTTCCTTCCTTCCTAAATGAAGCGCTTGCACCTAGCTTTTCCTGACGCTGGGGTCAAAGATGCGCACACCTCCCCAGTTTCCGTTTACATGAAATGGATAAGCATTTGTAGGTGTGCACATCACATTGGGAGACCCTTAGGTCCACAGAGTGAAGCTCAGAGCTTATCTAAACCCAGCTCCCTATTAGGACGACTTCTCCAGGCTAGAATGGAAGAGTCCTTTCCAGAAGGATTTCAGAGGCCCCATATAGTCTGAAATATGCCAAACACTGTGTGTATTAAACCCTTTCCCTTCCTCATTGCACAGTTCACAGAAATAGCCAAAGGCCAGAAAAAGAAAATTCGCCAAAATATGTGTTCCTCTTTCTTCAATGATTTGTTTTCCAACTGCTTATAGGAAAAGAGCAGTTTCCCTGTAAGAACCCGACAGTTCAGGTGTGTAGTTCAGTTCCAGGGGCAGAGAGAGGCGCTCAGTCAAGAACTGAGTGCACCTCTAAGACGGCTGAAAAGCCTACTTCTGGCACCTGTGTGGAAGATTGTCCTTTTGCTTTAAGGATAATCCCTTTCTTGTTCCAAATCACTGAAGTCCCAAACCAAAAGGAGATGGAGCTGCCTAGCTGAGCAGCCGTCTACAAAATCAGAGGGAAACGTTACCTTATTGTTTAAGGTCTCTAACCCCCTTTAGTACTATGGATGACCTCTTTGAAAAACTTGAAAATGAAGAGGGGACAAAGGGATGGGGAGCTAGGATCCTTAAATATGAGGGAAAAGTACTTTGTGGACACCTTCTTCTGCCCTATCGATAACACCTTGGGAATGTGGGTTTCTGACAGCGGCAAGACGCAAGGACATGCAGCTCCAATTACTTGAACAGTAAAAATCTGCTGGAGAAGGTTTCCAACAGCCAGACCCCTCCTTAAAAACAGTACCATCTTTGAAATGTAAGAATCACAAGACCTCATGTGGTCTCTCTCCTTGTTTTTGCCTTACATCAGATCTCCAGCTTCACTGATTCTGAATTCCCAAGCCCTTGCTCCCCACCTGTCTCCAGTTTTGGCTTCCTTTCCCGTTGTAGGAGGATTTGTGGTGAGTGGATCCCTTTTGTATTCCTCCTGACATGAACCATGCCACAAGCTTCTCCCTTCTGGGTCTAACTGGCCTATTAGCAACCTTGGAGCGGTCAAAACATTCTCCCACTCCTATGCATCTACCCCTGTGCTGCCGAGCACTGCTTGAAAAAGCCACTAGACAAGGGGGTCTCCAGCCTCCTTAGGGTCATAGTATTTCATAACAACCTTCTCCCCCATCCTACGGCACAGCTATCTAAACCTCACACTGGCTCTACCAAATTGTCATCTAATCCCCAATTCTTGTTCTCGGGAAGTTGATGTCCTTCCTTTAGAGAAATGAAGCCCTCAAAAGGATCAGGCAGGACCCTCTATGCCTATGAATTAATCTAAATTGATGTCCATCCTTACCCTGTCTCTTCTCTTTTCAAGTGCACTGCCTCTTTTTGTGTTGAAAGCAACTGGCCAGAAATACTTGGTTCCACTGTCCTTAGCTCCACCAAAGACCCTGACAGGTGACTAGTGCTTTGTTTCTGTCCCTGCATTCTCAAATCCCCTCCTATCAAGCTATCTCTGTGTGGCTTAGAAATGTGCCCGAGCACCTGCCACACTTATGGGAAAGCAAACAAAGTCTCCCCTTGATCTTTTGTCTTCTCTAGCAATTAATTATTCTTCCTGACCAAGCTTGCCAGAGAGATCAATTCTACTCTCTGCAATGCCTTCTTCAACTGTCCCAACCAAAGTTCACACTTCTTCACTAATAACATTCTGAGGGAGTGCACAGGCTGCTTCTTATATATCAAAGGCAGGCTCAGCAGATGGCCTTTGGAAATACACTCTGCTATTCTTTCTTAAATTCTCTGTCTTTTCTAGCCCAGGCTTCCAGCTGTTGACATTGTTCTCCTGGGTTTTTTTCTCCCCTCTGTTTCATTAGCTTCCCTAGGTCCCCTGTGCTGCTTTTTTTTTTCTCTTTGGTGTACCCAGAGTTCTAATCTTTTAAGTCTACCTGCTCAAGTAGAAAGGCTCTTCCTCATTTTCATAATTCATTGATAAAATTGTGATCCCAGAGAAGTCAAGGCTATTTCCATCATTCTCATGAACTACCTCATTCTGGGACCTTCTCTTCCTCTGGCACAATTCCAAGTCACAAGGAGGAACACACTGAGTTTGAGTAATTTCTTATAGGAAAGGCTTCAAGATTAGAAAGGCTGAAAAGGAGAGAAGAGGTTTGTAGAAAACCAGGGATAAGCAGCACTGCTGGCTCTCTTTAAGAGGATGGCTTTGAACGTTTAAAAAAAAAAAAAAAGTGTTCAGCTCTTCTAAGGAAGAAAAGGTGGTTTGTAATGGGTTGCTGGCACTTGGCATTTTTAGTAACCTGGTAATACTTAATATCTTCTTTAATGGTGGGGGTGATTGTCATTTTA
Source organism: Mus pahari (assembly GCF_900095145.1). Taxonomy (NCBI): domain Eukaryota; kingdom Metazoa; phylum Chordata; class Mammalia; order Rodentia; family Muridae; genus Mus; species Mus pahari. Next base: position 92,922,028 of record NC_034596.1, read on the forward strand.
CAGAAGAGGGAATGCATGGCAATCAACAATCAAGGCTAACCTGCTCCAAGGCCACAAAGCTAGCAAGTCCCAGAATCAAGAAGCAAGAAGATTCAAAATCCAAACCAGCTCTCTCCAAACACAGCACCCCTGAACCATCAAACAAACAAAGTTAGCATCCTGAAGAGGAGGAGATGGGAAATTACAAAGTTTGACAGTCTTATAAAGACAAGGAAGGCAATGCCACATGACAAAAAAAAAAAAAAAGCCTGGCCAATACTCTCCTGTCCCCAGTTTCCTTCTTCATTCGGCACCACAAAGCCTAGTTAGTCACCTACCTTAATATTTTTCCTTTCAAATAGTTTTTTAAGAAAAAAAAATACAGATGTTTACTCTCATTTTAAAAAGGAAAGAAATAGAAAAAAGAAAAACTTTTGGTGACATTTGACTGGTTTTGTTCATCTGCCTCCACCCTCCCTTGCCATCTCCTCTGCTGAGGGTTGTGTGTGCTGAAATTCTGTTGCCACAAGCACGTAGCACTCAGCACAGCTCATTTCGGAGGTTTGAGACGCAGTCACCTGAGGATTACAGTGGCTTCTCGTGAAAGTGAATCAGCAGATGAGGAAGACCTGCAGAAAATTGTTTCTTTGGCTTTTTCTGTAAACCTACTCTGATTTTTCTATCAACCAGAATAAATAATCTGATTCTTCTATTTAGCTTTTTAAAGTAGACTACAAAGACTAGCAAGAACTACACTGGCTGGTTCTGAGATGGCGTGTGTGTGTGTGTGTGTGTGTGTGTGTGTGTGTGTGTGTGTGTAAACATCTTCAGAAAAGTTAGCTTTAGGACAATCAAAAACTAAGGAGGCAGTTATTTTCTTTGTTATATTAAGGAAAACAAGGCAATTCTGGCCAATAATAAAAAAGAATCACAAATGTTAGTTCAATCACTGAAAATGCATTGATAAATTTATCTCTTATTATTCAATAAAGGACTGGATCAAAAATAAGAATGGATCAAAAATATTTTAAACCATGCCATAGTAACATTTTACTGCATAACTTTGTTCCCAAATGCATGCTTTAGATATCTCTAAAGACTCTTCATGATTCGCTGGGTGACCACTATGATCCTGGATACCTCCAGGCCTTGCTCACTACCTATGTGATTCCTAGAAAGCCTAGTCTTAAACCAACTTTCTACTCAAGCTTTTTAGAAAACAAGCTACCTGTCTCCCTGGGATATGTTTGGCACTAAGCTCTTAGGAGATTCACAAAGAACGATGGAGAAAACCCCATAAAAACCACATGCAGAGAAAGAAAATGACAGAGATTTGAAGAAAGTCAGTGTTGTCTTTGAGATCTGAGGTGTCTGTCACCAGACACGTGCAGAGGAGCTGACGCCTGTGCCTCTGAGGGGATGTGACCTCAAGGAGCAGCTCAAGTGGCAGTTTAACAGAATAGAACTCTGGCAGAGGTGAGTTGCCATAGCGATGCCACCCCCACCCCAGCTTGGAGAGGGCTTCAGGGGCTACTGAACTCACAGTGTCATTGCTCTCATATCCCAAGTGAGCACTGACTCTCATAGTCATGACTCATTCCACAACTCAATTCCAGGCGACTTATTCATTAGTATAACCCTTCGGTCTAGCACACAGGAGACCCCCCTCCATCCACCACCCACCCCCAGTGAATATAGAAGCAAAGAAAGAAAATGGAAATCTGGGGATAGGGCAAAAAGACAGAGAAGGACAAGGTCAGAGTAAGCTAAAATGGGCAGCAGACTCTCACTCAGGCAGACAACTAGGAGATGTATCCCCATGAAAGATGTAGGATTCTTGGGAAATTCAGTGGGCACAGCATTCATGTGGAACCCATGTATCGGTGTGTTCAAGGCATACAAGCTACATTGAGGACGGATAAACAGGACACTTGAAAAGTGTGTCTGATGGATCTTTAAGGCCCTCTCCAGCATGATGTGACTGCCTTTTGGTACCTTCTATGGCAGGGAAATTTTCTCACTCCCCTGTATGGCCCTGATGAAATGAAATATAAACTCCTCGCTTCTGCCTCTGCTTTAGAGGCCAGAGAGAGGCAGAAGTGAGGAGTTGACTCTGAGAAGGAGTTTGCTGTTCCATTTGAGGATGTTTACAGATAACTTCTGACTAAACTGATGTTTTCTCTGTAATGGACCATTCTGCTAATGAATACGGTCGTGGATGCAGTATAGAGAGAAGACTTGAAATTCAGCATCTAGTTCCCAGCTAATCTGCACAGCTCTGCTCGCTCTATTTCTGTGCTCTGGGGTGCTCTGGAGTCCTCCCTAACCAAAGACAAAGTGCACACCTAGCTGCCGTTCTCAGGCATATTTGCATTTTTTTTTCCCTTTCTCTTCTGCCCTCATTGATCTGACAAAGATCTGCTTGGTTGGCCTCATTCAAAAGGATGAAGGATGCAGGAAAACTTTCCTATATCTGAATGAAAAGACACATACATCAGGGGTCCACACAATTAAGGTGGGCTTGTGTTTTTCTGCTATTGGGAATGGATGATCAGTTTATATGCAAGAGAGGAAGCGGAGGGATGTGAGGTGGGGGAGACAAGGCTGAAGGCAGAGAAGGACAAAAGGAAAAATGATAAAGTGAGAGAAGTGGGAGGAAGGTAAGGAGAGCAGAAGGAAGGAGAGATAAAAGGGAAGGGAAGAAAGGAGACTAGTTGGGGCTTAGCTAATTATCACGTGTACTGCTAGAGATGAAACGCAAACCGAAACCTCTTACATCTCAAATCCACCACAGAACATCCCAGAAGCTCTTGTGGAATTAGCTTCTAAGAAGAGGCACAGAGACAAAGTTTTAAATAACCAAGTTTGAGTCTCACGTGAATAAGGTCCCTTTCACTGATTTGTCAGATGTCCTTCCTCCTGACAGGACCGGAAGTACATACCTCCTTCGTACTGCCCCTTAAGGTGGTTCTGGGTTTGGGCTCCTAGGAAAAGCCTTTGGTGGACTCTGTGTCCCAGCCTTCCTCATAACTCTTGGGTGCTTCCCCCATGATCGGGGGAGGTTTTAAGGAGGCCAGAGAACCTGACAGCTCCCACATGTCTTCTTGGTTTTCCTTCCTATGAACTGCGTAGCTCCTCATCCCTGGCCCACCCCAATTCAAGGTGTCTCTGTACTTTAGCTAGCTCATAGCTCTGCCCTGTCTGGAACTCTCACCCATCCCGAGGCCCCAAACAAATGCATCCATGGCTCCTTACTTCTTCGAACCTCTTCATGGGGCACCCTCACCCCACACATCATCCCAACAGCCACAGTCTGGGACATTGCTCAGCTTCAAAGCTCACACCCTCAGTGGACCAGGGTTCCTTTAGGTAGACAAAAGACAAGCATCTTTTCTCCCCTTTGCGACACCATGCTTGACACACAGTAGGCACTCAATAAATGTTTGTTGGGTAAAGGGGTCAGTGAAGAGCCAGTCGCCTTCGCCCTCAGGGCACGTGAAGCCCAGCTGTCCTTTACAAGGCTGCTCACTAAGTTTGAAACCACTTTGTGTGTCACTGCCCCCTTCCAACCTCTTGACAGATGCATATTCTGTGCCCTTTTCTCCTCCTAGCCCCTCTCCTTTCTCTATTATTCCCCTTTGTCGCTTTAAGGGTACACTAACCCTTGAGCATTTGACACTGGTGGAAATCTAGCTACATCAATGTCACAAAAAATAATGGCTGCCCTGCCCTCCCCCCAGCCCCAAGCTGGTCTTGGGTTAGCTGGAAGGTATGAGAAGTACAGATCTTTAGGAAAATGTCTTCATGAAAAGAGGGTGCGGGTTGGAGCAGTCCAACTCCTGGAGAAGTATAGAAACAACCCCTGACATATTACACGCTGTGGCAATGACAGAGGCAGTTTGGGATCCTTAGAGGAGGTTTGAAAAGATAACCCCCATGTCCTCTGCCTCTTTATTGGCAGGTGTCCGTCTCTGAGTTAAAAACTTGGAGAACCAGCAGTGAGTCTCTAAGTGGTGGTGCCTGTTGTGTTGGACAATATTGTCGCACACACACACCCTTCCATCCCTTCTCAGTCAAAACTGAAAAGGATCCAAACTTCTATATACCTTCCTCCAGACTTGCCTTAGGAAAGAATTGAGATTTCTCTCTTGGCTTCCTCCAAGGTCCAGCCTGTGGACACAAAAGAGAACATTTGTTACAGTTGTAAAGACCAACAATAAGGAGCCACTTCCAGATCTGTATGTACTTGGGCACACGTAGCACCTGGAGGGTTACCCAAGAAGATGCACAAGACAAGAAGCAGGCTTTGTGGCAGTGCTTTTGATGCCTGGCTTAAGCACCCCCTCCCCCCCCGGACTTTGGTTTGGATGTTCATCCTCAGCCATCCACACCACATGACCGACCGACTGGTGGGCACCCAGGAAGCCCAGAGACATCTTCCAGAAGAGTGAAGAAAGGAGACATTGTTGAGTACTGCGTGAGAGAAGTCATTCTGAGGGGACTCTCTGGACTGTGCCCACAGGGCATCAGGGGACCAGGGCCAGGGGAGCATGTTATTTTCTCCATATAGTTTTGCCACAGTCAGAATGGCCTGGTTACAATGGCTAACACTTGAGAGTTATGAAAAAGGATGAAGAGATCGTGAAAGACAGGCCAGAAAGATGCAGGTGGTAGCAAGAGCAGATGCCCGCCACAACGGATGCAGGCTTCTCAAGTAGGTGGTGCCCTAACAGACACCAAGAGGGAAAGAACTGGAACTTGGCCGTGGTGATGGGGGCATGACTCTACTGATGAACCAGGGCAACTAAACATCAACTTGGTTGTTTTGATAATTATCCAAGGGCTGGCAAGGACAGGTTTTCTTTGCCCATGGAGGAACCTATGAAATAGACCTTATTGGTACTGTACCTGACCTGTGGGTGGTGGTGGTAAGGTGGCAGTGTCGTTTCTATCTAAGAAGGGGACATAGGATGGAATGGCACACAGTGTAGGGTCCCTAGCCCTGCCTATCACATGTGTGCCTCACCACTACTACCTACCTACCCTTCCCAGATTCCCCAAGGCTCGTGAGATGCACCTTTAAAAAAAAAAAAAAAACTGAAAACTTTTGCCCAGAGAGAGTGAATTCTAAAGCACACACATACCACAACAGTGCAATCTATTAAATATAAATACAATGCCCATTTTCCAAATCTCATACCAGCCTTACTCTGCCAAGACCAACTAGGAGGAGCTCTTCCATGGAGAATTGATCAGTGATATTGGCTATGTGTGTTTCCTAAACAGACCTATACATGGTTTAAAAGGGTTCTCAGGAAGTGCCCGAAGAAGAAAGATGCAACAATACCATCTGCAGCTGAGCTCTCCTGAGGGACGAGAGTGGAACCCTGGGATTGAGGCTAGTCCCTTACTATGCAAGAAAGTCATGGACACAGAGCTGGAACGTGCAAGAAAAGAGAGCTAGGGAGCTGAGGGATGGAAGGGGTCTCTTCCTATCTCTGCTGCACTACAGAGAGAACCCATCCTGTGGAAGAAGATGCTTCGTGTCCTGGGATGTGATTGAACCTTTGTGTAGAGCTTTCCCCCCACCCCACCTAGGACAGTCCTTTGCCTTTTACTGATTCTGAGAAAAACAGAAAAAAAGAAAAAGTCAAGGTGTCACCTTACCTTTCCCTCTAAGTGCCCTCTGCCTGTTTGGGGTTACCCAACACTAGCTAACATGTAAGCAACTAGCCAGGTGGTTTCCTGACGCTGTCTCCCCTGAGAGGTGATTCCCTTACTTACCCTTAAACACTTGAGGCAGGCAGACCCTGAGGTGGGGGCAGACTTCCAAAGTGGCAAGGGCACTGTTTGCACCCACATCCTTGCATAGGCAACTCCCCAGTTTATCCTCACTTCGAATTCAGTGTTGAGCTGAGACCCAGGGAAAATATGAACCTGGAGTTGCTCACAGGCAGGTGCTCATCTTTTAGGTAAAGGAAAGGGTCCCAAATGCCAGGGCTTGGCAGCTCACTCATCCATAGGAAAATAAACCAAGTGACCAGGGTTGAGGCTAGGACATCCTCGTTCCTTTGATACCATTAATGACAGAGGGATAGCACCTGCTGAAGGAAGCCCTCAATCCCTCCTCACGTTTTAGCTTTGATGTTGGTTGTGTGGCGGACACATAACAGGAGAGTGACAATGAGAAGAATGTGAGAAATGGAGCTAAGCACAGGCTGAATCAGACCGGGCTTCACTGCTGATAGGTGTGGTGTCTGGCAAGTCACAGTCCCTCAGAAAGTGGTAATTGCAGTTTGGTTTAATTCATCAGAAACATGGTCAAGCTTGAACTTCTCAGTTGGCTTGTAAATCAGCAAATGCTAGAAGACTCTTTGACTCCTTTATGGGGTTGAAAGACGAATGGGAAAGTTTTGGTTTTTTTTTTTTATGTTTTCTCTCTTTTCTGTCTCTGTGTCTGACCTCAAGTTTTCAAAGACTGCCAGGTAAAAGCCAAATAGACTCTAGACAGGTTTTAAAATGTCTATAATGGCCAAATATTAGTTTATTTTTATATTTTGTCATTGTATCACATATACATTATCACAAAGGATAAAAATAACCAGAGTAGAAGAATATAAATGCCTACCATTAACATTTACTATTGATCACTAATTTTGTGCATATATGTAGCTACTATATACTCAGGGGCTTCATATACACCGCCTCTTGGAGATTTGTTTGAATCTTGTAAAAACTTTTAGGAGTTCACCTATTTTTCTCTAATTGCCTTTATTGCGTCTTGGGAGGGGCTCTCTATTGTTAGAAAATGCCCAGGAGCCTAGGTTTAAAGAGATAAACACTGGGAAAAAGCCCTCTCTACCATAAGAATTAAGCCTTTAGTTGAGAGTCACATTGTACTCTACTGACCCATTTATCTTCCAGTTCTCTTCAGGACTCAATGCATGAAACTGCCACTGGGACAGGCACACAGGCAAAGGACCTGCCTTGTAACTTGGACAAAGCCACTAAACATTTCTCTGAATTTGACTTCCTATTTGGTAACTGCAAATAGACGTGGTTGCCTCACTTCTGACAAATGGAAGCTGTTTGTGTGGAAGTATTAAGTATGACCTATTTCTCGGGTTTAGCATATAGCTTAGTGCCGCTGATGACATCAGTCCCTGGGCTGCCTGGGACCAGCTTGTGATGGACAGCTTGAATTTGAATCAAGTTGAAGATGCTTATGGTATCTGGCCTCCAACCTTCAAGATGCTCTAGTAAGAGTCAAGCAGGCTTCCTACCAGTTTTCAAATATTGGTGGGTGGGCTGTTTTCTCTCAGACCCCAGGAAGGGCTGATTCTGTTGAAGTCATCTCCTTACCTTTCGTAGCACAGAATGATGGCTGCTAGAAACCCTGGCAGAAGACAGAGGTCATGGTACCTCTCTGCCCATTTTCTCCTCCTTGAAGGTGCTCCTTAATCTCCTCAACTAAGTACCCTTTGGGTCCTTTCAATTGGATGTGATTTGACACGGGAGTGGCAGGGGATTGGGTGCTGGGGGGGGTGTCTTCTCACTTTAGAACCTAGATTTGAAGTTTTGATGGCTGACACCCTTTGTTTGGGGGGTACCTGCCACCAGTGTCAAGGCTGGCATTCTTGTGTCTAACAGCTTTGCTTCTAAAATAGTTGGGATCCTTGCCTGCCGAGCTCTGGTGGATGCCTGCTGTCAAAATGGCATTCTTAGGTTGTTTTTCAGCTTTATAGATTCAGCTGTTAGAACTCAAAACAAATAGCACATTGCAACTTCTCAACTCTGTAAAAAACCCTCACTATATTTTCTTAATGTTCTTCTCTACATGATCCATTGTCATGGGGTGGCTTTTCTAATGAAAATAATACAATAACTTTAATAACGCAAAAGATGCCATATGGCATAATTGGGTCAATGCTTCATGAAAGTTTTCTATGATTTACTATTCTCTCTCTCTTTTTTTTAAAATACCTGTTACTATTGCAAGTGGGCAGTGTTCATGTCAACCACATAAAAAGATCGATCAGCATCCAGATTTAAGTTTCCATGGTACAGAATTTTTGTGTGTGTTTTTTGTTTGTTTTTTGTTTTTGTTTGTTTGTTTTGCAGTAGTTGATCTTTCAGTTCTTGGCTTTACCCAGGAATTCTGATTCATGAAGTGTTGTTTTACTTCAATACTGATGCTTTCAACCCAGTAGTTGCTCTCTACACTTGCTCCTGCTCCTCATAAGTACGTCACATACACCTCCTGTACTTGATGAGGGCTTAAGTGATGGGTCAGCACTCGGGGTACTCATCTGCTTGTGAGTGGATCCTCCTGGAGCCAGACCAACGAGCAGTGTCTCCGTTGGTTCCTAAGACCATCAGAAGTATGTGTTTTGCGGTGGTCTTAGGTGACCCCTGTGAACACGCCGCTGTTTGACCCCACTCCACACCGAGAAGGGACCCACTCTCAGGCTGAGAACCACTGCTTTAGATTGTTTCTGAAGCCATCTTTCCCAAACTTCTTAACTGCTCAGAACCTGCTCCTATTGAGGCTTGGGGGGAGGGGGGAGGGGAAGGCACTTTTTGACATGTCTTCTTTGTGCCTGGGTCAAGACAAAGTAAGCCATGTTCCTAAGCCTCTTGTTATCCAGAGGTATCTCCCTTCCAGCTTAGCTCCTGCCCCTACCCAGACGTCTCTGACCTAATGTTCTCTCTTCTCTGGGTCCTGCCCTTTTCCTCTCTGCTTCTGTTATTTTTATCTTCCAAGCTAAGGAATTTTTTTTTTGGGGGGGGGGTTCCCCAGAATGGCTGGATTCCTTTACCTTCTTGTAGATGTTTTTGCCTGTATCTTTTTTTTTTTGTCTTTTATGTTAATAGGGTCCCCCACAAGGATGCAGGTGTCTGAGAGAATAAAGAGAATTCTGTTAGACTGTTTCTGCTTTCCTCCCGTCTGCCTCCACTTCCCTTGCTTGTGTTAGGATCAGCAGGTAGCAAACTGTTCTGGGGGTGGGGGTCCTACAAGGAGCAAGAGGGTTTATGCCTTGCAATGCTGCCGGGCTCATCCAAACTGTTCAGCCAAAGTACTGTGACTTCCTTAGAGTTAATTTCTTCCAGAAGTTCCTTGTAGGTCTAGGGAGAGGAAAAGAGGGAGGAAAGGAGGGAACTAGAGCACAGGAGCCTATTTATTAGGATATATGTGACCACATATAGAGAGAGTGGTCCTGCCTGCCTGCTCTGGTTCCTGCAGATGCCAACTAGGGAAAGGAGCTTATACGGGAGTGAAAACAGATAGGTAGCTGGCTTCTCAGAGAGTAGCCATGCATCTGCCTGGGTCTCTTTCCCATCAAGGCAATTCCCAAATTCTGGACCCTTTTCCAAGCTCTGCTCAGTCTCAGGGACGTATTCTCCTCTGCACCCTCATAACTACCCACTGAGGCAGAAAGCTATAAGACAGTAAGAGTTTATTGTGGGTGTTCTTGATGCCCAGTTACAGCAGACTGCCTTGCTGGTGCCTTTTCTGAAAAGATTTTTAGCTGCTGAAATGACACACATATTCATAGTGTCCCAGCATGGCAATCCTCTCTTGCTTCTGCCTCAGAAACACTGTGATACAGATACAAGTCAAGAAGACACATTTAGCACAGAAAAGAGAAAGCGAAAAGAGTTGGATGTTTATGCAAAAATAGAAACGCCCTTTCTGTAAATCATCTTAATGCCAGTTTCCAGAACTATCCTTCCTTCAATGATGGGAGACTGTATGTGTGTAGGTAGATGGTTTGGGCTGGGTTCCCAGCTGATCAGAGGGTGCTCATGACCCTTGTGGCCACCTGCAGAAGCTGATGATGCATTTTCTCGCTTCATGGCACTGCACAGAGTGTGGGACCAAATCCTCTGTGCCCTGTCCTCCAACCTAGGGAAGAACTTGTTTCTCCCAGCACTGTGTTACAAGTCGGCTCGCAATCACGGGAAATCCTCTGTGTCTGACATAAAAAGCCAGGCAGACTCCAGCCACCATATTCCTTTCTAGAGGGAATGGAGACATGGTCTTCTCCTTCGCTGGACAGAAGGGTGTGGAGGGAGGGGCATGCAGACAGAAGAAACACTAAAGTTTGTATGTTAGTCAATTGCACATGCTTTCAGAAGGAGTTAAGAGTTCCCATTGTAACCCATGGCCAATGGTGACGGTCCTCTTTGTCTTTTCACTTTGGTTTAGCTTCTGTGATGCATTCAGTCACATTCAAGCCACACACCCACCTCCTTTCACAGAAAACATCTTATAGCAACAGAGGATACATTTGCAGTATTTGTGGTATTCTCCGCACATTTTTAAATTACACAGGATCATATCTGGGAACTATTGAAGGTCTTCTGCTCCCATACAGGTTCTGCACCTGCCTCAGGAGATTTCCTCTTCCAGGAAGCTTGCTTTGACTGCCTCGGTGCAGTCAGTCTTGAAGGGCACATCAGGTGACTAAGATGCCCCTGTCCCTCTCTCTAGGCCTCATCCAAAATACGGCTCTATTCTGTTCAACGAGGGGCTGTACGCAACTTGAACCAGTTGCCACTGCTGTTAGTTGTCTTCCTCCTGCCCTGGGGAGTGAGGAGAGAAATTGTTTTGGATTTGTATCCACTTGTGTACATAAGAAAATGGCTCATTACATTTCCTCCTTTAGTGGACCCCCCAAAGCAACATTTAAAAACACAAGAGCAGGATATGCTTAAAGCATGGGGGAATGTTTTAGATAAAATATTGAAACGTAATAACAGTTAATGAAAAAGAAACTTTGAAAGAGCACAAGGAAAGGTGTATGGGAGGGTTTACAGAGAAGGAAGGGAGAAAGGTTGTAATTGTAATCTCAAACCCAGAAATGTTATCAATGTAAACCTGTGAACTCTGCTGGCATCCAGTACTGTCCTGTCTGTCCCTACTCCATTTACAGTTGAGGTTGGATGTTAATATTTTCCAAAGTTCCCCTCCACAGAGTGAGTTCACTCATTGCAAAGGCCCTGCTATTGTTTTCTGCCTAAAACATTTGCAAGTAGTTCAAAGGTTGCCTTCCAATGGAGGCAACTGGTAAAAATTCGGGTGACTGTACCGGCAAAGATTGAAATTTTAGCACATTAAAAGTGAAGAAAAATGCTTACCCAGAATGATCTAAACTCATTTAGTAAGCATGGCTGTTCCATTTATTATGAGAGAAAATATGCTTTATAAAAAACTGTGGACACCGTTGGTGACTATATGTCAGAACAAAAAATGACTTGAAATAATAGAAATTTGAAACTACTGACATGTTAGCATTCTCAAATTCAAAAACTCTGAGGGGAAATTATTGTAATTGGGATATTTTGTTTTGTTTTGTTTTGTTGTTGATTTTAATTCACAGACTTGGGAATGTTTTAGCACTTTCTAAACTAGTATTTTTATTTGTTCCAAGTATGCTACACTATTTTGGCTCCCATGGTTGTTGTAAGTTCATATATGTAGCCAGGGTAAACATACCATAATGGTCAGTATTCTAACTCCAGAAATTATCCAAAGACTGTCTTATTTGCCTGGACCATAGCCCTTTGTCCTAGACCCCTCACGCATGGCATCCTGCCCTCTGTTTCAGGCAAGTCTAAGCTCTCTTCTGCTAGGACTCGGCTGACTCCTTTTGCTCAACGCTGAGGTTTATGGCATACATCCTCTAAACTCTTCTCCTGTGTCACTGAAAACAAGACAAAGAGGGCTCCCTGTAGGAGCTGTCTGGATATGGGAAACAATGAACAGGGGGCAGGGGCAACCAAGGCATCACCAGGAAGGCTGTCTAATCTCTTTTAGAAATACCAGAGAAGCGTCTAGAAAGTTTCTTCCAGTAGCTTACACAGTAGCCAAGAAAGAGAGGGCCTTAAATTTCTCCCAGGAGCAGCTAGGGAAGGCCTGGAAGAACAAATCTGTAGCCACAGCTGAAATCCATTACTCTTGAGGGCAAGCAGGAAGCTCTTTTTAATGAAATTATTACATCTCGAACTTTTTTTTTCTCATATTTTGGGGATTATAATATTATAGTTACAACATTTCTCCTTCTTCCCTCCAAACTCTTCCATATAACTACCCACCCCACTGCCCCCCTCACAAAGTCCCTCCCCTCCTCTTTTTCTCCTCTGAGAGGGTGGAGGCACCTCTGGCTATCCCCCACCCTGTCACATCAAGTCTCTGCAGGGCTAGGCTCATCTTCTCCCAGTGAGAACCAGACTAGGCAGCCCAGTTAGGGGAGCAGATTCCACAGACAGGCAGCAGCTTTAGGGATGGACTCCGCTTCAATTGTTAGGGGGGGACCCATAAGAAGACTGAGCTGTACATTTGCTATATATGTTGGGGGAGGCCCACATAATGCTCCTTGGTTGGTGGTTCAGTCTCTGAAAGGATCCCAGGGGATACAAACTGCACAGGAAGACCAACAGTCAACATGACACTTCATACTCTAAGAAATGCAAGGTCGTTTGCTGTCATTTTGGAAAACAATTATGCTTATCAGATGGTACCAGATTACCTTGCCCATGTGCCAGGAAGTACTGGTGCTAGTCAGTTGTTGTCAAGTGTATTCTCATGGGGAAAAGCGAGAGTGAACAAGAGGCAAACATTGTCTTTATACTGTGCTGGAAATAGATCAGACCTCTAGAAGCCCCTGAAGGCTTCTCAAAGACATGCAGGGGTTCGCACAGCATAGTTTGCAGAACTTCTACCTGGGACTATAACCTTAAAATGGATTCTACAAATACACCCAGATTAACAGGGAAAGGAAGAAAATGTGCAGTTGATGAGCTTTCCTCATCAACACAGCAGTGGATATCCCCAGAAGGCACAATATCTTATTCCCTGTGTCCATTTACATTCCAATTCTCTCTATAGTCATATTGGCTTTTAAATGTACATTGCGAGTATCCAAAGACCTAGATGAGAGACGGTCTACAGGGTAGTCATCTTTCTGGTCTAATTACTTCCGTCACTGCCTGTGATTAACGTTCTGGAATTACATATGCTTTTTTGTTTTTGGTTTTGTTTTTTCCTTTTTGGTTTTGTGAGGCAGGGTTTCTCTGTATAACTCTGGCTATCCTGGAACTTATTCTGTAGACAAGGCTGGTATTGAACTCAGGATCCACCTGCCTCTGCCGCCTGAGTGCTAGGATTAAAGGTGTTCACCACCACTGTCTGGCTGACTTTGGAATTACATTTTTAAAAAAAAAAATAAATAAAAGATATATCTCATTTCTTTATAGATGAACTTGGCTTTCCCAAAATGATATAAATAGTTGGGGGAGAAACGACCTGAACTATCACTCTTCTCTCCAGGTAACCTTCCAATTTGTAAAAGTTTAAATCCTCTTGGAAGGATGAAAATATTCTCAGCAATAATTATTAAAGTGATCCTCTCTCTGAGTGTCTGTATTAACTACCTTTTTCAGTGCTGAGGATGAGAGCAACAGACAGAGCCTCTAGCCCAAGAGCATATCATGTAATAAAACAGACAAGGGAGGTGTCTTAGTCAGGGTTTCTATTCCTGCACAACATCATGACCAAGAAGCAAGTTGGGGAGGAAAGGGTTTATTCGGCTTACATTTCCATACTGCTGTTGATCACCAAGGAAGTCGGGACTGGAACTCAAGCAGGTCAAGAAGCAGGAGCTGATGCAGAGGCCATGGAGGGATTTTCTTTACTGGCTTGCTTCCCCTGGCTTGCTCAGCCTGCTTTCTTATAGAANCCAAGACTACCAGCCCAGAGATGGNCCCACCCACAAGGGGCCTCTCCCCCTTGATCACTAATTGAGNAAATGCCCCACAGCTGGATCTCATGGGGGCATTTCCCCAACTAAAGATCCTTTCTCTGTGATAACTCCAGCTGTGTCAAGTTGACACAAAGCTAGCCAGTACAGGAGGCATCAGTTAAGACCTAGTCTAGCAAATGTCCAGCTGAGGGAAAGTCTAGTTGGGTTGAATTGAAGATGGGTGACTTGCTCTAAAGTGCTGGAAAAAGTTATGAAAAGATTTCTTGGGGATACCTCTTCAAATTCATCCAAGGAACTCAAATTTGCCAGATAGGACTGGAACCCAGGACTCAAGTGGAGACAACTCCTGGAAGAACCCCAGATATAAAAAGTTGGAAAGATGAGAAAAATGAGATAAGAAAAATGGAGCAGGCCATTTGAGGAGCTTGAAAGTAATTCCGAATGGAGGCAGAAGAGATTGATTTGTAATGACATATGACATTGTGCAGGGTCTGGTAAACCATATTTTTGGATTTTATCCTAAAGGCCAAGGTGGTCAACTGGCCTATTTATGCTGCTTTTTTTTTTTTTAAAGAAATCAGAGCTCTCCTAGCATGAATTATGCACTGTGGTAGGCCCAGAAAGACAATGTAAATGTGAACCAGACCTGTCCCTCACCAGCAATGACCAGCAGACCTAAACTTGATTTTGACTTCAACTAACATGGAAGCCAGTTAGTTGGTCTATACCTTTGACATCATAGAATTCCTTCCTCACCAGGAGGAAAGAGGGAGGACAGGTGGATCTGAAAGAATCATGCCACCTTTACTGAAAAGCAAAAGAGCCTATCCCGTGCTTTACTCAACCTAGAGAGACTCAGGTTGACGGCTGATTGAACTGGTTGGAGGTTGCTTGTTCCTTTTCTCAGAGGCTCAAGGCAGTCACCTGTGAGATGTTGATACTTTTTTCTTTGGAAGGCTAAGTGGGATGCTTGTCAACTACTAGTAGACAACCTAGTACATGATAGGTGTCCAGATTTGGTTCTTATATATTGCCACCCCATCATGGAAGACATAGGCAGCAAGAGCATATCAAATGTATCTTGTGATGTCTGCAACTGAGAAGTTGTACCTTTCACAAGAGCAGACCTATTACGATGTCCAGATGTAGTTTTTTTTGTTTTTTGTTTTTTGTTTTTTGGGGTTTTTTTTTTTTTTTTTGCATGCAAAATGTGGTTTAACCTGCTGCCCAACCCCCAGCAGCATGCAACTGAAATAAGATAAAAGGTAGAAAAATGAACGTAAGAGCACAGACCAAATGCTGGTTTGTTGTATTTCTTTCCTTGAGGGGTTCCAGACTCCTCCTCCAGACAGTTCCCCTGGCTCTGTGCTCATGAACATAGTGTGATATGCTGATGACTCAGTGGAAGTCAGGTAAAGAACCTATCCTGTGGCCCTGAACAGAGAGCCCAATTCAGTCACTATGAACCACTCATGTCCCTTAAAAGGAAGGAAAACAGGACAGACATTAGATTGGAACTTCCAGAAGGTCTTTGTTGCAATGTTCTCCATCATTGAAAAAAATTACATCTTCAAATAAGGGCAATAGCAGCACAGCTTATTGAAATGTTACAAGCAAATCCCCACTTCTCCTAAGAACAATATGAAATGCCCCCCAATACTAATGTAAAATGCCTTTAAAAAAAAAAAAAGCACCATGAAAGCCTACAAAAAAAAAAATAGGTAAAACATCTCCACACATGGATCTATGGTTGGTCATCACTGGGTCCCTTGCCTGCAGCTCTGGGGCAGAAGGATCTGGAGGTTAGCATTTGGGGTAGTTTGCATAGCCCATCTAGGCATCTTCCTTCCAGCTAGAGCACCACACGTGGGACAGAACATGAAGCAGCATCTATGGCGCAAGTTGACTGAGCTGATGGGCTGGAAGATTCTCAGAGGGGTTTCTTTTGTAATGCACAGGACAAAGAACAGAGAACTTAAGGACAAAGAACATAACGGGGTCCCCCAACCTCCCATACCTGTGAAAATAACTAGACCCAGTAAGTCAGAGACACCCTCTCACTTCTCTATACCACTCAGCTGGTGTCATATGATCTACCGACATGGAAGGACCAAGAAGCACATGGAACAGGGAAGGGGTCACAGTGTTGTGTAACATGGCTACCACACCAGGACAGACTGCAGGACTTTATCAGAGCCCTGTAGCTGCCACACTGTACGCAGACTCAACAGCACTCGAAATGCCAAATGAAAGTGGCCTTCATTTTAGAGCTCAGTTGTGTGTCTTTTTGAGGCTGTTATTAATATCAGCTGAGGCTTTCCACGCCTACCCTCAGCCTCTTGTCTTTGCATACAGCTGTATCCTAACAGTGATTTTAAAAAAAAAAAAAATGAAGCATTGACAAAATGCAGAAATCCAAAGGGCAGAAGACAATGGGGCTTGTTTTCTTTTATAGAGAGGCTCTTCGAACTTGTTTTGCTTCTTTTCCTTTGATGTTGAAATCACTCTGCACACTGGATGGTTAACATCATTCCCCAGTCCAGTGAGCCACAAGTGCTTCAACCAGAACCCTGATCCTAGACCAAGCACGTAAATAGCAGCTTTGATTCCCCAGGAAACGATGCCTCAGAACTGGAAAAGGGTTGTTTGCTAATACTTAGCACAGCTAGAACTTCCCACCGTGGGACCAGAGAAGTCATTTCCTGCACATAGGTGCCTTTGAGTACCAGGAGGATGGGACAGGGGGAAGGACATGAATTCATAATGAAGTCAAGGGAACATTTAGTACAACTGAGTGCAGATAGCAATGGCTTACAGGTCTTTGACTAGCCTTAACACCATTGCCCCGATGACCCCACCCCACCCCACAAAACAAAAGAAGCTCTCTGCATTGTGTGCTTTGCACAACAACAGCGTGCTAAGAGCTAGGATAGACCCTATATAGGGTGTATTCCTAATTTGGACACCAGTCTCTCAAATATATCTGGTGTCCATCAACCATGCAGAAAACAAACACTGAGGGTGGGAATGGGGCCATTAATCAATGTGCAGAAATCCAACTTAATAATCGTCTGATTAACTCACAGACTGGGGAATGTCGCCTCAGAGAACTGTACAATTGGAAAGGGGTTTTGATAATAATCTGTACGCCATTCCCTTGGTGTGCAGATGAGGTACAGGGAAAACAGTGTGCCCATGAGCACAGGTTGTGGGGGTGGAAGAGCACAAGCAATAGTGATCTGAGATGCCTGAATTATAGGCCAGGGACTCCTTTCACACCACACATGCTACACACATGCACACTGCACAGCCTTATAGCCAAGATGAAAACTGCTAGAGTGAATCACTACTGAGATAGGTCTGGGAATATATATATATATATATATATATATATATATATATATATATATATATATATATATATATATATATATATATATATATATATATATTAACCTCTCCCAACCATCCATTGACTCTCACTAGTAAACCTCCAGATGAGAAAACAATTCTATACTCAGCTGCCAAATGAAGCACAAAACTGACCACCTAAGATACCAAACATGTGCTCTTTACATGTCTTATTCTATGCTTAAGAGGGGCAAGGGTTACTGAGGAAAAAGGGTAGGCTGGGCTGATGTTTGTATGTAACATGCAGCAGCTGTCTTATCACGCATGTCTGCATACTGTTTGCTCCCCTGCTTACAGGGGTAACAGTCGAGTGACTTCCAAACAACCAAGACCTTCAGGCTTAGTTAGCATGTATACATGGAATGAAACTTCTCATGTGCCCATCAGCCTCTCCCTTGGAGAGTACTTCATAGTTTAGTTTTTGGAACACTTTGTCTACATACACAGTCTTCATTGAGGGTCTTCTTTGATGTCCTACAGAACCATTTTCCAACACTCAGGGAATGGGCTACACACTCTCAACCCAAGGTTATGTTTGAGTCTTAGTATTACTGTGGTTTGATTCTCACGAATGCATCTATGCCCACGCCGATTCATATACCTGGTCCATTTGGTTGATTATGCATCGAAGACTGCAGAGCTGTCTAGTTCCTGCTGTATGAAGAGTTCCTGCAAGAAAATCGAGTAAAGTGCAAAGGAGCACTTTGGAGGGGCATTTCTAGCAATACAGAAAAGGTGCTGTCCAAAAGCATGCAGCAGATAGCTTCAGAGGCAAGCCTTTAGGCCAGCTTTACCCCCTAAATTTTAGTCCCTCTTAGGGGTAAAAAAAAAAAAACTATCTTCTCCTCACCTCTGTCAAATGTGCTCATGAAGCTTGTAAGATGTGTGCACGCATACAGTCACACCCACGACCACACACACTCTCAGTCACTAGGGTGCATGTTGCAGACTTTTCCCACGTTCTTGCTGTGCATCACTGGTAAGTTGCTTAGCCTCCCTGAGTCTCTGTGCCCTCTACTATACAGAGAGTTTGTAAATACTTCCAACTTGACAGTGTGAGGTTTCAATGGGTGCTGTCAAATGTCCAATCCAGTAGCAAGTCTATAAATGGCACAGATGGCAGGGATGCTTCTATACCAGACATAGATCTAGTGCCTGCAGTTTTAACACAACCATAAAGATGTACCCAGGTACCATACAAGGGCATACGGGTGAGATCCATGGACAGTTTCATCAGGAAACTTGTCAGATAGGGAAGTCCCACTTATCTAGCTGTTCCTTAAAACACAATGAGCCAGGCTGGACCCTACCCATAATAAAAACCCAGCATCCACACCTGCATACACACATCATGTTCTCCAAGTCATCAGGAAACTTGTTAGATAGGGAAGTCCCACTTATCTAGCTGTTCCTTAAAACAATGAGTCAGGCTGGACCCTACCCATAATAAAAACCCAGTATCCATACCTGCATACACATCATGTTCTCCAAGTCTACAGCACTATGTGGAACACCAATGGGCCAGTGTTCTGCTCTGATGAAGGACTGATGCCAGACAAACCCTTGACAGAAAAGGCTTCACCATAGCGATGACTATTTGACTTCTCAAATATTTAACAAGATCCTGAAGGCTTCTCTGAGAGCTAGGAAACGTGGGCTTCTGTGCTCCAAGAAGGGAACAGCTGGAAGCAGTACATTTCAGGGAAATGGGCAGGGGACATGAGTCTTCAATGGTACCAGCGAGGCAGTGGACATAATTTTCCCCTAGGTTGGAAAATGGTAGATGGTTTCTGGAAGTCTCCACTTGTGCTGTGATCTCTTGTTAAATATGCTTAGTTAATTAGTTTTCATGGAAAACTCCATGAAAATCCCCCAAAAGTGGTACTGAGTCTTGAAGACCCATGGCCAGCAATTTCCTCATGATATAGGATTCAAATGTTTAGTGGCAGGGGGCCCCTAGCTGAACCAACATGCAGCCAAGTCTGGTTAAAGTTGACATATACACAGGTGAAATAAGGCCTACTATGAATTTCTCCTTTCTGATAAAAAAAAAAAATCCATTAAATTAGCCTTCCAAACCCTACAACTCACACATTTCTACAATGGTCCTTCACTGAACATTATAAAAGGTTAAACAATCATAGCAATCGCATGTTGATCACTGCTCCACTAGAAACAATGCTGAGGGAGTTCCCATTTTGGTGCATAACAGATGTGGGGTGAATAGATAAGAAAGGCTATGTTCCCATACTAAAGGCATAATGAAACATAGTCATACAATGGACTTGATAAAGGCATCCACAAAACACAAGGACAAAGTAAAATCTTTTACATATTCCTTTCCAGTGTTGTCAATGTGTTAACGGCACTTAACCTGCAAACAACTTAAACCAGTTCAGTCTTACAAGGGTTTGGTGAGAGGCTCCTTTTCCTTTGTACAGAATCGCCAAATTGAGGCTCATAGCTAAGTCTACTCTACGACACCCAAAAGGACAGGAAACCCTGAGATGGAAAGATGCCATGGTCCTCTTCGGTGTGTCCCACAAATGCAAGATGTCTATTTTTATCTTTTATTTAAAAAAAAAGATCAGCTAGACAGAACAGCAAGCCACTGGCATCATGCAAAGGCAATAATTTTGGTATTTCCTCCCTCCTATCAAAACAAGTTATAATTAAAGTTCCCGTAGAAAAGTGAGTATGTATGTCCCAAAAATCAATTTTTTGTTTTGTTTTGTTTTGTTTTACCTTCGTACCCACTGAAGAAAAATGCATGATCTACCTTCCAACGAGGCAGCAGCTGAGGTGGTGTAGTCACCAATGCTTGCAAGCCCGCCTACACTACCTATCCCACGAGAAGGATAAAGTTCCGTGGGCCTCTGTCATTGGTTAAGGAGATACCCACAGTGGGATGTGTCTGTGATTTGTTTTTTTTATGAGAAAGCAATTGCACCTTATAAAACGTGTGTGCTCTGATCAGTTTCCAACAAATTCCAGGTACTCTTGGGTCCCAGGGACATTCATTTTGGAGTAGGTTTTCTGCACTGTGGCCTGTCAAAATATCTACTCAAACCCTTGCTAGAGCCATCGGGTCCCTCACAAACAGTCACCCCTTCTGTGCACCACCTATCACTAAGGGCTGGTTAGGGAAAGGAGACTCGACTCAAAAGACAAACCTACCCTCTCAGAGGCTGGTCTAAGTGAAAGCTGTCCTTGCCTGTGCACCGTGCCAGAGTGGCACTGTGTGAGGACTATAGCGTTGCCACTGGGACTCCCCCTCACAGGGACAGCTGACACCTGCTACCTGTGCAAATGCCCCCCAACTGTCCTGCTGCCACTGTCTGAAATGAAGCTCTTGTTTGGTTCATTTTGGCAGAGCAAGCTTTCAGTTGTGTATGGCACAGTGAAATATCTTCTTCAATGCTATGCAATTTTGTACTAACAAGAAGTCTATTTAAGGCACGTGTCTCAGTGTGAATATTAAAACAAAAACAAGACAAAAACAAAACAAAACAAGACAACACATAGTCCAATTCCAGTGTCTTTAACATTTAGTTTCTGTCTTCAAGTAAAGAATTGTTCTCCAGCCCCTGGTCTTTGGTGTCTGTGGGTACAATTCCATTCTCCATCTCAGCTTGCTGCTGTATACACTCTGTCAGCATGGCTGTGCTGGAGTTGTCTGAGTTACACATCTTTTCTGTCTCGTCCTCTTTCTTCTCTTCATCCAGAGAGTAATTCCGGAAGGTTTTGTAGATTTTCTGAACATCCTCGGGTAAGGTCTTTTTGAGATCTTTGTTTTTCCTCTTTGTAAGTTTGGAGGTGGACCCAAACTTGTTGATGATGTTATCCTCAGAAGCGCCCTGCCCATGTTTGGTAAGCTGTTCTGGCCCCTTAAGGCGAAGGTTGTTGGGTCTGTTGTTGATACTCTCCTGGGATGATGCCTTGAAACGGCCTGTGTCCAAGGCTGCAAAGACAGAACGCTTCTCAGGGGATAGCATGTCCAGTGAATGGGCCCTCTGGTCCAAGCCCAGCCTCCGGCGCTCCATACTTCGGATGGTGGCTGCCCGTTGCAGCTTGTCATGGATCTCAACGCTGAGCCGCCTTCTCGTCTCCCGGAACTCAGCAGTGACATTAGCCTTCCACTCAGCTGCGTGGGCTTTGATCTCACCAACCTAGACAAGACAGAAGAGCAAAACAAACTAAAAAAAAAAAAAATTTTAAAAAAAAAAAGCCCTCCCCTCTTAGACTTTCTCAAAATCGACAACCCTCAGGTATCCCATGAGAGAGGCTGTCTCTGGGGGGAGACCAGGGGAGATCATCTCCCAAGGAAAGAGACAAAGCACTACATCTTCTCTGGTGCTTTCTAAAACCTAATTAGATGCCCATGTCAGGCTGGAGTAGAGAGAGCTTGGAAGTATCTGGGGTTGAGAAATTAGAGCTGAATAGAGACAGGTGATAACATTTGGAGGAGAGATCTGGATTCTGGTTCAGTGTGTGTGTGTGTGTGTGTGTGTCTCACATGAAATCTCATGGAGCTTCTATTCATTACATAACATTAAAGACCACACCTAACTCAGTCGTGGCCATAAAGTCAACACTCAACAAACTTTTGTCCTTTCCTGTCTTTCCAATACCTCAGGCATTAAGGATAGAACTCAATGGCCAAGCCCCTGCAAGACCCCTGGGCTCAATCTCTGAGGTACTGAGAAAGAAAAAAAAGTTGTGTGCCCAAGGAAACCCCCTACATCCTGGGCAAACTGGGACGGTTAATTATCCTCTATTGGAGCCATTCTGCAACCATGTCTGAGGAAGACCCATGGTACCTGAGAACCAGATTTCCCTGGTTAAGGTGCAGGCCCACCAATGCCACCTAAAATATTTTCTTAGGAAGTGAAGTCTTGCTGGAGGTTCATCACCCAATCTTTTGCTTGCTTATGCCTCATTCTGCTTCCCTATAGAGGCGAATGTCTCAGAGTTTAGCATTTAGCAAACTCTTGTTTCTGTTGTCCCTTCCTCTTTTGTTCAAGCCTACATTGAGCAGGTCATTCTCTAGGGAATCAACTCGGAAATGGCATTGAGAATGTTTACACAAGCCAGGAACATTTGTAATGTGTAAGCCCAAGAACTGGGGAAGTTGGGGGGTGGGGGGCTCACTCAGCAACTATCTATGTCCCTTTTTACCAAATGAACTGCACAGCTGCCCTGAAATGTACTCTGTGTTCCTCTCTTGTCGAGTTATCTCCCTGTTTCTTTTACTCTTTCTCCTCCTATGTAGCTTCCTGCCTTTGCAGAAGAATGAATGCTCTGTGTCTTTCCTTCTGTCTTCCTTCTCTTGCCTATGCGTTTCAAATACACTTCTAGGAGTCAAGACTGCAGGTATCTGGCAACAGGAATAAAAGTCTGAGGATCTGACAATGGGGGTACGTGGGGAAGATATATACAGGGACATGGGGGATACACACAGAAAGGACCCCTTGAACCTATTTTCCCGTGGCTGGGCACTGTTCGATGACTTTCATCTAGTGGTGTCCAACAGGCCATCTCCATGCTGACCCTGAGACCTGGAGTGCCAGTCAGCTTCCCCAGGCTCCCCACGAGTCCCTGAAGCCTCCCACATTCTTTCTGAAGCCACCAACCATCATCGCTTGTCATTCCTATTTTTCTCTTTACATTTTTAAAGCAATTATTTACTAAAAGATCTAGAAATAACTACTGTGGACTCAACTTAGCTTCTGAATAAGTGGAAAAAGAAGCCAGGCAATCCTCTCATGGAATCAGAAACAGACATTTCTCAATGAAGGGTGTCAAGGACATCCATGGGGTTTGGAAGGAGTCCTACCTCTTCTTTTGTCTTTTTGGATAAAACCCGCAGCCAGTCTCCGATCATACTGAGGACAGCTGCAAAGTAGGCAAGGCCAACAAGGATCCAAAACCACACCAGCGGCTTATACCACTCTCGGTAATTGATGCCAGCATTTCCCCCTGAAAATAACCAAATGGTACTTTAGCATGGTCAGCAGTTGGTCTTCGGCAGAGTAAACTCCAGTCCATGGAGAGGAATGTCATTTCCACACCTAGTTCTAGACCATTAGGCTTGCAGGAAACAAGACCCAACAGAAACTGGAGTCTGGCTTGTAGCTTAATATCTTTGATTCTTAACAACTAAAAATAACCCTTCATTCTGGAACAGAAAAATGCCAGGAACCACCTTGAGTCATCTGCCCCCGTTGACAATGAATGAACTTCCAGGAAAAGTATTTTCAGAAGCTGACCCACCACCTATCATTTTGTTTTTCTCAAACTTCTCTGAATTCTCCACATTAACACGTGAGGGCTTGTACATGCTGATAATCTCATCCCTCAAGAGGCAAAGACTGGAAGATCCACTCTTAAGTTCAAGGCCAGCCTGAGCTACACAGCGAACTCAGGGTGAGCCTGAGCTACATGGTGAGAATTTGACTCTGAAAAGGAGAAAGGAAGACGAGTCGGGGAAGAAGATTACAATGACATGATGATGATGATGATGATGATGATGATGATGATGATGATGATGGATAATGTTGATGAGGACAGACAGACAGAGAGGGTGGGAAGGAGTAGGAGGGGGAAGAAGGGGAGAGAACAAGAGGAAGAAGCCAGGAGAAGGAGGAACAGAAGAGTTGGGAAAGAAGAAGGAAAATGAAAAGAGAAGAAAAAATATATATATATATATTCACACACACACACACACATACACTATGCCAAATGATTTCAAATACTTGAAGTTATTTCCTCCTGAAGTTCACATGCATTAAAGATGAGTGCATGTGCAGACGTAAAATTAAGTATAACAGCATTATTAAGACTTTGATCCACGAAATAGTGATTTGATGCTAAGTGAGGGATGGTGTTTACATGGTGCTCATCCAGGGGGGATCACTTAGGCCAGGCAATTAGAATTGCTATAGCCGAGAGCTAAACCGTGCCTGTGAGGGCATCTAGTTCAATCCCATCATTTTATAAAGATTACAGTAAAAAAAGAAAATCCATCAAACCAAATTGGCCAGTTGCCTAATGGTATTGACTAGCTGTTCCATTAATAGAAATGGTCACTTATTCCAAATAATTATTTATTTAATAAATATTTATTTCCTACTTATTCTAGCCTCACTGTTAGCACTGCTGACTGCACCCTTTGCTCACCCAGAAAGCAGGCAGGGTGCCTCTAAGACAACTCATGGGTGCTGTACTAACGATCAGGACACTAGGTGACGAAATATTCCTAGCCTTGCCCATGGGGTTGTCATTGTCACCGTGTCCACCATCACTGAAGCTCTCTGGTGACAGTAGCTCAGAAAGCCTGATAGAACCCACTGAGACCTATGGCTCTCAGTAAAATCAAAAGTAATCTGCAACACAGCCCATGAATTCTACTGCAGTAGGAATGGGGTTGGAGATGCGGCTCAGGGATAAGAGCGCTTAGAGCTCTTGCAGAAGACCTACATGGTGACTGTAATGCACATTGCAGGGGATTTGACATTTTCTTTTGCGGCTTCCAAGGGTATCGGGCACACATGTGATGCACAAACATATGTTCAGAAAAAAAATTCATACACATATTAAAAAAAAAAAAGTAAAAAATAATGATTCCAAGGTGTCAGGTTCTCCTTTGCTCTGGTTCGGCAGCCTTCATTCTCCCCGTAGCCAACTGTTCACAGGGCTGGGTACTAAGCCCATTTCCTTAAGTGTTTCTTTCCCCTTTGGCCTTTGCCAAGCACTAGCACCCAGCCAAGGCCGTGGCTGGTGAGTGCTAGCCAACACTATAGAGCATGCCCCTCTGGGTAGCCTTTCACCAGCCATGGTCAGAGTTGCAAGCTCTGCGTATCCACAGTCAGGGTTGTGAAATATTGCAGCATCATTAGGCTGTCCCAAAGTGGGTCAACAGTATAAGAAAGCTTCAATCAGTCTTGAGTGGTTCTCTCCCATCCCCAGTTTAATTTCTAGTAGAGCTGATAGCCTAACAGATCACAGTGACTGTCAACTCTTGGTTATTTGAATGGTCCAACAACCCTCCCTATCACACAAAGGACAAATCAACCCACATATCCACAAACTGTCTACGCGGATTCAAGGAGAAGTGGACCAAAATTACTCACAAAAAAATTATGTCAGTATCAGACATATGCATGACTTTTTATTCTCATTACTCCCTAAACAATACAGTATGATGACTATTTGCATAGCCTTTTCTTTCCATTGAGTATTACACGCCACCTGCATACAAATGATTGGACATGCACGGGGGGGGGGGGGTGTGTGTGCATATATTCTATGTAAAAGTTGCGTTGTTGTTATGAGGGACTTTGAGCATCTGTTGATTCTAGTATCTTCAGAGGTCCCAGAGCCCATCCTCAGGAGGTCTAAGAGAGGTCTATTTACAAGTACACTGGCAAGCTCCCACTGAGTGCATTTTCCATGCACACAAACGCCCGGTTGATCCATGTGCGCTCTGAAAACTGGACTTTAGAAGAAATTGATGTGGGGGCTAGAGAAACAGTTCAGCAGTTAAGAACACTTACTGTCAAATCATGAGACCCAGAGTTCCAAAGCCAGCACCCACCCAAGAAGCTGGACATCCCACAAATGCCTGTTATCCCAGCTCCAAGCAGGGCAGAGACAGGGAAATCACTGGGCTTTGCTGGCCTCTGGTCTGAGCAAGAAAACACAAACTTTATATTATGCATGTGCACACAAACACACACACGTGTATATGTATAAATAAAATAAGAACCTGGTCCATTTTGGTTAGCATTGTGCAGGTTAAGAGACCCTAGTTTATGGAGGCCTCTTTGTAAAGGAAATATAATTTTGTAAGCACTAGTAAGGAAGACCCACCCAAACAATACAGCTCCACTGACAGGGTAGCTCGTCCTCTCTGGAGTAATGAAGTGTAAAGCCCCAGAATGTACTGAGATCTCAGACCACAGGGAGTAGTAATAGAGACTAGCATACAGAAACAAGCTTTGAGCCTTCCCCTCCGCTCAGCAGGCCACTCTCACCCTCAGAAGTGCTTTCTCTTTCAGTTCTCAAAGCCAGAGCTCTGTGCTTCCTCCTGATCAACAGATTGGGCAGAGCTATTGCTTAGAGGCCTGTCCCTCTCAAGTGCTCATACTATCCATGGTCCTGGGAACACTGATGTTAGCACAGCCATCGTCAGCACTCCCCCGATACATTGCCCTATACAGTGTCTAAACACTCCCCCTTATAAACTGCCCTATAAAGTGTCTAAAGGTGGTGGGACGCAGCTCTTTGCTCCTCTGTTCTCGTGGTATTTATTTTAGATCAGAACCTCAGTTGTCAGAACCTCAGTTGTCTTTCCCTAGGGACCATCATCTGTGGGTGACTGCCAAGGGATGACCTAAATAAGCTTACAGAAAGTTGTTCCTCATGGCTCAGTTTCTCTCCCAAGCTTTAGGATACCATCCAGACCATAGCAGTTGGTACTTCGCAAAAGGAAAGACTGGGAGTGCGGGGGTATCTTACATCTGGGTAGCAGAGACTCTTACTTCAGCGTTAGGAACTTTACCTGTTGTTTACTGCGGATCAGTTAGCTATGATAACTGTTCCCGAGTCTGATGTTTGCCTTTGGCTAATTGTGGTCTTTATTGATTGACTTAAGGAGTCTTAATGCAGTTGAAAAGTTCAGGTTCAATGAAAACCTCACTTCATCCTTATGTAATGCATTCAGTGATGCTAACACTAAGTCAGCAGCTTAAGGAGCAGGGACCTACCTTTCTTCTCAGGATGAAAAACAGATAAACAGATAGATAGATAGATAGATAGATAGATAGATAGATAGATAGATAGATAGATAGATAGATAGATAGATAGATAGATGATAGACAACTTGATACTGTTTATATCACACTGAGTTGATAAATATTGAGCCATTTTGTTTACTTCCTCTGAAAATACCTGTTATCATGCTTTTGATTCTTTCTTTTGATCTGGATCCAGGGCCTTGGGATTGCTGACCAAGCACATTAGAACTGAACTGAACCCCCAATCCTGGGCATCATGATGCCTTTTGAAAGGGACGTCCAACCAATTGTTTTGCCCCAAGAAGGCCCAAGTGACTGGGTATGCCCAGGTTGCTTACCTGCCACAAAATCACCGAAGCCCACTGTGGTCAGAGTGACTACCACAAAGTAGATGGACTCCAAGGCGGTCCACCCCTCAATGTATTTAAAGATGACAGCAGGGATCGTCACAAACACGATGCAGCCAGCCAAGATGAAGAGAATAGTGGAGATAACCCGGATCTTGGTCTGACTCACTTGCTTTTTCTGGGGAGAGGAAAGGAATAAAAGGGTTAGGCAAGTCAGAGGTAGTATCCTAGATGCAGAGGACAGATACCCAGATGTGAGTGCTACGCCCTATGTTCGTGGTTTTTAACCTCTCTCCAGTTATAAGCAACTGTGTAGAAATCTGATACACCTGTGGACGGACTCCTGGCTAGGGGAAGGCACACACAGTAGTTTTCAGGTGGTTTAGGAAGATCCCAGACTTGAAGTTGGACCTTGCTTGTGCTTTGAACCATCTCTAGCATTGGTTTCATTGATTTGGCCCAATTGTGATCTGAGTCACTAGTGTGACTGTAATTATTTCCCAAGAAGAGCTAGTTTGCTGACATTTTTCATATGCTACTGATCTATTGGGGATCTGACATTCAGGGCTATTCACACCTGCCAGTGTCAAAAATGATCGGTTGGGGGAGGGAGAAATAGCATTGGTTTGTGAGAGGGAGTAGGAGCATTGCCCATCTTCTTCATGCCTCCCCCCAAAAGGAAAGAAGACAAAAGAAAATGGAATCACAACAACAACAACAACAACAAAAATCTACCAACCCTTGTTTGTGGTGGGCTCCAGCCAAGTTTAGTCTGTCTGTCTATTGTGGAATGTGCGCTTCTCTAAGTACATGTTGAGTTAGTGCTGTGATCATTGTGTGTGTTGACTGCATCGCCATTTACCATAGGAGATGAATCAGAATGACAAGGTCCTTTTCTAAAAGCTCAATGAAGCTTCCTTCTTCACCCACTTCAAAGGGAACCATCAGTTAGGTAGTAGAGAAAACTGTATGAAGTGGGGGGGGGGGGCGGTTCTATTGATAACAAATCATGCCAGCCTTGCCCAAGGTAGACGTGCTATGTCCTGTGTATGCACTATTGTCTAACCTGGCCTTGCCTCTAATGGGATGATCTAAATCTTCTCCAGACTCCCAGAACTGGTGCTAGAGATGATGACTCTGGCATCAGCGGACTCCAATATCATTTAATGGTGTAAATATATTAACACCAGACTCCATGGCCTGTCTACATTGCCTAGGTTGATTTTGTCGAAACTGCACAGCACTTTGGGAACAAGGTATAAAATCCACTTCCCATTCATTGTTCCTGGTGTCTCCGAAGTCAAAGAATCTCAGAGCATAGAGAGGTCAATTGGATTCATATTTCTCATTTCTCTGATAGAAAACAGACACCAAGAGGAGCTAAGGGACTTGCACAGAATGATGCTGCTAATGAGGGTCAAAGCCAAGATTAGAATTCTGATGTGATTAACTCTCAGCCCTGTGCTCAGTGAGGGCAAACAGCTCTCCAGGTTACTCAACAATTTATCTGCTCAAAGAAAATTGCCAAAGAAAGTTGGGCCTCTCTAACACAAGACACCAAACGCTTCTGAGGAAAAGGTCATCCTGTGTCCATTTTTGGAAGACAGGGGCTAAAAAGCAGTCAGTGCATAAACTCTCTGGGGAAAGCTAAGGAAATACAGAGCAAGTTTTTCAACCCCTGGTTTCTCAGAGGGCAGTTAGCATATAAAGTGGGAGCAGGGATAAGCAACTTAACCTATATACCTGTCTCCTCATATCCTCAGGAAGGAAAACATATATCTAATGATATTATTGATATAGCATGAAAGTATCTTTCTCTAGTAGTGTCACAATAAAAATTGGTCCCCTGAGAACCATGGAGGAGATTGTATCTATTTCATAAATTGCTGCTCTGTTGAATGGGAGAGCCTTGGAGAGAAGCAACTTAGCTCTTTGACAAGCCAGGAACTTACTAGTCTAGTTTAGTTCATAGACATGCACAGAAAGTCCCAAGAGTGGATACCATGGCAGATCGTTATGTCCACATAATGGTTGGCAAGGGGACTATCATTTCCCCTTTCTACAAATTGGCCTCCTCAAATGCATAGTGAAGTGAAAGTGAATTAAATGTTTGTGTGGCGTTAAGTTCTAAATTAGGATGTGCACAGGACCCTCATCTCAATGAGGATGCGGTTGGCAAAGAAGGGTGGTGAGTCTGTGGGAAGCTGAAGATCTACCCAACCTCCTGAGATGGGCGCAGGTGGGTTTGCTTGATGGAGAAGGAGGCGAGGATATAGCAAAGGCTGGGTGCTTCTACCCTCGTGGCAGCGCGTAAGAGAGGCTTCACTAGTGAGGTAAACATTTCTCTTTCTGCTTCCTGCCCACACTGAGCAGAACACTCTTAAATTCCCAGGAAGGATCCTCAGAAAATGTTTGGAACACTTCATTATTTGAGGAATTTGGGGGACTCAAGAAATATTTTTCATGACCATGTATAGGTGTATGAAATAATGCATATACCTGTGCTTGATTATAAAAACAGGGTGTGAGCCCCAAGTTGTAGCAATATCTTGCTATTCTGGGCATTCGTGCTTTTGCCATCCACCAGATAACAGCAAATGAAACAGCTGCCTTCACTGAATATCGGCTTTCACCACACATGGAGCCTCGGCCCTGTCACGTGTTGAGCTTCAGGCACTGACTCTGCAAGCATGCACTCTTACTACAGAAGGGCTTTTTCTTAAGGACAGACTACCTGAGACACATTCTGTGCCAACTGAGTAACCTCAAACTTCTCAACTCCAATAAAAGGGAAACAAGACAGCCCACCTTGTGGGTGTGGTTAAGAAGATGAAATTTCTATAAAGGCCTTGGCAGGGTCTACCAAGTGCTCAATGGCTAACTGGCTCCTTCGGTGTCAAAGCTGAAGCCTTCCCTTTACTGAAAGTAGTGCCAGACTTATTATTTCTCTTTTCTAGTGAAAAAAATGTCTCCTCCAAGCTTAACATGATTTCCATTCAGCTTCAGGAGGCCACTACCCCTTGTCCCTCTCTGGAAATATCACCCCATATAATCACAGTTTCAATTTGGGGGAAAAAAAATTCTCCTCTTCCTTTGATAATTCTGCACTCATCCTACCTGAGGTTCTCAGACACTCCCAGTTTATAATGTTGGCAGGGTTTTTGGTTGATCGGAGGGATGATTGGTTGGTTGGTTGGTTGGTTTGATGTTTTTCTCTCATTTGCCTGTCCATTCATTTCCTCCTGTTCCCATCAACTTCCTGAAACTGCTAAGAGTTGCCATTAGCATCTGTGATATGTGGAATAAGCTACAGAGGAGAACTGAGAGGCCTGAGCATCCTCCTGTCTGTCTCTTCAAGCCCCACGTCTCACGACACTTACAGAATGGAACTATCACCCTGGTGCTGACCCTAGCAAAACTCACATGACTTATGTACCAATGGTTTGTCTGGCTGGATGTGGTGTTTGAGCAGACGTGATGAGGTTGTTGTGTGTTTCTGACCCAGTCTTGCTTCCCTCACTCTGTAGACTAGTTAAGACAGAGGAGTTGGTCTTCAACTCCTTCAACAGATACTGTTATCAGACACTGTTAGAAAGAACTAGCTCTTATATCCAACCTGCTGCCTACAAGAACTCTTAAAGAATCTCCTTGTCTGTGTAGTTCTGCCAAGGAAGTCTCAAGCTTTATAAGTAGGAGGAAGGGACCAGCTTGGAGAGGAATGTGTGTAAGCCATTCATTCTAATTACCTACTTCAGGCCTCAAGAGACCACGTCCCATGTCCAATTACTGTGAACACAACCTCTTACATGTTTTTCTGTTTACACAAACAAGGTTATTTTAGTAAGTTTGCAGATATTTTTGTTCATTAAATTTTTTTTTATTTTTGCTCCTTCATAATAATACCTGCACTTCTTCCAGTGTCTGTGTGATTTCTTAGAATTCTGACATACATTAACCAGACTGTTTTGTCTGCCTTAGGAGTATTTTTAGCGTGCGTTTTCAGCCTGGACATTGGGGATTTTATTCAAAGACATGGCGACAAAAATGCTAGGGATAGGAGCTAAATGTGTAGAGCCCTCCTTTATGATGCAGCTGGGCTTTGGTTGAAATTCAAACATGTTACCACGGGAGTACAATCAAACTGAGGGTGGCTTCTCCCAGTGAAAAGAGAGCAGGCACCATCTAGCTAAAGGGTGGGTTTTTGTTTTTATGTTTTCTGCCAAGATTTTTTCTGAAAGGTCTACTTATAACTAATAGTTTCAACATTATAACAAACAGTCACAAAGCACTCCAGAACTTAAAAGAAGGCATTTGAACACCATTGTCTATGATAGCTAGGCTAGAGACACTCTAAGCACACTACTGAGATCACGTAGAAAACTCTTCATGGAGAGCACATGCAATAAACAAGAGTTGAAATATACAAATGGACTATCTGTGTATCAACACACACACACACACACACACACACACACGAGTTACAACCAGTCTGACTCATATCATTGGCTGATCAAACACTGGGGTTTTGTCATGCAAAGCTTTTTTCACAGATGAAATGACACTGTTTTTTATCACTGGGGGCTAATGAAAACTCTGTGATAAAGGAACATTTGCATTCAAAAATGATAATATTCTTAACTTATTTCACAACAGGAAGACCATTTTAAATACATTTATTGAATCAAAAGTCATGGAAAAGAGACCCCTATGAGCTTTTCAATAAATTATGGAAGTTCTGTTGTCTTTCATCATTAACATACATCACTGTGATCTTATCCTGCATCAGTTAACTGAACAGTTCAGTAATGAAACAATACTGGTATCCAACTGTTGGACCCCAAAGGGAAATAATAAAACAAACCCTCCTCGTAGACTTCCTGGATTCCTACCAAACGCTGTGGATTTGAAGTTAGTGCTTCCCAGCTTTTTTTTTTTTTTTTTTTTAAAGAAATAAAAGTTCTGTTGGGTCCCAAACTCTTATATAGATTTCCAACAGATGGGAACCAGGGGCCTGACTTTGTCCAAGATTTTAATTCCAAATCTGGCCATCTGCATCTCCATGAGTTTTGCATGGTCTCTGCTAAACTCTCCATAGTTGCCATGAGCTCACATGACCATTCATGTGTCTTAATCTCTCTGGATGGTTGCCAGGAGCACTCTTGATTCCTTAGAAGGACTTTGCACTGTCCTTTTGGAGATATGGGCTTGCATATTTAAATTCTGGTCACACCATCGAAGCAAGTGGGTCATCTCTTAACACAGCTGCTTACTTTTTAAAAGCACGCTAATCAGAACTTCCATATCAGATTCTCTGGGCTTTAAATTTCTGTGGAAAATATATTTCCCATTTTCATACTCACTGACACCCCCCTTTTCTGTCATATTTCAGAGGGTTTTTTTAAAAAGAAAAAAACTAACTCTACTCTTTTTATTCGTTTTTCTTCTTTTCCTCACACCAACCTACATGGCAGAGGGTATGTTTTCTCAATACATTTGTTATGTGACATTCCCTAGGGAGGCAAACATCTATTTGCCCCAGAGAGGGCACCAACAACAGACCCCCCAACCCCCCCCCAAAAAAAACCCAAAAAACAAAAACAAAACAAAACAGTTCCTTACATGTCTGGCTTAGTAAACCAGTGAGGAATATAGGTGAGGGGTTGCCTTTATGACCATGGATGTGATCCCAAAAGCAGGTGAAAACAAAACAGTTCCTTACATGTCTGGCTTAGTAAACCAGTGAGGAATATAGGTGAGGGGTTGCTTTTAGGACTATGGATATGATCCCAAAAGCAGCCGCATCACCAAAAAGCCACGCCCCCACATGACTGACAGCTCACAAAAGGTGCTTCCCTGAAACAAGATGCAAGATGCTCCTCAAATTGTAAAATGCTCTTCTAGCCTCATGGAGAAGCTTTGTGACTCTTGTAAGTTTCCGGAGCTTCCTGAGCCTTCAAGTTTCCTCGGCATCCTGGTAGATTTGAATTACTTGGAGAGTCTTAGGAACTTCCCTACTCCTTCCAGCAGGGAATGTTTCAATTCAGAGGAAATAGCTACATGTGCTCTTTATAAAAATTTCCTTATCTTCTTCAGACAAGTTTTTCAGCATTGGATTTTTCCTGCTTGATTTTGGTGGGATGTTTTGGGTTTTTTTGTTTGTTTGTTTTTGGAAGTCTAACATGGATGGCATTGTCAAGCTTTTGCAGTTGTCCATACATCTTTGCATTATTTTCACACAGCCTGTATTAGGTCCATACCTCTTCCAACTTGGCATCAAAGTTATAATCATCCTCTTTTGAAGGACGTAGGGCTGGGATCACCAGCACAGAACTTATTGGAAAAGCTTATTTCATATACAGGTTGCATGTGTGTTTGCTTCTTTATAAATTAAAATTTGGCTATCTTCCATCTGTTCTTCATTACAAATTAATGTAGGGTGAAGCATCCTTGTTTTTTTCTATCCATAGTTGTATGGTATGCTAGCAGCCCTTATGTTTTCATTACAAACATGTTGGAGAGTAGGGTCACCACTGACATCCGTAGCATTTGAATCTGCACCATGTTCTAACACAATAGACTCCCGTTCTCCTTGCTGATATGTAGCCTCACTATGTGTAATGTTGCAACAGCCATATCAATGCCACACACTTCATTTCTATCGAAAGCACACCTATTCTAGGTGTTTGTATGGCATAGTGTAAAATAGTTCTTTCTTCAACCTGACCATTTCACTCAGACTGTAACCATGATGTTTCACTTGCCAGCTGACAAACTGGCCTTCTCAATCATTGCTTCTTTGTGCTGGGATATAAAACACAGATCCCACAGGGATCCGCCTCTCAGCTTCCTTTTTCTTTACTTCCTTCATATACAAGGCAGGACTCTGATCATGGTCTTCAGCATCCTTCTTTGTGGAATCAGTCCAGAGCAGTAGCACAGTAGGAGCTTTTTTCTAAGTCCTACCCTCTGCTTTTGTGTTCAGTTATTTGTTTGTGTGTTTGTTTGGTTTTGTTGACCTTGGATATGTCCTAATAGCAGATCAATACTTTTGATGGGTGAAGTTAAAACCTCTTAGGTGGCCTCCTCCTCTGAATGAGATGGCCCAGGACTTCCCAAGCTCACTCAGTGCCGTCCCTTCTGATAGTGGTCTGAGGGTCTAGACAGGGCAGCCACTGGAGTCCCAGTGACCTAGGCTAGGGTTTCAGTGAAGGGGAGAACGAGATGACAAAGGCCAGTTGAGGGAAGAGGAGCATATTCAGGTAGGGGACAGTGCAGCTGGGCCTCCGAAAAGGCTTTAATGAAAAATGTCAAAAGTTAGTGTCTGCTAACCTTTGGAAATAAATGGTTATTGGAACAGATGGTCTGTATTGGAAATTCAATCTTTTCAAAACCTAATTATGAGTACTTTTATATACCGTGGGCTGTGCTAGCTGTGAAAGACATGGCGGGGGGGGGGGGGGAAGGAGAATGGAGAAAGGAGGAGCTAGGAGAGGGGAGCAGAGAATGATGAGAGAGGGAGAGAAGGAAGGGGGAAAAGGGGGAATCAGGAAGGGAGGGGGAGAAGGGAGGGAAGAAGGGAGAAAAGGAATACAAGGGAGAGAAAGAAGAAAAGGGAGAGGAGGGAAGGAAGAAAAACTGGAAGGAGGAGGAAGACGGGGAAAGAGGAGGAAGAGAAGGGAAGAGGGAGATGGGAAAGTTACGTAGTTCTTCCTTTAGATATACATTGTCTACTGGTCCCAGGTCAGGAGCACTTGAGTGTGACTGAAACCTTCAAAGGTGCCATAAGTATCTGTGGTATCTTGCCTTAGTATTTACTGAAGGTAAAATTTCAGTGCCTAAGGACACATGAGAGAAAATAAAGGAGCAAATGGTGGGCGGCAGGGACACCGTTCCCTGCTCCTCATGTCCTCTGAAGTGTGTCACCTACATCTCTTATGAGAGACGTTGTTCATTATGTTTCTCATTAGCCAAACATGCAGAAGCTTAGGCCCAGAGGCCAGAGCATTCCATAGACAGCACCAACAGAGGGAAATCATCTAGATCCCACCTTGGTGGAAGAAAGGTCATTTTTTGTTTGTTTGGTTCAGGTTTTTTTGTTTGTTTTTGTTTTTGTTTTTGTTTGTTTGTTTGTTTGTTTTTTGAGACAGGGTTTCTCTGTGTAGCCCTGGCTGTTCTGGAACTCACTTTGTAGACCAGGCTGCCCTCGAACTCAGAAATCCGCCTGCCTCTGCCTCCCAAGTGCTAGGATTAAAGGCATGTGCCACCACGCCCGGCAGGAAAGGTCATTTTCTCTAGTTGAGGTGTGAAAGGAAGAATGGGAAACCTACTGAGAAGAACCATTATCTGCCGAGTTATCCAGCAATCTGAACTGATCTTTACCTATCCATCAATACTTACCTATCCACATTCTAAATTTATTCTATACACGTTTTGGCAGCATGGTGCCCCTCCCCGAGTAATGCCCACCAATGCTGCAGCAACAATGGCCCGGACAGCTAACAAATGTAAGACTAGGCTCATGTTGCTAAGCACTGCACTGTAGATAGGGCACATGAATCTAGAATGATAGGTACCCATTTCCCACAGAGGATGCAAGGTGCCCCAGCCACCACAACACATGTGGCCACTGTGCCCTTACTCAGGCCCGGGAACTGTAGCTTGGGCTCTTCTTTTCAATTTGGGAACAAGATTTCCCCAGGAAGATATCCCAGCGTCAGTTTTATGAAACCCATCTGTTCACAGAGAAATCATATTCAACAATATTGAGAGGATACATTAAACTTCAATTTTTTTATTAAGATTTTTGTATTTTGTTTATGGGTGTTTGGTCTACCCTTGTTAGTTCATATTTGGAGTTGCATAGAAGGAACATGATTTATTGGGTTCTTTCAAAGACACAAATCATTCAAACTATCCTCTACCAGCACTCTCTGGTACCTCTGTTTTTTGGCTTTTGAAACACAGTTATGAACAGACCCTGACTCAGAGTCACCTTGTAACTTAAAGCCTTTTGGCCAACTGAATGTTCTCTTAGTCTAACAGTGCTAAGTTTTATTTAAGAGTTTGGGGCTTGAGAGATGCCACAGTGGTTAAAGTGCACTGGCTGCTCTTCCGGGGGATCCAGGTTTAACTCCCAGCATCCATTTGACAGGTCACAACCATCTGAGCCTTCAGTTCCAGAGGATCTAACATCTTCCTTTGGCCTTCATGAACACTAGGCCACACATAGTACACAGACATACACACATGCAAAACATCCTTCCACATTAAAATTTTAAAACAGAGCTTGGATTATTCTACTATGAAAGAGGAAAGAAGTTGGAACATCGACCATACTGTGAGGTTCATCTTCCTAAAGGGAAGCTACTTCTGCTCTTTAAATTGTGGGTGTTCACCAGGATGGAACAGGGATTGTCATTAAGTTGGTTGTGAATGAGGTTGCACCAGACCTCCTGCTAAGAAGGGAACTGAGAAAGCCCTGGGCCCCAGCAGAGCTACCTAGAAGGGGTAAGAATCCTGCCAGGGAGCTGGAACAGGGTGCAGAGCAGTGACTGTGGCGTAACACTTAACTGGGTAACAAGCCAAACATCCACGTCTATGGTGGCAAGCTATCTAAGGGCGTGTCACCTTCTCCTTGTCCTTCTCTTAGTGGCTGATTGCCAAAACCACTAAGAGCAGCAAGCCAGCCAGCGTGAGAGGTCAGCACCTTAGCATCCACACACGAGTCGGCTCATGCTGAGGTGTGGAGAGAGGTTATTTCTGAGCTTTCCAGTGGGCTGCCTGGAATCCCCATCTACTACATGTCCAAGAATTAAGGTAAGTGAGGAGCTTGTCTGCTGGAAGATTTGTGGGAAGCTTCCAGTATCCGCCAGATTAAGAGGAAAACAAACACAAAAGCAGAAAATAATGCCTCAGTGTTATCAGTAGATGGAGGTTACCCCGCACTACCCAAGTATTCCTTCCTACCCTTGCTTTCCCTTGCCCTCCTCTTGCTTTTCTTCTTGAATATGCTTGAGTTTCTTGCTTTCTAGACAAGGATTCATAGTTCTGAGCATGTGAGGCTGCTTGGGAACACTCAATTGCTCTCTTGTTTAACCACTTCTTTGTGGAGGATTAGAAAAGGAGACCGGAAAAGACAAAAGAAGAAGGAACAAAAACAACCAGGCCTTGAGATGCTCACGTCATGTTAGAACAATTAGGAAAGGGCATTTGCCTGGCCCTGGTGAGGCCCAGTCTTTAGCTGACTTAGCCACTAAGCCAAATGAGTAGCACACTGTGGTTGTGACAGAACGGAGTCAATGGGTCTTTTTGTTGTTTTGTTGTTGACTCTTTGTTTGGATTTCCATCCTTGGTCTGGTGAAAGAGATCTCTGCCCAGCATAAAACCTAAAAGGACTTGGAGCTATGAAAGGGCTCTCCCAGGGATCCGTGTGAAACACACAGGAACGCCCATGGTGGGGAGGACTGGGCGGCAGCCCTTCCCTTCGCACATCATTTGGTGTTAGGTAAGAAGACCCTCAACCACGTGACTTACTTTCTGGGACTGATGGTCAGAACAGCACTGTCATGTCCCATTTCAGGGGAGTCACCAGGGTGCTTCTAACTGGAAACAGCACCACCACCACCACCACCACCACAATCGCCACCACTACTATCATCACCACCTGCATTGAAGAGCTCTCTAACAGGCCCAAGCATGGCTAATGTGGCATAGGTCTTGCCTTGCCGTTCCCCTCTCCCTTACTGCCCCTCGTTAGATTTCATCCCTAATGCTAGCCCCAAGGTCCAGCAATCAAGACTCATATTGTTTGGCTACCCTGGCCATCCTGGCCAATTAGGACTTACCAACTCACCCAGCCCAGGTTTCCTCTTTTCTCCTTTAAAAAAAAAAAAATCACTCCTGGGTGGGGGAACACCTGCTGTCAACCTTAGCCAGATCCAGAGGCAGCCCCACCCACCCCAACTTGTCCCTCTCAAATCTCCTTTGTGCTGAGAATTTGGGTGTCCGGGTGTGTTCTGTGCCAACTCCAAAGGGCCCCACCACAACCAACATCATCACCATTAGCAGCAACTGTGGCTACACTGTCTTGCTGAACAGACCCAGCTCTGGCTTCTGCTGGGACCAACAGGAGCCACTCTTCTGGTCTGGGCCCCTTCCATTTGCTTCTCCAGGCTTCCTGGCATTCAATAGGTATCTAAGACCTCTGCTCAAAGTGTTCTTTTTTTTCTGTGGAACATGCCCACCTGTCATTCACTTATCCCCAGGGAAGAACTCACCAGGGATACAGTAATGTCAGGATGTCTCCAAAGACAAACTGGCCAGTTTGTGGACTACATGGGTATGTCGCATTAAGCCACAAGGAGGAGATTTTCTCAACAAAGTCATTTTCTGGTTAGCAGGCCCAGACATCTCCCAAAAATCAAACACTTGACCATTGTCCTCAGGCAGCCTGAGTTCAAGAAGTCACTGTTCTAGAATTTCTAACACCCACTTTTCTTTCCAATTAAACTTTTTCCTGGAGGAAATTTTTTGGTTTTTTTTTTTTTTCCTTATCTTCTGTTTAAATTACCCTCATTTTAAACTAAGCTGCTTACCTGTAACTGCCACTTCCAGGGGTCAAGGGGGAAGCTGGCTTCAGTCATGTGAGGGCAGACCAAGGACACAGCCCTTTTAGATCCCCCCCCCCCCCGTGGCCCCGGCATACCCATGGTTATGCACTGAGAACAGCTGGATCTACCAGCAGATGTGCTAGAACCTCTGTGGGTATCACACTCCAGTGCATTTCTGACTCTTAGCACTGCACAGTTAAGAGACGCAGCTGATCTCAGCTGTTTCGTGCCAGGGTTGTACCCTTTTGAGACCTAGGGTTATAGAAAGAGCAGTGTCCTTCTCTTCCCTAAAGCCAGCAGGGAGGTCACACCACCCTGCTGAGACACGGGTCTGGCTATCTGTGGAGTCCAAATGCTAGCATTGTCTAGAAAGATCAGTGGGCAGAGCAGAGCTAGGCCAGCCAGAAGGAGATGCTGGTCTAAGGAGTGGAAAGAGCAACCACCAGCATACACACTGACCAGCCCTGCAGTAACCAGAGGCTAACGGGATATGTAAGGGAGTGCGAGACGAGGGTGGGATGCGCCTGGGCCAGACGCAGATGCAAGGAAAAACTAGTGCTGTTCCCCACACATTAGCAGCACCTCTTTTAGAACAAACCATGTCCCCGTGGCTTTATTTTCATCTTGGCACCCCTCTTGGTATTTTCTCTTTCTAACCTTTGTACAAGAGAGAAAAGGGGGAGTGAGTGAGCGAAGAGTCCATGTGGCAGGGCATGGCCAGAAATAGAGAGGAGAAAGAAGATGGAACAACACAAAGTGCCATCAGAAATCACACATGTCGTCTTCTGTAGAAGGGGTGATGGCTGTACCCTCGAGGGAAGACTAGAATAAAACTCACTGTGTGCTTCTCCACAGTACAGTGAGAAAGATCCCTGTCTGAGCCTTCAGAATCCTAGCATCATTTGCCAAGGGTGGCAGCGGCGGCGAAAGACCATGTGTACCTGGTCGGCTTCCAATGCAGTAATTGCATCCTGCCTGCTCTGCTGGGTCATCTCCTCTTCCTGCAGCTTGGCAGCACCGCCTCCTGTGTAAAGCTGATGGGGAGCCCCTTGGCTTATGCACACCTACAGGGTTTCTTTGCACCCCAATCTGTAACTGCAGTGACTCTGCCCTCTGGAGGGCTGCACTGTTCACTGATGCCCAAATACCATGCCAGGGTGGGGATTTGTGTCCTTTGTTCCCCAAGTCTTTTTTTTTTTTTTAATGTAGTAGATTTAGGTTTATGGAAAAATGAAGGAAAGCACATTCCTCTCCATGCCTCCACACAAGCCAAGCCTCTCCCAATATCCCTATCGTTCTGGAAAGTCTGCTGCAACTGATTATTGTGCAGTCACCTATCAGTTACACAATGGTCATCTGCATCAGGGATCACTCCTGCCTGGCGGTGTGTAGTGTGCAGGCATGGATAGTGGCATGCGTGTGTCCACTATTGTGGTATCACACAGATACTGTGTTTCCCCAGCTTCCTTGTCACCCTTCCGGCCCCCAACAACACGAGAGTGTGTGCACACACACTGGTCTTGTGCTGACTTTCACTTGGTAACAAGCATAGACAGCTCTTGCATGTCTTGTTGTGGCTTCACAGTGTTGTGGGGTTTTGTTTTCGTTTTGCTTTGGTCGTCTGGCCTCTTTAAATGACGTTCCATCTGTAGGACATCTCTAATGGTTATCAGACAGAACAGAACAGACATGTACTGCTTATTCCTTAAACCACAATTCCAGCCTTAGTTCCTGCAGGAAGGGTGTGCTACCACCCTGTTGGTAAAGTTAGCTTTTTTTTTTCATTTGTGTTCTGTGAGGTTTCCTGTCAGTGGGGCTGCTCAGTCTGCCTTGCTATCTCTGTCTGTCTGTCTTCTTCTTACACTATGCACAGTTTCACCTGTGTGTCACCAGTGCTCCGAGTACTGGATATATTTCTATGCTTATTGTACTGGCTAGTTTAATGTCAACTTGACAACTTTAATGCCATGAGGAGCAAGCCACTAAGCAGTGTTCCTCCATGGCCTCTGCATCAGCTCCTGCCCCCGGGTCCTGCTTGAGTTCCTGCCCTGACTTCTCTCCACAATGGACTGCAATCTTCATGTGAAATAAACCTTTTCCTCCCCAAGAGGCTTTTGTTCATGGTGTTTTATCACAGCAATAAGAAACCCTAATAAGACACTTATTCCTTCTTACTTTTAGTTTCTGGAGAAAATGTGGGCATAAAATAATCAGTGAAACAAAGTTAAACTATGCATCCAATAAGATAAACTGTCGAGACTTTCTCATAGGGAATTCTAGCTAAGTACATTTGATAGAGAAGCATAGGCATGTGGGTGTGCACACGGACATGATGGCTCTCTGAATGATACTCAAGTGAGAGAGGCACCAAGGGGAGAGGGTTAGCCATCTGACCCTAGCTGTTCACTGAAGAACAGCCTGCTCACATTTCCAGAAGTTACTCAGGGGCTTTCTGGAAGTGTGGAACAGTATTTGCGGTTGTCACAACTGTGTCACA
This sequence comes from Mus pahari, assembly GCF_900095145.1. Lineage (NCBI taxonomy): Eukaryota > Metazoa > Chordata > Mammalia > Rodentia > Muridae > Mus > Mus pahari. The sequence continues at coordinate 92,963,434 of NC_034596.1, forward strand.
CTCTGCCACTTTCTGTAGAAGTCCCGAGCACACCACTGAGCCAAGAAGCTCCCTCTCTTTTATCTGCAAATATATGCCAACATCTGTATTCAATGAAGAATGCATTTTCACAAGAATACCAATAATGTAAATTTTGTATTTGTGCATATGTATTCACATGGGTACGTGAATGCACTTGCACCTGTGTGTGGAGACCAGAGGACAACCTCTGGGGTTATTCCCCAGACACCTTTGTGTGACATTGGGGTCTCTCACTCTCCCTCACCGTCCTGAAGCTCACCATGTAGGGCAAGCTTGGTGGACAATTGAGTCCTGAGGGACCTACCTGACTCTGCTTCCCAGCGTTGGGATTGAAGTGCCTGCCCCCACACCCAGGTTTTCCCTGAACTCGGGGCAACAGAGGTTTTACCAACTGAGCCGCCTCTCCAGCCTCGAACGAGATAAGTTCTGATAAGGTTGGTGTTTAATCAATTTGACCTGGCTGAGAGTTGTTCTCCATTTTGGAAAAACTCATCTGTAGGGGGAAATAATCCCTGGTGGCTTCCAAGTCGCCAGCACAGCCCCCTCGAGCACTCTGCCTTGAAAGCTAATGTGTTTGGAGGTTCGCTAGCTCAGCTTATCGCCTAGCATTTCATGACCAAGCATTTATTACTGAAACACAGTTTTTATAAGTTACCTTCATTTTGCCTTTATGTTATAATTTAGGAAATAATCGTGAGCGTATTTTTTTTTTGTTTTTTAATGTATCTGTTAAGTTGGAGTATCTACAGTGTTCATTTCAATATAATAAAAATGTCCTAGCATTTTCTGAAATGGGGGTTTTATGTGTTTCTAAACTACCAAGTGAAAACAAATTATATATGTTAAGGAAGTTGGCAGGTCTGCAAAGTTACACTTCTCAGTGTCACCGGATGCGACCAAAGACTAACACATAAATACAGTTTGTAACAAGCATTACTGGGTGGGAATTGGCTCCCCTGGTGGACCAGCATCTCTCCATAACAGCTATACTTCAAAAGTTAAGATCTCTCTCCATCTACTGGCATATGACATTTTCTACATCAAGATATGTGTGGTTAGAGCTGATAATATTCTTTTACTTATCTGCCCAATTGTGGATTAATAGTTCTTTGAGTAGCCAGCTTTGTGGCAGCTCCTGTAAACAGTATGGCAAATCGGGGTCAGAGGGGAGGGGGACAGAGGGGAGGGGGCACAGAGGGGAGGGGGCAGAGGGGAGGTGGGTGTCTGATATCACACAGCTCTTAGGCTGTCAATTACACAACTCCAAGAGGGCCACACAAATGATGTTGAACCTGTAGGCAGGGTGCAGTGGGAGTTTGGGGCTCCTGAACTGAGGGACTGACACCCAGTAGGAGGCAGGTGTGTGTGTGTGTGTGTGTGTGTGTGTGTGTGTGTGTGTGTGTGTGGTGTGTGTGTTGGGGGGTGGATCATAAATACTACACAAATCCCCCGACAGTGTCTGAGACATCCACTGTAAACTGGGGCTCTTTGAACTTTCTGTGGTCAAGCAGAGTGCTCTCCTGAAACACGGTACGCAGTTTCTTCCTCTGGAAAAGAGGTTTCACTGTGAAAAGCTTTTTAAAATATTTACTGATGGGATTTTGAGAGATGGCTCAGCAGTTAAGAGAACTCATTGCTCTTTGATTCACAGCTCCAACATGACAGCTCACAGTCCTCTTTAGCTCCAGTTCCAGGGGGTCTAATGGCTCCCGTGGATACGAGGCACACAGATATGAGTGCAGACAAAACATCCATGTGCCTAAAATGATTTTTAAACTTTTTTGTCAATATGAACTTTCCATGAAATCTGGCTGATGTGGTTTTCTGATGCTTAATCATGAACCTTAATAATCTGAATCTAAGACATTGCTAGAAGTACAAAAGCTAAAAATGTGTGATCACCGCAGGATAGAGAAAATGAGGGAGAGGCGGCATGGTGAGGCAGGAGAATGATAAATAAGGAAGCAGTTCCAGAGATGAACAGAGGAAAGGTGCCAGCAACTGGAAGAGCAGACATACCTACTGGCGCGCTTGCACTTTACACTCGTTACTTTTCTGTTGCCATGGCAAAATGCTGTGACCAAGGCAACTTAAGGACGAAAGAATCTATGTCAGCTTAGAGTTTCAGGGGGATGAAAGTCCATCATAGAGGGATGGCATAGCAGCAATAGGCAGGAGTAAGAAACTAGGAGCTCAACTCTTCACCAAACACACAAAGTCCAGTGAGCCAACTAGAAGTGATGCGGAGACTTTGAAGACGCCTCCCAAGGAACACACTCCCTCTAGCAAAGCTTCCCACACTGTGCCACCAGCTGGGGACCAAGTGTTGAAATTCCCGAGACTACCAGTTATATTTCTCATTCAAGACACCAAAGGCTTCGTTCAAGCCAGGGAGCATGCCCCCCAAAAGTTTGCAAACTTTCGAGAGGCGAGTACTAACTTAAGAGCCCATAAAAGATCACATGGGCCCAGCTTCACCCTTTTCCCCTTGGCCCTCTTAGCGCCAGGCCACAGGATGCGCAACACGCCTCCAGGCTCCTCTGATCTCCCTCTTCATCGCCTGTGACTACAAAAGTCATTTTTAAAGCGGCACAACAACCAGGGGGCTCTGGCCCCTGCACACTAGGCTCGGGTTTGTGCCTGTAGCAATGGGTCAGGAAAGGATTCCTGCACCCCAGAATCTAGAACAGCTAAGGTGTGAAGGTCACCTGCACAGAGACAATATCCCTTTTATTAAAATATGTCCCTGACAAGAATGTTGAAACATCAATAGTCCATGCTTAAGACTGTATAGGCACTCTTATCTCCAAGCTCTATGCCAAGAAATGTTACACACACACACACACACACACACACACACACACACACACGCACACACACACAAACACCCCGTGGCACATAAATACAGTTTGAAACAAGCACTATGGGCTTAACTTTAGAGGAAACAAAAGTGCATATATAATACTTCTAAGATACTTAAGTGTGGCTTCCGTGAGAAGCCCACATCCACACTTGAGTGTGTGCTATCTCGTCCATGAGTGCCTGGCTACTACTATGCTTAAAAGCAATGCTAGCAAGTCCTCGCAGTAAACTCCACTCTGCTTCTTGTGAACTCATTCTAGAATGCTTTTCTGTAGACAGACGAAGAATCCAGCATCACCCCAGATTAGGCCTCTGAGAAGGATTCCTCAGGATGCCTCAATCCCCGCTACGCTGCCATGGCTGGGAACATTAAATAAAGAATGAAAGCAGGCAGGAAGGGATGCACGCCCATTTTCTAGGCAGGAGACAATCCCATCAACTCCAAAAACCATCTGATGGCAGCTCATGGAAGCAGGTGTCCCATATTTATGTAGCCATCTGGACAAGTCTCTTCCCCTCTTCCTTGAGGAAAAGGCTGACAAGCCTCCAAAGGGTTAGCAGGCAAGAGACCCACTCCAATCTTATAGCAGAGTCAATGGGCAAGGAGGGACTGAGACTTGATTAAAGAGCATTGGAGGCAAGAAGCAAGAAGCGATGTCAGGATGGATGCCAAGGCAGCAGTACTAACCCTGCAAGCACACCATATGGCATTTATATGCCATGCACTTCATTCTAAATGTTGATATTTGCTTTTCTCTTCACTCTCGGTGCCAACTCTGTTACGGTACTTAATTCTTTTTTTTTTTTTTTCAAGAAAGCACACAAAGCCTCTTGCACCCTATTTTTAAAATCACACAGAAGTTCCTTTTCCTTTTTTAAAATGGGTGATGCATATCCCTGCTTGTAATTGTCTGAACTCTACAAAGCAACATCAGCTCTAGAAGGAAAAGGGATGCAAACACACACACACACACACACACACACACACACACACACACACACACATTTGTGCCTAGTCAGCAGATCCAAGAGTAGATTGGTAGACAGCTCAACACCAATGGTAACAATCCCCTATCCGTTTCTTCTAACCACTGCCTAGGCTCATGCAGGAATGGTTGCTACTGCTCACAGCCAAATTCCCTTCTACCACAGAATGTGAAAAGAAACAAATGGAGCATCCCTAAGTAGAGAAACAGCGGAAACTGCAAGGGAACCCTGGGAATGCAGCCTTTGACCTCAGCAAAACCTGTACACCGTATTCCTTGCTGCGATGGGAAGGATTGGCTATCTTTGTGGAAGAGGTTTAATTCCTCCTTTGGTGTGGATGTTTTTTTCCTTTGGTACTATTCTTAAATAGTTTACAAAATTGCAAAGTGGTTTGTATTTAAGGCACAACAAAAGCACAGACAAGCGGAGAGGCAATAGGCTGGTGGTTAAAGTGACTGTCTTATGTCCCCCCCCCCCCCGGATCTCTTTAGGTAGTAGGGTTTCTGCTTAGACAGTTGGAAACAGTGAAGGACGGGTAAGTTTGCAGAATGTGAGGTCAGAGAATGGAGCACCTGAGAAGCCAACCAACTCTAACAACCAGCCAGCTGTACGTACCTTTCTCCCCGTACTTGCCTTCCCAAAGACTTCTCTGAGTCGAGGCTCATGCAGTTTCTCCTCCCAGAGCAATGGCTGACAACGGCACTTTTGTCCAAGGCATAAGCCCTGCTGCCTGCCAGTCTATTTCCTTGTGCTATGTTCCCTTCTGTGGCCCCCTCTACATCAGCGGCTCTCAACCTTCCCAAGGCTGTGACCTTTTAATGAAACTCATCATGTTGTGATGACTCCATACCCCCCCACCATAGAGTTGCCACTTCATGACTGTAATTTTGCTACTGTTATGAACTGTGGTGTATATACCGTGTTTTCGGAGGATCTTAGGAGACCCCCGTGAAAAGGTTGTTTGACACCCCCCAAAGGCTCATGATCCACAAGTTGAGAACTGCTACTCTACATGTCTATACCAAGATACATTCTTAAAAGGGCAGGCCTGAGGATAGCCCCTCTTCTCCATTTAATCTGTCAGGAAAAGTCTTGTAGCCAACATGCCCTGGGAATAGCATAAGGAATCTAGTCCTTTTGTTTGTTTGTTCTCCAGTCAATTCGATGTGTATTTATTAAGCACCTCCATCCACACTGTGAACACACACTGTTCACACCTCTAAACATACTGTAGCAGGTACTGCAGGACACCAGACTGGGAGAGCCCTGTGCTCTGAGGATCACAGTCTGTTAGCAAGGAACGGCAGATGTAACCCAATGCTCAGCCTAAAAGCTAGAGTTCACAAGATTTCCTTCTGGTCTCACACAGCTAACAGAGGTTTCTACTGGCCTCCGTGGGCACCAAATGCACATGGTGCACAGACATACACACGGGCAAGCATGCATACCTAGAAAAGTAAAAGAATAACTATTTTTTTAAAGGATATAGTGGTTTTCATGGCCTGGATAGAAGAAGAAATGGTAAGTTATTGCCTAATGACTACAGCTTGATTTGGGAAAGATGCAGTTTTAGAAACAGATACTGATAATCATTGTACAACAATGGGAACGTAATTACTACCGCTGCACTGGACACTTGAGAATGGTTGGGGTGGTTTGCCTCATGCTCTGTTACATCACTACAATAAAATAATAAAAATGATATTTATCTAGTACCTTAGATATTTTCAAGATTATTTTTATTTTAACTGTCTACATGTGTATGTGCACATGTATGTAGTGCCTGTGGAGGCCAGTAGAGGGAGCCAGATCCCCTGGAACTGGAGTTTATAGCGGGTTCTAGGTCACTCAACATGGGAGCTCGGAACTGAATTCTGCCAGGCCCTCTGCAAGGGCAGTACGTGCTCTTAACCAGTGAGCCACCTCTCAGCAAAGCATCCCTCCCAGGATAGTTTTATTGGAAAAGAAAACCTCAGCATAAGGGTTACTATGCCCCCCCCCAAAAAAAATATGGGGCTATACAGTCAGCAAAGTGATAAAGGTACTTTCCACCAAACCTGACATACTGAGTTCTATCCCCAAGACTTACAGGGTTGAAGGAGAAAAACAACACTGCAAATTAGTCTCTTATCTCCATGTGAGCATGTGCAGGAGCACATGTATGCATGTGTGCATTTTCACACACACACACACACACACACACACACACACACACACATACACACACACATACAATATAATTTTAAAATGTTAACTTTATAAGGAAAAAAATACCAGAATGAAACAAAAGCAGAGTACTGGTTTTAAAAGTCAGTGTACTCAGCTTTTATGGTATGAAAAATCCCTTCTGAATGTTAAAAAAAAAAATTCATAGATTCCCACAAAACATAAGTTTTGATATCAGCTGATGATATGTTTTTAAGTGATGCTGACGAATGTTCTATTTATAACTGAAAAGAGGCAATACAATGCAAAGAAGATGTTGTTTACCAGGCAATGCCTGATGCACAAGAGAACTCTAGTTATTGAAAACAGCACCCCAGACCCCTGGGGACCCACCAAGCATAAGTTGAGAACTACAGCTTCATGCTAACAAGAGCTCTCCAAGGCACAGCCAAAGCCACTAAGTAAAACATGCTGTGGTGCACAAATGCAGCCCTTCTCAGAATGTCAGAGCAGAGCATTGCCCCAGAAATACAAAGTGTTTCCTCCACAGAGGAAACACTCATGTCCCAGGCTGGACTCAGTTCAAGTGAACAGCACTCCAGAGCTTAGGGAGATAGTCAAGAAAGTGCTTGCTCAACAGCCTGGGAGCCTGAGTTTAGAGCCCTAGCACCCCCATAAAAGCAGAGTGTGGTGGGGCACACCTGTAACCCCAATGCTTAGGAGGCAGGGGCAGGAGGAAAGGAGAAGCCCAGGGGTTAGCTGGCCAACTGAATCTACAAACTCTAGGATCTAGAGAACCAGTGCAAAAACATTAAGGGAGATGACGACTGTGAGAGAAACCAAAGATGACCTCTGACCCCCACTCACTTGCGCTCACATGTACTACTGCATGCTCGCACATGCACCCCACGTGCACATACACACAGGAACATAAACACACATATACATAAAAATATTTAAAATGAGAGCGAACATAGTCTACTGGCAGCCCTGCGCTGTGCTAAGCCCTCAGAACTGCTCATCAGTGTGACTGAGTATGCCTGTCATGCCATCACCTCCCAAGGCAGCAGCAGCTCAGACCGTCCGGACATCTCTACTGTTGCAGGCTCAGTATCTTTCCTTCCCTAAGGCAAGAAGTCCTAAAGCTATCTAGAATTTTTCAGTGGTTCTTCCACACACAAGCCACTTAGAAATTGCCACAAGTGCCACGCTATCAGAAACACGTAGATCACACGCCCAAATCCACTACAGGCAGCCTCAATAGTCAATGTGTCTATTTGTAACCTACACCAGTGAGCTGTAACTTTCTTGGCTCACGGAAGTAGTACGCTAAGCTCTTTGTCCCTGTGACAAAATGTCTGATAAAAACAAAGAAGAAAAAGTTTGTCTGGGCTCCCACTTCCAGACAACCAGCGCCATTTCTTGGGGTAAGAGTGATGAGAAAGGAAGTTGTTCACCTTGTAGCATCAATGAGACAATAGTAGGCGGGAAAGGGAGCCAAGAGGCACAGGATGACCTCTCCAAAGTCATGTCCCTATGTCTTACTTTCTCAACCAGATCCTACTTCTCAACATTTCTTTAAGCTATGAATCCATCGATTTATTAATTCATCAATGAGGTTCAAGCCCTAATAATCCCATCATCTCTGAATGCTGTTGTATAGGAGTGCAAGTCTTAAATTCATGAGCATCTGGAGAATATGCCAGACCCAAGCCATAACAATTAGCATGAGGTTAAATGTTAAAATATGCAAGAAAAAGAAACAGAGAAAGAAAGGGGGTTGTTGGGAGATGGCTCTGTTCATATTCCCAACACCCACCCCCATGTAACAGCCAGGCACAGCAGTGAATGCCTAGAATTCTAGAGCCTAAAAAGTAGAAACAGGAGGATCCCTTGGGGCTCAACTGGTCAGTCAGTCTAGCCAAACTGACAAGTGACAAGCTCCGGGTTCAATGAAAAGTCCACCCCAAAAAACTAAGGTTAAGATTCATTGAGGATGGATAGATAGATAGATAGATAGATAGATAGATAGATAGATAGATAGATAAAGAGAATTTTCACATCAATGAATGCAATCTAAAATAAACAATGAGTTCTTCAGAGGAGCTGAGGATTACTACCCTGTTAAGTCGGTGCCTCAAAGAACACCAAACTAGCCCATGAAAATTGGTGATAAAGAGAGAAGATAAAGCTCATCTACTTATTAGGCTGATTTTTATGATGCCAGTAAAAAATGTGAATTCTAATAAAACTCTCTCATTACACTCATAACTCAAGAGCTGCTGTTAATTTTAGATACAGGTTACCATGGGGTAGAGCTAATACATCCCCGGGTTTTAAGTAGCCCCAAACTGGGAAGATATAAAACATTTTAATTAATAAGACTCCAGGGGCTATAAGAAGCAAATCGTCTCACAGATGGGCAAGAGGTAGGAGAGAGTGAATTCACATACAGTTTTCTAGATGGGTCCCTCTGTTAGATGATGCTTTTGGATAAATTTGTACAAGTTTCCCTTAGGGAGCAGCAAACAGAAAAGGTTCACCCTATTCCTTTTTAGACTTTAAAATTTAAGGGCTTTAAGACTTAAGACCTGGAGGGAGGTAAAATCAGTCAAAAAATTGAACACAGCGTAGATAGCTCCAAGCAGAGCAATGGACTAGAGGAACAACGCACAGGATGTTTCCATCCATGAAGACTCTTGTGGAAGCAGATCAGAACAAACTGGGCATTCGGACCTTAGGGTCTCCACTTCCGTAAATCCATTCTGTTGGTTACACGGCAGTGTGCAGCAGGAGCAAGGACTGTCCAAAGCCTATGTCAAACTCCACAATAGAGGAGATGAACAGTGAGATACTAAATGTGAACACGGGTGTATCCTGGGTAAAGCCAGCAGTCCGAAGCCTAGCACACCCTCAGAACTGATGAGTAATGCTGGCACCAGGACTGAGGTGCCACAAAACTCAGCCTGACCGCAGCCAAACTCCACCAGGCAAATGTCAGACCCTAGGCTCTACATGGACAGATTCACCAATGGTTTTCCGACCTGAAAAAACAATGAGATACCCCAGTTCCATGCAACCAAAGTTTGCCAGAAAGAGAGACAATGTTAGTTTCCGTTAAAACCTTTACCAGTTGGGGCTGTGGAGACAATTCAGGAAATCACTTACTACACATGCATAAGGACCTGAGTTGTGATTCTGTCTGTCTCTCTGTCTCTGTCTCTCTCTCTCTCTTTCTCTCTGTGTGTGTATGTGTGTGTATTAATAACTGACCACTATCTAGAAAGCATATTACTTAGTTATTTTTTGTGTAGCATTGATAACTTTGCTCTTTACAAAAGAGGAAAGATACATTTTAAATACACTTTTTTAAAAAAATCCTGAAGCTGGGCAGTGGTGGCGCACGCCTTTAATCCCAGCACTTGGGAGGCAGAGGCAGGCAGATTTCTGAGTTCAAGGCCAGCCTGGTCTACAGAGTGAGTTCCAGGACAGCCAGGGCTACACAGAGAAATCCTGTCTCAAAAAAAAAAAAAAAAAATCCTGGTGTGATTTCAGAGAGCAACAGAAAATGCCAAGGGGACACTGGCCAGTTATTAAGGATAAGCTGAGAATGTGGAAGAATGTTATATTAAATTAGCCCCCATCAGCTAAAGGGAGCCCTGAGATGTTTGACTGCTGAAGAATCATAGCTGAACCATCTAGCTTTCTCTAACTCACTCATCAGAGTCAAGCCTCGGGCATTTTCCTTTCTCGGTGAAAGATGACCTCATTCCCATCGTCCTCCTCAATGATTTCTTTAAGGACCCAACTGGGGCAGGGGTTCTTGGTGGTGCTGGTGCTGACACTAAAGAAATGGGTAGCACCGTTGACTTGAACACTAGAGCTGAGGTGGAAGTTCTGTCAGGGGGCTAGGATATGCACTCTGTGGGCGGTGAAGCAAACGGCCCTGGTCCCTTTCTCTCCACTGGAACCCTCAGCTCTTATCTGGGGAGAATTTATCTTAAGACGGTTGTTACTGTGTCTGGAGACATTGGGCTGATGTAACTGTGGACAGAGACAAAACGAAGAAAGCAGACCTGCCCAGTGAAGCACAGGGAAAGCCTACACCAAATAATTACACAGCCTAACGTCGGTCATACTAAGATGAAGGCAGCAGCAGCAACAGCAGCAAGAGAGGAGACACACCTGCAGCCGTGTGAGGGGTTCCCATGATCCACTAGAAATCTCAATGCATACGTGCGTGCACGCGCGCACACACACACACACACACACACACACAAACAAACATACAAGATTTTGTAAAAAAGAGTTACAATTTATTAAAAGACACTTTTCACATTGATTTTTAGTATGAGGATTATGAGAAGGAGGTACTCAGAAAGACATACTGAGATGTGGGTCTGGTACATTGTGTGTGTGTGTGTGTGTATACATATGTGTATACACATATGTGTATACATATATATTCTATTTTGGTAGTTCTCAAGATACATTTTAGGAAAGAGGATAACATTTGAAATGTAAATAAAGAAATTATCTAATAAAAAGAAAAAAGAAAAAAGAAACATTTAAAGGGTTACTAAGAAAATTCTCTTTCTACATGTTTTTCTCTATTTGTAACTCTTATTTTCTCTCTGTATCTCTGTCTGTTTCTCTGTCTCTATATATAGGTCTCTGTTTCTGTATATGGCTCTCTCTCTCTCTCTCTCTCTCTCTCTCTCTCTCTCTCTCTCTCTCTCTCCCTCCCTCCCTCCTTCCCTCCCTCCCTCCCTCTGACTACATAGTGCCTCTGGGGCACCTTGGATGGATGGTACCCTAATGAGTTACCACCAGGCACCACTGGGGATTGCACAATGCATTTCTGGTGAGATTTCTAGAGAACCACAGACCTACAGTGAAGCAGAGGCCTTAAGCTGGCATTGATTGTGTGCAATTCTTGGTTCTTGGCTGGTAAGGGTCCTCAGCCAGACTCCAGGATGGGGAGCCCCATTTCCTTCTCAAATCCCTTTAAGTTTCTTGCCTTTCTATCCTGCCTCATAAGCAGCCCTGCACCAGAGTGAGAACTGTCCATGGGAAAACTGGCATAGGCAATCCTTAAGAGAAACTGGAATTCACTAACCATATAAAATTCAAGAAGGAAGACCAAAGTGTGGATACTGTGATCCTTCTTAGAAAGGGGAACAAAATACCCATGGAAGGAGTTACAGAGACAAAGTGTGGAGCAGAGACTGAAGTAATGACCATCCAGAGACTGACTCACCTGGAGATACATCACATATACAACCAAGGAACCCAGACACTATTGAGGATGACAAGAAATGCTTGCTGACAGAAGCCTGTTATAGTTGTCTCCTGAGAGGCTCTGCCAGTGCCTGACAAATACAGAGGTGGATGCTCACAGCCAACCATTGGACTGAGCACAGGGTCCCCAATGGAGGAGCTCAAGAAAGGGCCCAAGGAGCTGAAGGGGTTTGCAGCCCCATAGGAGGATCAACAATATGAACTAACCAGTACCCCTAGAGCTCCCAGGAACTAAACCACCAACCAAAGAGTACACGTGCTGGGACTCATAGCTCCAGCTGCATATGTAGCAGAAGATGGCCTTGTCAGTCATCAATGGGAGGAGAGGCCCTTGGTCCTGTGAAGGCTCTATACCCTAATGTAGGGGAATGCCAGGGTGGGTTGCTAAGCAGGGGTAGGGGTAGGGGATAGGGGGTTTTCAGAGGGGAAACCAGGAAAGGGCATAACATTTGAAATGTAAACAAAGGAAATATCTAATAAAAAATAAATAAATAAAATTTTTAAAAAAGAGAAACTGTGGAGTCTGCTTTATGGTTGTCATTTATGTAGGCCACCCCAAATGTACATTTTGGGATGGCTATTAATGCTAGATAATATCCCTAAACTAATTTGGAAGAGATCTGGTTGATAAGGCTTTAAAATTATTTGTCTCTTCTTTTTTCATTTTAAAATAATTATCTCCTATTTCCTTCTAGCCCCTTAGGCAAAGTAAGCTGCTGTTTATATTTACACCAGAATCTTCTCCCTAATTAAAAAAAAAAAACTCACACCATACAACATTAGTGCTACATATATACTTGCTATTAATATATAAAATATTCTATTCACTAGAGCAGGAGAGCAGGTGTGTTATAGACACCTGAACACACACATACAGGCCCTTCTCACACCAACTAATAAACTGGAGTTCACCAATATCACATCTTTTCTATACTACTGAATGTCAGTCTTTTCTTAGACTAAAAACTCAGCCCACCACCTTGCTCTCGTCCTCTGTCTATTTAGGTACAATGCTGGCACGTATGACATCACAGCTAACAGGAATTAGATGCTGTAGTTGAACCTACAGAGCTGAAGATAACAGCAATTCCAGACCATGGGTTTTCATTTGCTTTCGATGATAATCCTTGTAAGCTAATTCTTTTGCTGCTGGTTGTGTCCTCAAAAGACAGAAACCCCCTGCCAAGTGTGTTCTCCTAAGTTGTCTCTCGGTTTGTGCCCCGGCATGAGATAGAACATTCTAGAACTCTGCCTCCCTCCTACCTGTCCTTTCCTGCAAACCACAGTGATGGTAACAGATCTGTGGCAATGAATCATTTGTAAGCTGTCCACAGATTCCTTTGCCTCAAAAGGCAAATAAACATTTTTGCTTTATTCTTGCAGGGAGGGAAGGTATACTGGCTGGCTTTGTGTGTCAACCTGACACAAGCTGGAGTTATCACAGAGAAAGGAGCCCCAGCTGAGGGAATGCCCCCATGAGATCCAGCTGTAAGGCATTTTCTCAATTATCGATCAAGAGGGAGGGCCAAGTCCATTGTGGGTGGTGCCATCCCTGGGCTGGTAGTCTTGGGTTCTATAAGAAAGCAGGCTGAGCAAGGCAGGGGAAGCAAGCCAGTAAGCAGCACTCCTCCATGGCCTCTGCATCAGCTCCTGCCTCCAGGTTCCTGCCCTGTGTGAGTTCCTGTTCTGACTTCCTTTGGTGATGAACAGTGATGTAGAAGTGTAAGCTAAATGAACCCTTTCCTCTCCAACTTGCTTCTTGGTCATGATGTTTTATGCAGGAATATAAATCCTAAGACAGAAGGCTAAGGAAGAAAATGTGTGTCCCTTGGTTTTAGGAGAAATATCAGAAAGCTTACTGCTCAGTAGATGGAAAGGGGTAGCTGCCTTTTCCCAGAGGCCAAAGCGCAGCTCAGAGCAAGGCAATGGGACCTGATCCAAAAACTAACTCCGCTTCCCTAAAGCATCTCCTTGAGTGGTGGCCAGAATTCCTGGCAGAGCCAGCCCAAAGCAGGGGAGAGAGGGGCTGCTAACTTTGAGAGCCTGTTTTGGGATCTGGCCCTGGGCCTGTTTAATCTCAAATAATTATTCTTCCTTACTGACTGCCCAGATTCCCCACTTTGCAATGGAAGGGTAAACTATTTTTATTTAACTAGCAAGATATGCTAAAAAGATCTCAAACTCTACATTGGCTTCACGATGTGGTTTAAACCAATGTACCTGACAGTAAAAACTTTTGGATCAACCAGAAGAGGCCTAACGGGACACCTGGTTCAGATCTAGATAGTGCCACTCACTTAACACATGACTTCAGGCTGGTGATTTCATGAATGATGAGCTCAATTTTCTTGGATGGGAAAAGAGACTCACAATAATAGTGTTTCTCAAAAATGAATGACCAGGCCACCTGCATCTAAATTCCCAGGGTGTTTGTCATCCTAAAGGGGTCCAGTAGAGCAACCCAAGGGATGCGTCAATATTGTTTGCAGTATCCACGAGTTTTCTTATCACCCTTGGAAATCAAGCAGAGCATCAACCTTTGAGGTTGAGTGACCAGTTCAGGACAATGACCTCTCCCTGGATGCCCAGTGTTAAACTTCTAGTTTGTCTCCTATCATAGCAAACCCAATAGCCCTGAACATTTGTCCAGACTTCAAGCCTGCATGGGTGGGAGTAAGCCAGGATGCTTTGTTACTAGAGTGAATACCAGCCTGTCTCAATTGATTCAAGGATCGGTTTATGGCAATCAGGGGAAAGGGACAGTTTCCTGAAGAGTGATTTATGTGGCATCCATTGACTGACACCAATAAACTGCTTACCCCACCTTCTCTGATCATTTAATTCCATTCATTAAAGCAATGTGTGCAACCCCAAGGGATGATAAATGGTCTCCCCTATCCCTAGAGTTTTCAAAATTCCGCAGGCATCGGAGTCACCCGGAGAGCTTGGATCACTGGGCTCCAAACCCTCAAAGAACAACTGTGTCTAACAGGTTTCTGGAGGGTGCTGATGCAGACTGCTGAGAGATCAAAGATCACAGGTCAATGTCAATCCAATTGCCCTTTGTTAGATGCTTGCCTCCCTAACCTCCCTTACTGCTGGGAATGGTCAAGCAATCCATTTCCAGCTGATGAGACAGGAAAAGAAAAAAAAAAATTCATGGGCATGTACACACCTGCATGTACACACACAGAGACAGAATAACCTCTGAGAAAGATAGAAAGAATTACTTTCAACACAGTACCCAAAGATATAAAGAACGTTGACTTTAAAGAACGTTGAATCTTGAGTTGGCCTCAGTTGACGTCAAGATTTAGTACAAAGTCACACTAATCAAGAGGGTGCAGTCTTTGTGAAAGACTAGAGCAATGGAGCAGGGTAGGGAGGCTAGAAATAGACACATATGAAGATAACCAATTTGTCTTTGACAAAAAATGGAGGTGAGATGGTCCTCTTAATAAATGAGACTGAGACAACAAGACATCCACATACAAAAATTAATGAACTAATTAACTAATGAATGGATGGATGGATGGATGGATGGATTGACGGTTGATTCATTGATTGATTGATGGATTAAATGGACTACGGGCTAGGAAGATGGCTCAGTTGGTAAAGTGTTTCCCTTGCAAGCATGAGGATATGTGTTTGAACCCCCAGCACCCATATAAAAAGTAGGACACAAAATCACAGGCCTATAATCCCAGTGTTGAGGAGACGGAGATGGGAGAAGGACCTTGCTAGCCAATGAGTCTAGCAGCATAGGTTCAGTGAGAGATCCTGCTTTGAAAATAAGGCAGAAATAATAAAGAAAAACCCTTGACACCAAGCTCTGAACATACATCCCTGTATGTGCCTATGTGCATACCTGCACACATGTATGTACACAGTAGACATGCATGCAGTACACATGTACATCTCTCTACCTATAGTAGACAGGCAAGGCTATGCAGAGAAATCCTGTCTCAAAACCACCACCACCACCACCAAAAAAGGGGAAAAAGAAAAAAAGAAATGGGCCAAAGACATTAATATAGAACTACTAGCTGTCAAATAACCATAGGAGAATATATTCCATGTCAAAAGTCATTTGGGAACTGCAAATAAAAAGAGGGAGCTACCACCACGCAGTCACTGGAATGTGTGCAGATAACACCGAATGCTGTCAAGAAAACTGTGGCAACAGGAAGGGTAAACCCTCACTTATTCTTTGTGGAAGGGGAGAACGGTACATTGCCTTGAGAACGCAGGGAAAGTGGTTTCTTAACACTAAGGATGCTCACAAATCCACTGACCATTTCTCTTGGTGTTTACCCAAAGGAGTTAAAACTGGTGGCTCCCTCAGCTTTATTCATATTGCCCGAAGTAGGGCACAAGGAGGCTGTCTTTCAGTATGTAAATAGATTAATAAGTCAGATAACCACTCCTGAAAAAAAAAACAATCGTTCAGCACTCAAGAGAAATGAACTATTAATCCAGGAGAGTTCCCGAAGAAATGCCTATTTAGACAGCAGATGATTGTCTACAGCTAACTGGGGGGAGCCATGAAAGGGCTCTGTGTTTGTATGCCCCAGCTCTGTAGCAACCTGGAAAAGGATCAGTGTTTTCCAGGGTTTGTGCAACAGAAAGAGGTGAACAGGCAGACCCCAGGTGGCAAGTGCTGAAGAGGCTCTGGCCAGCTGGAGTGTGGTGAGCTCCACTCTGGCAGACCCTGCCCTTCTCCCCCATTCCCTCTGCCTTACTAAAAATCATTAGATTAAATTTCTAAAGCTAGCCACCAGGGTCTATTCCCTTACTGGCTACTTCCTCCTGGAGCTAGCTAACCACCAAGATCCAGCAATCAAAAGCCCACTTTGGCTCACCTCGTGCCCAATTATAATTAAATACCTCATTCTAACCTGATTTTTTTTCCCCCTTTTACATCTATAAACTGCCATTTTCCTATGTGCCCTGTCTGTCTGCTCTCTATCCAGAGGCAGGCCTTTGTCCAGTTCTCCTCGGGGACAAATGCCCCTTCCCCTCCCTTGTTCCCTTCTCCTTCTCCCTCATCCTCTATCTCCAGCCTTTGTCTCTCATCCCCTGCCCTCTGCCCCTCTGGGGTAGATAAATCTCCTTTGTGTTGCAAACTTCTCTTGGGGATCCTGAGCTGAGATGTTTCCTTTCAAGTGCAGTGGATGTGCGCTGTGTGACTCTACAATGGTGGGTCTGTGTTGCTGAAAAGCTTGGGCAAACAGAAGATGGACAGCATTATGAGAGAACCCTGATGTAAATTACAGACCAAGAAGTAATTATGCCCCAATGCAGGTTCATCAGATGAAACAAAAATGTGCTACGCTGTTAGATAATGTTCACCATATGGGGTTAGTGTGAGTGTGGGCACGTGTGCACGTGAGTGTGTTTTATACATATGTATGCATATATAAATGGAAATATTTATACATATAAATAGGAATGTATAATATAATTGAGAATGCATATATATAGTAAATCTATATACTGTCCTTTCAATTTTGCTACAAATCTAAAACTGCTATAATAAAGTCTTTGAGAGAGACAAAAAGAATAAACAAATATAATGACAAATTTTTAAATGTCTCTTTCATATTGCCTTGATTCTGGCTGCATGGAGCCATACTATCTTCTCCTAGTGTAACCTTCTTGTAACCACGAGGTAACAGGCCTATGGATGAAAAGCTGACATGCCAAGAAAAACAAACAAACAAACAAACAAAACTCTGGATATGTTTGACACTGCGTTGTGGCTTGTGGACCCCACTTAAAGCAAGCTGCTTCCAGGCTTCTTGCTATATGAGATAAATGAGTGTCCAAATTCTCGGCCACTGTTTATCAGTGATGTGGGGGGGGGGGAGGGGGGAAGGGGCAAAAGGGATAGGGGGTGGGGAGGCAGGGGGCAAGGAGCAGGCTTGTTTTCCTGGCATCACAATGTCGTAGGACATGCTCTGAGCCTCTATCTATCCTCATTTTCCAACTAGACAAGGGACTTAACCTGATCAACCTGGACCCCTTCTTCCCAGGCCCCCCTTTTGCTGCTTTTTCAATGATTTTGCTGTAAAGAGATGAGTTAGGTTTAGCTCACCAGGATGTAGCGAAGTCGATGAGGCAGACTGTCCTTGTGGAGGAGGTCTATACTACCAATGATTCTACAACTCCAAGTGTGTTGAAGGGAGAATGTCTGTGCTGCCTTCAGAAGGTGAATTACTCCGATCCCCAGTTGCTGTGACACAGTGACCTATCGCTCCCACAATGATGTGATACAATATGGCTGACCTTTAAGTTAGATTATCCCCACAGGCCTGATCTAATCTCAAAGCCATCAAACACAGAGCACTTTCCCCTTGGCTGGACCAGAGTGGAAGTCGGGGAGATCCAAAGCGTGAGGAGGATCCAGCACGTCCTTGGTTTCGAAGCTGAAGAGGCACATGTAGCAAAGCATTTGGGTAAAACTGAGGAAATTGCTCCAAATCTACAAGGAGATGAGCCTCTCCATCCGAGAACCACAGAGAAATATGGTTGTAGCTGTTCTCTCCAGATGGAAACACGGCCTTGCAGAGGAAGCAGAGAGGATCTCAGGCCTCACAAAACTCCCAGTATGTGTGAGGACCGTGCTAGGGTTTCGTAAGCAGTAAGCAACTCCCAGGAAGGAGACCCTTCAGGAGCCCTGCTGCCTGTAAGCCATGTGGGGAGCTCTAGCATGCACTGGGAGCCCTCAGCTTTAGTGGGATAGGGGTTTGGGCCATGCTGCTGCTTGAGTCACTTTTCTTCTGGAAGCATCTCCTCATACACTCTCCTGGAATCAACCTCAATAAATTCACTGGTTCGCTTAGCCTCAGATGGAATTCGTACTTTGGTTCAGCGTTGCTTATCTGCAGTGAATAGAAAGGGTAGCCATCCCAGGAAAGGTAATACAGTGAATACTGGCTCTTTCCCACATCCTCAGACCTGGAGCCTCATTTTGGCCAACACTTTGACTTTGGCCCCGTGTGATACCCAGAACATGTTATCACCTGAACCCACCAGACCTGTGACCTCCAGAGCAATGATGGAACAAGTGGGCGCGGTTTCCATTGCTGTGCTGTCACGAGTTGTGATGACATATTATACACCTCAAGAGAAAACTAAGTGCTTTTGGCAACATAGTTAAGGCTGCATCTCCTGGGCAGCTCATCAGTAGCAACACTAGCATTGTGACATCTAACTGACCCCATAGTTCTCAGTTTATCCCAAGAACCACAGATGAAGGTGTTTTTACTCCATCCAAACATCAACAGCCTGGCTTTTATTGGTGTTTTGTAGCCCAGACTCATTCCTAAGCAGCACAGTGTCCCTCAGCAGCTTGGCAAATGAGAGTCCAGCTAGGGTATGTTTAAATGACCCCAAGAAGAGTCACCCAGAAGACTGATAAACACACACACACACACACACACACACACACACACACACACCACCTTCTCTTCCCAAGAGCTGGAAGACATCAGATGAAGGCAAAGGGTTAAAAATCAGTATGCAGACTTTATTAAATGAAATTTTTCCTGTGACAACTGAAAATTCATGCCCCAAGACTTGCGGGTGAATACAATTGCCTTTCCTGAAATAATCATCTACACGTAACTTTAACTGTTGTCTATGTGGATAGCCAAGGGTATGGAGGGTTTTTCTACCACAACTTTACACACAGCAAGCAAACTGCTGCACAATGTGTTGTTTGTATATAGTGGAAATATGCTTAGATTCGTCCTAGCATTCCACCACTCCACATAGCCTCTGACTGATGGTAAATGTATCCCCTGTATGTCACCTGTTCAACAAGACGTATCCGCCTTGCCTTCCTGAATGACTCCCTGTCTTTGATGGTGCTATAAGGACCATCAGCATGAAAGTAAAATGTGCAAATGTTCAGGCTTGGCCCAAGAGTCTACTGAAGGACCTTCTGGAAGCAGCGCAAAGGAGGCAAAAAAGCATGCTCCACTTGTAGTATGATCTGCATTACAGCAGGGTGCACTCGGAAATTTGGTAGACTTGCAGTAAAATGACTGCAATCTCTCCCCTCCTGTGGAACACAATAGCTAACTCTGCTGAGGGGGATTTGAAAAGCCCCGATCCAAGTCTTTCTTCTATGACCAAAGTAACTGGAACCGAGAAGAGCTACCCAAAAGGGGGAAGGGGGCACGCCAAATCTGTCACTTCTCCATGGGAACGTCCTAAGGAATTCTCTTCTTAGGGTTCAGTCACCACAGTCATTTTCCGCTAACTCAAAGGGCTGTGCTGATGGCTAAGACGCACCTCCAAGGAATTCAGACAGCTCTTTGGAGACAAAGCTGCTGTGTCTGAGTTAAGAAGACCTAAACATCTGAGAAGCTGCGGTCCACGGTTTCCATGGTGACCACTGAGGAGACAGGTGCACATTCTAATGAGGTTGGCTAGGCAGCCAGCACCCAGGGAGCAAAGGGTGTGGGACATTGCAGAAATGCTCACACATGCACAAAATCCATGTTAGTGGCTAGCCAACCTGCAAATTCTCCTTTTAGGAGAAGCAGCACATCTGAGTTCTGTGTTTCCGGCTCTGGGCCAAGGACTTGTCTACCCATTATTTTATTTAGCCATCACTCAAACTTCCTAAAGTTGATTTGCACTCTGCCGCCTTTTGCAGAAGAAATGGAGGCAGCTTCCCAGAACAGCTGGGTTTATGACTATCACCCAGCTAAGCAGCAGGTTCTTCTCATATGCTAATGAATTATATTGCCCTCTGAGGAACTCCCCTGAATCAGCTAAAGAGAAACAGAATCTAGGATCTGAGGAACCATCTGAAAGATCTTATCTCCGAGGACATAAGGTGACTGATTTAAAGCTCATTCATCATTAGAGATTCTGAAAAAGTTCTCAAAATGTCCCTTTTGAAAAAATTTATCATGAGAGAATTGGGAGATGGCACAGTCTATAAAGTGCTTGGCACACATGTATGAAGAGCTAAGCTCTCCTCCAGCACCCACATAGAAAGCTGGCATAGGAACACACATATATAATCCCAATACTGGGAAGGCAAAGAGAAGAGGATCCCTGGAACTTCCTGGCTGACCTACACAATTAAACTGGTTAGCTCTGGGTTCAGTGAGAGACACTAACTCAAAAACAAAAGGTGGGGATCAATCAGGGTTGTTGACACCTGACATTGATGTCTGGCCCCCACATACACATATGGAGATGCAGGAGCGCGCACACGCGCACACACACACACACACACACACACACACACACACAGAGCTAAGTTACTGTAAAAAAGAATTCCATAAAGAATAGGTTTGAGTTAAATAGTACTGGCAACCTTAGCCATTCACATCCATCCTACATACCTGCCACAGAGCTCAAACATATCACCTTTCGGAAATAAACTCCTCAAGTTGAGATTTCTGTCCCTTTTTAAGGGTAGCTGTTTTTAATAGATGCTAAGGTAATAACAGTGCCCCGTGACTCAGCATGAAGTAGAGCACTGGTGTCCTGTTGCTGAGAGAATGCTCAGCACTGGGGGACAGAATGAGGAGAGGCCACGAAAAAGAGACACGAAGCACAGCGCAGAGGACAGAGAAATTCCATTTCTAGAAGAATCTAGGATCACCTGAAGACATTGTGCAGAAATCCAACGAGAGAAGGTACTCTAATAATGAAACAGATGGGTTTCTATTTCTCTACATCACTTTAAAAAACAGTAAGGAAACTACCTTCCATCTTTTTCATTTGGGGTGTGTGTGTGTATGTGTGTGTGTGTGTGTGTGTGTGTGTGTGTGTGTGTGTGAGTCATGAGCATATCATGACTCAGATGATTTGTAAGAGCCATGTCAGTCCTGGAGACTGAATTCGGGTTGGCAGGAGGCACCCTCACCCACTGAACTGTCTAACCAGCTTACTATCTTCCATAAGGGGTCTGAAGTCATGGTTTAAATGTGATAGGTGTTAGCTAAGGAGGGCCTTTAAAGGGGTTTAGTCATGAGGGCTCCTCCTTCACCAATAGGGTTAAAGCCCTTTTAACAGGCATCATGCAATGTCAAGATGCGTTTCCTTTCCATTGATCTACCACAGTTGCCTTAGTACCCTTCTCTCTGGGCAATCACACCTTGAAAGGGGAGCACCGCCCCTCACCAGGCTGCTGAACCTTCATCCTATACATCCAGTCTCCAACCTGTAGGAAATAAGTTCCAGCTGTTTCTATGCCATCCTGCCTCAAGCATTTCATTATAGCAGTATTAACTGACTAAGATGGTGAGTGGGCCTTACATCTTCAGAAAATCTGTGTTGGTAATCCATTCTTAACCTTCTTTGATCCTGTAAGTACCACAAGGCAGGAAGTTATTCAAGAAAAAGACGTTTAGACACAGTCCTCTGTCCACATCCTCGAAAAGAGAAAACACAAACACAATCATAGCATTCAACTATTCCATTTGGTCAGAACCCTTGATGCTGCCTTCTCACTCCTATTAGGCTAAAGCCAATGAATCCAGTAAGGAGGGTTTAAATTGGTACAGTACTCACTCGAAAAACCTTTTCCACTCTTGCAATGCTTTTGCCAAAGATGGTTCCAAGTTGGTCTCCAATTCCAGCCAATAAGAAACCAAAAAGTGGGATCCCAAAGATGGCATATAAAATACAAAAGATTTTGCCTCCTTCAGTGCTCGGAGCAATATTCCCATACCCTGGGGAGAGAGAGAAGAGAGGGGAGAGGAAGCAGTCAGGTGACGGAGAAGTAGAGCATTGACCAAAGAATCCGCAGACTTTCATAGTCTCCAAAGCCTTTTACAATATAAAACAGAGTCTCCTGGCTTCTCTCCCTATAAATAGTCTCAGTGTTTCAGAGATCTTAATACATTTTAAGAAGTGTGTGGTCGGCCAGAGCTGTGTTTCTGGTGGAAAACGATCCTTTTCTCTTAAGAAACATCATCTATCATGGACACCATTGACTGGCACAAAAAGTTTCACCTTCGCCTCTGTAGACAAAACCTCCAGGTACGCTACTGCTCCACCACATCCTCCTTGCCTGGACTTGCTATATTCAACATCTGCTTTCACAGAGTAAGAGACACTGAACATTAACAAGGAAACTGGTCTACTACAAACTCAGAAGGGACAAGGGACTTAGCCTTCCCTCCCCCAGGTAGGTAATCCTGGTGATGGAGAAAAATGAGTAAGCAAAGACTCTGTGTCTCTTTACCCTAATGACAGTGAAGCCAAGCTGTGCCCAACTCTCTTTCCTGGGAATGGCACCCAATCCCTGCCTCTTGTATCTCTGTCCATTACCCTTGCACCCAGAGCAATCAGTGCTAAATAAATGTTGATGGAATCGAGGTTTGAACATAAAGAATTCCATCTATAATAAGGTCAATTGAAATGAGTTTCATTGTTTGAAAACATGAACATCTGCATTCTTAAGAGTTATGCAATTATGTCAGTCATTCATGTAGAGTGAGTGTTGGGAGTATTCCATATAAATGGGGCTAGCGATAGTATTACTGGAAGAAAAAAGCATACAATTTTAGCACAGTTTACATAGGGTGAAAGCCTCAAGTAATTGGTAGTCATTTTCTTGTCAAATATCATTATAGTCTTACAACAGTCCCTTAACAGTCTCCCCAGTTCAGGTGGTTCAAGTGGAGTCTGTTTCTGAATCCATGCAATGGGTGAAATATATTGTTCCATGGCAAGAGACACATTTGAGAACATAGCACAGAGAGGAACAATGTTCATAGCATGGCCAAAAAAAGAAAAACGTGTTCTTGGACATCACTCCTGCTCCTGTGGGCCCAGAGAGCTCACTGTCAGATTCCGCCTTGGGGATAAATCACTTGGCTACTCCTGAACAATCTTGTGCTCAGAATCATTCAAACCTCTTGCCGCAAATTATTTAAATTGCAGCTTCCGTTTCTCAGCTGAGTGTGCCGGCAAGACTTCCTAATCTTGTTTTCCTTTGCTCGCTATCTTGTTGGTTTGAATGTGAGACAAAGCTCCAGGGACTTCTCAGATGCTTTCAGGATCTTGGACAAAATGATGTTGCCAGGCATACCCACCCAGAATAATCTGATTTGCACTGATTTATTTGGTTAGAAAGAAAACAAGCGTGCCTCCACAGCTTTGCATTGCACGGGTGAGTCTTGGAAAGATTCTAGAACTTGTAGAGACACTGACTTCAGCTTGACTGTCTTATGACAGCTTCGTTTCAGGCAATGCAGGCTTTCTGTTAGTTCATCTCAGAAAGATATTACAGAGCAAACTGAAACCTTGGGCCTGCTGAGTATGCAGTCATTAATCTAGACAAGCTCTACACTTGTCCTCTGGTCAGCTCACAGGGCATGCTGGTGTCACCCAGAGAAACCAGAGAAAAACTTAGACCCATGTAATCTTTCCAAATCTTATGGTATCAGAGACAGTCAAGAAAAATGTGAAGAAGAAAGTATTTGGTGGTAGCAGTAGTAGAACTGATTGGCATTTCACAGATTGGAATATCTCAGTGGAAAAAAAATGGTTTCTCCATAAGGCAATATTCAAATATGTCATGAGTGCATATATGTATATATACAGTTGACACAGTGTGTTCCTGAGTGTGTGAACAATTTTAGCTCAATGACTTAAGTGAACCCATGGTGCCTGGGTGGTAAACATGGTAGCTATTGGCAAGCCAAACACCACTGAGACTGAGAAATAGAAGAGACAGCTCACCTGCTACATGAACAACTTCTCCAAAAGAACTTAACTAGCACCTTGGATATAGGCAAAGCAAAAGGAATCCAGAAATCCCTCTACCAATCAGTTGCTGCAGAGTCTCGGTAAAGGAAGGCTGACCAGCCCGGCAAGGACACAGAAACAAAGAGGTTATTACAGAAGAGGGTCATATGGGTCTTGGTTCTGCTTGCCCCTAAGTAGAAAACATCTCAAAGTCCTTGAAGAGAAAGCTAGTCCCAAATCTTGGGTCCTATCTATCTCTGACTCAACAGTGCCCATCTTGTACCCAACAGTGCTTTCAAGCAACTTAGTCCTGAGGCACAAAGAGCTCCCCACCTACTTCGTATGTGCCCAAATCAAATCTTTGCCAAACTGTGCCTTTCAGCTATACCCTGTGGAACCAACCTGTCTATACTCGCATAATTTGCATGAGCTATGCAAGTCACACAGGATCTCACACTCAGAAAGGGCCTATGTAGAAAAAAAGTTCTTGTGCACACAAATAAACACTGGAGAAGTCAGAAAAAGATAAGCACATGGCTTATCACTTCAATGGAATGAGGTGCTTAACTGTTCCTCTGAGAATGCTGGGAATAAACACAGTTTACAACCTAGAGAGCTTCCGCTACCTGATGAGCCAGGCTCTGCCAGTGTCTCCCACAATTTATGCTTTTCCTATCGTCTTAGTCAGGGTTTATATTCCTGCACAAACATCATGACCAAGAAGCAAGTTGGGGAGGAAAGGGTTTATTNCTTTACTGGCTTACTTCCCCTGGCTTGCTCAGCCTGCTTTCTTATAGAATCCAAGACTACCAGCCCAGAGATGGTCCCACCCACAAGGGGTCTCCCCACCCTTGATCACTAATTGAGAAAATGCCCCACAGCTGGATCTCATGGAGGTACTTCCCCAACTAAAGCTCCTTTCTCTGTGATAACTCCAGCTGTGTCAAGTTGACACAAAGCTAGCCAGTACACCTATCCCAAACATTTCCATTTAAATCTGGAACAGTGCTTCTGGGCCACAAAACTCGTCCTTATGAATGATGTCACTTATGCTTTATGACTAAGTGACTCCTGGGTTATCTCGGGCCAGGCCAGTCCTGATACCCACTGGCATTGGGTTTTCCTCAGTCATTCTCCCTAGACCCTAAATCTTGGGTCCTATCTATCTCTGAGTCAACAGTACCCATCTTATACCCAAAGTACCCAGCAGTGCTTTATAAAGAATCACAACGTACACATATCTTAAAATTGTTGTGCACTGGGGACTGAATTAACTGTTTTCAGGAAACTTTTCTTTTCCCAAAATTGTGCTGTGCTTAAATATGGCTGAAGTAAACGACCGGCGTCAGACTCTCAAAGTCTTGGCCCGGCACTCATGACATAAAACCTCCTAAGCCGAGTTTCATGCTTCTCTCACCTGTATCATTTCCCTGCTGGCTGTAAGCCTGGAGGGGCCCTCCACAGTCCTATGCTTGGCTAACTATTCTGATGCTCCCATGTTGGTATTCATAATCACTTTTTAGTAATGAACCATGTGTTTTCAGTTTGCACCAAGCCCTGCTGACCTTGGTAAATGACACCAGGATCCATTGCTTACTTACTGTGACATAAGTTGTTTAACTTTTCCAGTTCTCATTCTTGCCATAGATAAATGAGGCTAATCCCTATCCTATGTGGTTATTACAAGTTTGAATGAAGAGCATGTGTGTAGACCCTGCTACCCTCTAACAGTAACTGTTAGGTACAATGGTCACTATTTGGGTGGCCATGGATTAAATATCCAATCAAAGTATTTAATAACTTCAAGGTGCTACTTCAGTACCTTTTCTGGTCCAACCCTTTGTTGATGCTACTAGGCAAGAAACACAGTTGCCAGCTAACTCCTGACACTTGACCAGGAAGTATACGATCCTAAAAATGTCACCAATACTAAAATCTAATTTTGTTTCATAGCTATTGGTAAAAATGTGGATTCAAGCAGGGCTGGAACCTGGAGGCAGGAGCTGACGCGGGGGGGGGGGGCGTGGTGAGTGGTGAGAGAGGGGAAGGGTGGCTGCTTACTGGCTTTCTCTGCTTGCTTTCTTATAGAACCCAGGAGTACCAGCCCAGGGATGGCACCACCCACAATGAGCTGGGCCCTCCCACTTGATCAATAGTTGAGAAAATGCCTTGCAGCTGGATCTCATGACATTTCCTCAACTAAGGCTCCTTTCTCTGTGATGACTCTAGCTTGTGTTTAGTTAACACACAAAACCAGACCACTCAGGCTGTTAACCCACATTGTATAAAGGAAGATGAAATGGAAAAACAGCCCACTGTGCATGCATTTTTGTTTTGAATATTTTCGATCTATAATTTGTTTGAGTCTGTGATATGAAAGCACAGATACAGAAGGCCAATGGTTTAAGCATAATCTCTATATATCAGCACATGAAAGGCTTTTTTAAAAAAAAGCAGAATGACACTGAGTAGTTGTACTGCTTTTCAGAAAAGGCCCTACCTAACACATGTAATTCACACTACACATGAGAGTCTTTCTGGAAAGTGATTTGGCAAGCCCTTAAAAGCTCCATGCCCTTTGACAGAGCAATCTCTGTGGACTTTTTCCAAGGAAACAGCCAACATCCTGCTGAAAGGTTTCCACCATGTTGTTAAGAGGGTCACAAAAGTACATACATCTTAATCCCTCTGCATGTGACGACGGTATGGGTACTGAGCCCAAGAGGGACATCTATGATGGGTTGTACAAAGAGCTCTGAAGCTCTCACAGTGCCCATAGTGGAGGGAAATGTCAACGACATCAGCTTGCAAACTATCTTTTGACCTAGAGCTATCAGAACAGGCTCTGAGCCTCACTCACAGTTAATGAGACAGAGCTTCCCAGGGTAACTACTCCACTTCCCTGACTCCTAGATAGTGGGAAATTTCTCAGGAACAGCTGAAAAATGACCAAGCCCTGAGACTACTTGTAAGCCTTGTCATAAGCCTTGCAATGAACTTACCATAAGTACCTATTAGCTTTTTAAAATGTAGCAATTTGTTTCTCATCTCATTACTTCTTACATTGTATCAAGCTACTTTTTTTTTTTAACTTCTCTAACTGTATGGCTTTATAATGGCCCTCTGGAATTAAATTTTCCTCAGCTAAATAGTATTCAACTTACAATTCATTTTGTCTTAGGTAATAGAAAGAGAGGGAAAAGTAACATTTTTTTTAAGTTGCACAGAACAGGGACTCAGCCTGCTTTGGGTGGTGGGTTATATTTTTGTCTATGTGGTTGTTTTGTAATGGTTGCCTGTTGGTAGACGGCATCTTCATATTTCGTAAATAAAGGTCCTGATCGTACGCACAATTGATTAAAGAGTGATCAGCTTCTTTCTGCAGAAGAAACAACCTCTCAAATAGCCAAGACAAGAACACATGGACCTAGAGGCTCATCAGACAGGGAAGCTCCATCTAAGACTTGAACGAATATCATGTGGCCCAAAGACGGCTGCTGCAGTGACCAGAAGAGTCAGGCAATGATCACTGGGTCAAAGAATATTTACAGACCCACTATGAACTCTCTTCCCTCTGTGAACATTGGCTTGGAATGTCTAGATTATAGACAATTCAAGCCTAAAAATCCTACTCACTCTTAAAAAAAATAGAAAATGTGATATTTCTTACTATATTGCAAGTAGTTCCAAGAGCTCACAGGACATGAGCAGGGTCCGCTTACCCCTCACCCTTTCCTTACTCTGGGAGTGTTAGCTCAACTAACAGAGAAACCTACTGAGAGATGACTGGGGGCTGGGGTCCAGGAGGGAAGGTGGGCAGGGGCATGGCTCCTCCAGGATTACCATCCGTAAGAAAGTAAGGAAGCCATGCCCTCCAAAGTTCAAGCAAAATCCCTAGAAATTGTTGGCCATGTTGAACTGATATTTCACAGTCTGAATTTCTTTGTATAGATAATATCATTTTTCTCCAGGGCCTAAATCAGATATACTGTTGTTAGTAGTAAGGTGAATTTTTAAAAAACGAATGTATGTGTAGGTGACTGAAAAAACAAGTAAAGATCAATAAATACCATTAGGGCTTTACTGGAAAGCCTAACAGTGCTTCGGTATAGAGTTCTTTCAGTGAACCAGACAAAACCCTGATATAGCAAGAATAGTCAAACACATTCTAACCTGATGTAATGGTTTGTATATTCTTGGACCAGGGAGTGGCACCATCTGGAGGTGTG
>NC_034596.1:92992076-93003096 GCF_900095145.1 Mus pahari
TACTTCATTCCTCCTTAGAATAGGGAACAAAATACTCATGAAAAGATATTGATACAGAGACAAAATTTAGAGCTAAGATGAAAGGATGGACTATCCAGAGACTACCCCACCCAGGGATCTGTCCCATCATCAGCCACCAAACCCAGACACTACTGCACATGCCAGCAAGATTCTGCTGAAGGGACCCTGATATAGCGGTCTCTTGTGAGGCTATGCCAGTGCCTGGCAAACAAGAAGTGGATGCTCACAGTCAGCTATTGGATGGAACACAGGGTCCCCAGTGGAGGAACTAGAGAAAGTACCCAAGGAGCTGAAGGGGCTGCAACCCTGTAGGTGGAACAACAATATGAAATAACCAGTACCCCCAGAGCTTGTGTCTCTAGCTGCATATGTAGCAGAAGATGGTCTAGTCGACCAAGAGAGGCCCTTTGGTCTTGTAAACTTTATATGACCCAGCACAGGGGAATGCCAGGGCCAAGAAGTGTGAGTGGGTGGGTAGGGGAGCAGGGGGNGGGGGGAGGGTATAGGAAACTTTCGGGATAGCATTTGAAATGTAAATAAAGAAAATATCTAATAAAATAAAATAATAAGTTAAAAAAAAGAAAGGTGGTTGTTAATTTTAGGTGTTTACCCAATTGGGTTATGAATACCTAGAAAACTGATAAAGTATTATTATTTTATTATTGGATGTGTTTCTAAAAAAAAATTATTTCTAGATGTTTCCACAGGATAAGGTCATGTGAGTTACTGGACTAAATATGGAAGATCCAGCATCAATGTAGGCAGAACCATCTGATTGGCTGAGAGATTGGATAGAGCAAAAAAGAAGAAGGCATGGAAAGGAGCGTTCTCTCTCTCTCTCTCTCTCTCTCTCTCTCTCTCTCTCTCTCTCTCTCCCCCTCCTTCCCTCCCTCCCTCCCTCCCTCCCTCCCTCTTTCCCTCCCTCCCTTCCACATCGGTATATATACAGGTGAGGTTCATTCTTCTGTCCCCACCCTTGGGCATCAGAACCCCAGCCTCTCTGGCCTGTAATCACCAGGATCTCCATCGCTGGTCTTGTGGATTTTCAGCTTTTTGGAGTCAAAGAATTATACCATCAGCGTCCTGGATCTGAAGCCTATGAACTTGGACTAAGCTATCTAAAGGCATCCCTTGGGCTTCCAAGCAAGCAGCCTGCCAAGCAACTCCTTGGGCCCATGACTGCAGAAGTCAATTCTCTGGTCCCATATCTATGCACACATAATCTTTCTGCCTCTCTGAAGCCCTCAACTGATACAATTCTCAGTAAGAATGACAATTCTCTTTCATGCTTTTTGTTTGCATCACATATAATTTTCTTGATTTCACCAGTGTAGAAGAGCATAGACCTCACAAGTAGATATTAAAACAGAAATGCATGCCTCTAACACATGCACTCATAAGTTGACTTTCCACACTATAAACCAAATTTAAAAACTTCTCAAAAGCTGGGCCTCACAGGGACTCAGAGTAGAAAGTTACTCACAGGAAGGTTAAGGCCATCTCCCTGTGGAGGAGATTTCCAGGCAAACAAGCAATGATGGAGAGAACTCTATGAGAGGTGAAACATACCAACACTGACTCGGGTTTAACCAGAGCAAGCGTGGCAATGAGAGCGAGCAGTGAACAGAATATAAGGCATGAGCTCTTGTCTTGTGTGAAGAATGGGTGGTGCTCAAAACGTGATGCAAAAGAAAATTGAGATGCTGGACAAGATTCCTGTCTGAACTACATGGAGTGGCTACGAGCTCACGGTTAGTATGTAAAGCTGACCAGTCACGTTAGTCATTTTAAGGCAGATATTGAAAAGGTGATGTCAGGTAAAATTGTGTGGTGGAGAAAGATGGGAAAAGATGTCATCATTCCTAATCAGGACCTATGCATACTGCCTAATGACTAGAACATTGAGGATATTATGTGCTATTATAATTATAAAGTAACCCCAAAGGAAAAAACTCCCAGAACCTGAGTATCAGAAAACGTAAAGATAAATATGTAAAATAAGGCAAACACTATTGAGGGAAAGCAGCAATGACAGTTGATCTGAGGATCGGTCACAAAGAGCAGATTAATAGTCAACAAACACCAGGGTTTTAGGTAATGAGACTACCCAGGGTTCTAGGTAATGAGACTATCAGGGTTCTAGGTAATGAGACTACCCAGGGTTCTAGGTAATGAGACTACCCAGGGTTCTGGGTAATGAGACTATCAGGGTTCTAGGTAATGAAACTACCCAGGGTTCTATGTAATGAGACTACCCAGGGTTCTAGGTAATGAGACTACTCAGGGTTCTAGGTAATGAGACTATCTTAGGAAGATAGGGACACAGGAAGTGGAGTGCTTTGCAAGTGAAATGGGAAGGAAGAAAGAGACCAGAGTTTCCACCTGCACAGTGGAAAGTCGAGAAACAACCCCTAAAATGGAAAATTCTAGAAGTGGCCATACCAGTTTGATATTTAAAGCCACACAGATGGATACTAAAAACACCAGACAAAAGGGATGAAAACTATTTTCTTGGGAACAATTTAAAAAAAAACTGGAGAGGGGCAAAGGGTCTTTCCCCACCCACCCAACTTTGCAGAACATCTTCATAACAATATATATATATATATATATATATATATATATATATATATATACCAAGAAGTACAATCTTTAAAACGGAATCTGAATGCAACAAAACCACCCAAGTTCAACTATCCACTCTCTACATTCTGCTCCTGCTTTGGCACTGGTTTCCTTCACTGAACGCTCTCTGGCTTTCCAGTCTGAAGTCTTCACCATGCTTTGCTCCTTACCAAGAGCAGCCACAACAGCTGAATACACCTGACAGAGCAGGGAGAACCTGGTCGCTACTCTGTCTACCCATTCCTCAGTAGGGCCTGCAAAGGAAGAGGATCTTAGTAAAAGACATGAGTACCTATGGTTGTGATGACCGTCCCAGCAAAGAAGAAGGCACTTCCAAGGTCCCAGTGACTGCTGCTGTTGGAAGAGTTTCCTACCGGGCTGACTCCGGCGTTATCAGCATCAAGTGCATGCTGCAAAGAGAGGGGGAAGCACAAGAATGGGTTAGAAGGATATTTTTAATCGTCCAATCAATCACTATGCTACTCAAGAACCTGCAATGATCTAGATGCCACCAATAATGCAGAAGGAGGTACGCACTCACCCTCACACACAGCTACTACATTTTTTTATTACACTGTTGAAATATTATTGGGGTGGGGGCAAGGATATGCAGGTGTCACAGGGCACCCGCGGAGGGCAGTGAACAGCCTGAGGGATCAGTTCTCTCCTTCCAGCCTGCAGGTTCTGGTAAGAGAATTCAGATCATCAGGGTTGGCAGGAAGCCCCTTTTACCCAAGCACCACCTCACCAGTCCTGATCTGTTTTCAATCAGCCAAGATGACTCCTCCCTCAGGAACTACTGGAACCCCATCCCACACTCTTCTCAATACAGCCACTATATTGTTCCCAATGGTGACCCAGTCCCATCTCTCAGAGATTGAAATGTCTCCACTCAATGTGCCTTTGATCACACTCTCCTACAAACTATGTCCATCCTTCAGGGGTCTTTCCTGGGCCAGCCTTGTCATTCTGCTTCAGGGAGGGTGCAGGGGTTGCTATTGTGCCTCTCAGGCATATGCAGCCCTCAGTTGTGAGATGTAATGATAAGACCTGGGGGTTTCATGAAAGAGATGACCCAGGCATGAGCTGCTTAGAAAGACTGAGCCTCCATAGCCTGGGTAAAGTTGGAAATACCCAATGTAGAGAGAGCGTGACAGAAATGATGAAATGTGTTTCTATTTGTTCCTGTTTAAGCTTGGTTCAAACAGGCACATAGTGGTTGTCACAAATCAGAGGACAGCAGGAAAGTCCTCATTCTCTTTCAAATGGATGCCTATTGAGATCACTCAAGCATTCTAGGGCAGGGATAAATGACCTGATCTATAAACTGCCACACAGTGAATATTTTATTTATCCTCTTAGGTTACATAGAATTTCTGATGCCTGTTTTTTTTTTCTTTCTTTCTGTTCTTTTAGAAATAGCTGCTTCAATATGCAAAAATATCTTTTCTATTTCAGAGGTGATACAAAAACAAGCTGTAGAATAGATTTTGCATGCAAATAAGACTGGCGAGGGGACAGGACAATGACATTTTCTATTTAAGTCTTTAGTTTAATCTTCCTTGCCTGTGGGAGTATAAAGTGTTATGATTGAGCTACCTATGGTTTCTAACATAAACTCTAGCACCCCAGAATTTAACATCAGCTGCATGGGATGTGTAGATATTTTTTGCCGGTGGTTTGAATCAACATTAAGTAACAGGATTACTCATTAACCCAGAGCTACATCCTGATCTACTGTGAGTTTGTACATATATGTGTAGGGGGGTGCATGTATGGGTGTGCATATATGTGCAGAGGGCAAATGTCAACAATGGGTGTCTTCCTCTGTCATCTGCCAGCTTATTTTCTGAGACAAGATCTCTCAGTGGGCCTGGAACTCATCAACTGTCTAGACTGGCTGGCTAGCAAGCTCTGCAATCCCCCTGCCTGCTCAGCCATCTCCAGGCTCCGATCTGCTCTTGAGGGAGGCAGGTGAGGAATTCTTTCCAATGCTAAAACCTCACTTTCATTGTGCTGTTTGAGAGCCACCCCAACCATGTCACAAACCTAGGTTTATATCCTCATTATCTACCCAACTCTGATGGCTCCACCTACCCATTATACTTCCAGGCTTCAATCATTCAGGCATCAAATCACACCAAAATACCTAATAATTTATATCTTCCATTAAAACTTGAAAGAGAGAGAGTTTAGGTTCAGTCAACTTTCACTACGCTGAGAATTTCACACAAACATCATAAATAAACCCAGCGCTGCACATAGAATACAGGTTTACAAGAAAGACAAATGGGAATGATTATTGCTACGCCAAAAAAAAATCTGAAGTAAGATGCCTTTTCGAGTTTCATTTTTCTTGAATAATGCAAGTAATAACTATTTAATATTTTAGCATGTAACCCTCAAAGGAAGTGTTTATCAACTGAAAGGGAAGGAAAGTAACACTCACTAAGCACCTGCATGGGGCCAGGCACTTTAGTTTATCCTTTCCCCAAATCCCAAGGAGGTGGTATCATTCCCACTTGAGCAATGCTGAGACAGGCAGGGGAAAGTTGAAAAACACATGTGAAGCCTCAAAGCCAGAAAGTAGAGACTTAAATCCTGTCTAGCCCAAAGTGGATACTTTTGCTCGATTCTCTACACACAATACCCAGAATGCACTCCACTTCTCCTGCTTCCATCCTTGTATCCACATGAAGATGAAGCATGCCCATTGTCCTAGGGTGCAGGCAGGACCAACCGCACAGGGATCATTTCTAACTAGACTATTCCCTTGAACATGCATGCATGTGGAGATCCCAAGCTTCATTTGGCTGTTAGAAATTATGATGGTTTAACAATTCTGCATCAAAACAAAGTTGGAATCTGGGGAGATGGCTCAGTCAATAGAACATTTACCTCAAAAGCATGAGGACTTCACTTTGATCCCCAAAATCCACATAGAAATGCCAGGCATGGTGGTTCATGTTTGTAATCCCGGCACTGGGGAGGTAAGAGACAGGAGCCTCCTACCTCTCATGGCTGTAGGTCTACCCTAAATGATGAGTAGACCAACGGCAAACTCTGTCTCAAAGGAAGCAAATGAAGCCCTTGAAGATAGAATCCTAGGTTGTCTTCTAGTCTCCACATGACCTCCAGAACACACAGGCGCACACACACACACACACACACACACACACACACACATTGAATGAAAGAATGAATGAAGGAATGAATTTAAAGTACATTAAAATGGTAGAAACGATTTATTTTGTTCTATGGAAGGAAGAGTGTGAAAAGGAGAACCAGGATCTATTATCCTAGCCTTTAATCCCAGCATTTAGGAGGCAGAAGCAGGTAGATCTCTGTTAGTTTGAGGGCCAGCCTGGTCTACAAAGCAAGTTCTAGGACAGCCAGGGCTACACAGAAAAACCTGCCTCAAAACAAAACAAAACAAAACAAAAACAAAAACAACAAATAGATATATGAAAATAAAATGCCCAGAAAACCTGGTTATAACTGTTATCATTTGAATTTTGAGGATCAATTCTTATAAGGTAACTGATAAACGTACTAGGTTTCTTTGAAGTACCAAGTAATGTGTTTAGTATATATTATACATTGTGTAATGTTCAGATACTGTATGTAAATAATTAGCATTTACTTATAGTGAAACTACTTAGTTATTTAAAATGTATCTAATTTTTAAAAATTATAGACAGTAGAAACATACTTTTAACTAAATACAATAATTCTAAATGAGTCTATAGTTTTAACATTAATTAGTATTTAAAATTAACTTTATTTTTAAAGTACTCTTCAATGATGTTAATGGTTTGAGCTCAAAACATTTTGTAGTTAAATTAATTTCTTTGATGTTTCCATTATCTTTGTGTTCATGGCACAGAAATTAAGCAAAACTGGGTATGGGGCTATGCACCTTTAATCCCAGAATTTGGGAAACTGGGGCAGGAAGATCAGGAGTTCAAGGCTGCATACAGTGTTCTAGGACAACCCAAGCTTCATGAATTATCTCAAGACACAAAAAGGAGTGGAGATTAGCAAGCAGCCAGGATATCATGAACATTTGAGCATATGGGTAATGTAATGGTTTAGCTGAACTGTGTACAGCTGCATTTAAAAGATTTTATTTGGGGCTGGGGAGATGGCTCCAAGATAAAGCACTCACCTAGCTGTCATTAGCTCTAGCTAGGTTCAATCTCCAGCATTTTAAAAAAAACTTAAGGTTGTTATATGGTGGAAATTCAACTGGCTTTAGCATCAATTTAAGTCATAATTTCTGGCTCAGCGAGTATCATCTCTTCACCTACAAAGGCAACCACTATCAAGTTCACAGAGCTCTTACAAGCAGACAGGTGACAGGTAATGGGAAGATAACAGTGGATTGGTAAGTGAGTTATTGATAGATGAGAGATAGACACCTTGTAGGTAATGGGTAGATGACAGATATATTATTGATAGATGATTCATAGAAAAATACATAGATAAGTGTATTCATACATAAATACATGATAGATAGATAGATAGATAGATAGATAGATAGATATTACATATAAGAAGACATTACATTATACTCTAATTCTACCACTTTTTAAATCTCTCATTTGACCCTTGAGTTAGAATTTCTAGCACCAAGCCAGCTGCCTAGTAAATGACTCAATGACTCGAGAGGGACCGCTAGAGCAAGTGCTTAATTGAATAAACAAGCTAAGATAATAGACACAAGCACACAAGCTTTCCAGAGGTGGGTTAGGAAAACATTTCTACTTCTTAATATATGAGATAATCATAAAAATAACAACCACCATTCCACAAATACATGTGTGGGCATGTAAAATGATGTTTTAACAGAAAAGAGGGGGATACAAAGACAAGAGGATAACTGACTTGAAGAAAGGCAGCATCTAAAAACGTCTGTGCCTTACTTTCTATCTCCCTCCACCCTTACACAGGAAACCATGCATTCAGACTGCTCTGAACGTATAAGGGAGAGAAGCTATAGCCTCACGGAATAGCCTACCATGAGGGATACATGAACAGGGAAGGGAGGGGTGACTCTTCCCTTCAGGACACCCAGCCGGGCTCCTCTGTTAGGATGCTGGGCTGCGTAAATCACGTTTCCATACAGCACAAGATGTCATGATGAGTGTTAGTGCAGCACGGGGATAAGCGATGGCCCACAGGGGGCCAATAACTGTCGGGGGCTTTTCTCCTATGATCTGTGTGCTTGGGGAGATCATCTGTTTCTCTCTTTCCTCATGAGGCATCATGAAGACAAACAACCGAAGACACACAATCATCTGCTTGTCTCAGATTAGCTGAGGAAACCAGCAGATTGGTGCCACACACACATGGACACAGATAGCTAGGATGTGTCCAAACCAGGATATTTCCAGAATGAAGACTGGATCTGTTTAAAAAAAAAAAAATTAAGTTGGAACCACAGTTCAGTATAACCCAGCTCACAGACATTTTGCTAATAGCGTATATACCATAGAACAAAAAGAAAGGGTGATATCTGAGGGTACACCCAGAGCTCTGGGCCCCCAAGGTTCTTCATTCCTATAGGACACCATCAGCAAAGGACCCGATGAGGTGGTATGGTGTGTGAATATGGGGGGGTGACATCTTATGCATGCTTAATGTGAGCGTGTGTTCAGCTGTGAATGGATGGAAGGCAAGCCGTGAGCTCTGTGAGAAAGGCTCTGCAAACCACATGCCTTACAGCCCCCAAACACCCTCAGTGATGCAAAACCCCAACAGTGAGGTGGTAACTCGCGCCGTGCTCTTTTAGGAGAGAGGAGGACGGATGAGCCCCAGGTGAGAAGCAGAAAGACGATATTAATTTGTTTGCAACAATCTTTCCTCCTTTCTCCTGCTTCAAAAGTGCTTAGCCCATAAATATTTCATTGACTCAGCGGGGAGTATGCTGGGCTGGGGTTTGGGAAGCAGGGGTTTAGCTGCTTCAGAATATCAAACAACAGTGAGAGGGGAGGAAGTCTGGAGCCCTACTCAACTAGACACACTGTGAGGGTCAGAGGCCATGGGGCCTCAGTACAGACAGGTAGAGAGTATGGTGGAGATGACTGCTGCAAATACAAATAAAGCCACAAATATTTGGACTGTGCTGAGTCACCCAGCTTTCTGAACCTGTTTTCCCATCTCTAAAATGAGGAAAGGCCATCTCTCTTGCAAAGGTGCTGTGAAGGTTTTTGAAAAATGTATGCAACAGTTCAGCTAGTGAATTCTCATTCTCTATTAATAATAATAGAAATCACTTTCGAACTCCTATAAGTGCACTTATTAACCCAGCCCTCACAGGGCTGACAGCCCTCACTACTGTCCCCATGGGACATAAGAGGCTGAGAATAATGAGGTACTTGGGGGCACAGTGAGAATCTACTGGATAGCAAATCTAGCCAATGATGCCATTAAATCCTCAACAGGAAGATCAGTGATCCAAACTCTGGAAAGATAGATCTGTCCATCCTGAGTTTGGGGTTTTGTTTGTTTGTTTGTTTGTTTGTTTGTTTGTTTTTGTTTTTCACCATCTCAGATTCTCAGTACACCACATCTGTCCGTCATACCAAGCCTGAGACATCTCAATTGCTTTGTGAGAGGATCCGGAGAACGGAAAGGAAACTTTGGTCTCCTCCCACCCAGGCAGAGAGACAGTAAAATACCAGGCCTGTACTGGCCTGGGAGGGTTTGCCATAATCCAGAGGCCACCTAATTACACCATTTCCAAACCCTCAACAAAAGCACCTACCAGATTTTCCTGCAAAGAGACATCCTCGGAAAGACAAAGGGCAAAGTGCCTCCAGGGCTAGGGTGAATGTCACCATGTCACCATGGTGTTTGTTTCCTGCTGCTTTGAATATTCAGTTATGTGCAAATATTAGCCTTTCCTGGGATCCCAAGAGGCAGGTAACAGGCTTTCATCAGAATTTTATATCCTGGTCATAAATCTAAAGTGAAAGCCACCTGCAGAAGGGACAGGTGAGCAGAGGATCTATTTATAGGATTAGAGACACAAGCAAGCATGCACATCCCTAACCCACCATCTAAGGCAACCTAGACTTTCTCATGACCCCAAGTAAATCCTTTGAACAATGGGTGAGTGGACTCTAAACCTCAATTCATTAACAGCTGAATATAATAAGTAATTTAGCTAATATTGTCATCGTGAAGCAATTCGATTTGGGGAGCTTATTTAACTTCTTACTAAGTTGTGCTATACAATATAATCAAACTTCTCCCCTACCTGATTGTGTAGAATAAAATAAGCCACAATGAATGCACTAAGAACATAAAAAGGAAACAAGAATATATGTGTTGACGTTGATATGATCAATAAGCTCTCAGACTAGGTAAACTTTAGCCTTTCCCGAATAACAAACCTTCCAAGTTATGTTACAAGTCACCCTGATCCTGAGGACGATATCTGATGGATGCTCCATGGTTTCTATGATTCTAGACTATTCCTTTGAAGTAAGAGTCTATCCAACTGTTATGATAAAGGTGTGTGTGTGGGGGGGGAATCAGTAGGTAGATAGACAGACAGATGGATGGATTCATACAAATATACATACATATGTACATAGATGCATAGATACATAGATACATAAGTTAGTTGGCTAGGGAGGTAGGTAGATAGGTAGATAGGTAGGTAAGTAGGTAGGAATGTTGGTTAGTAGGTAGGTAGATGATAGATAGATAGATAGATAGATAGATAGATAGATAGATAGATAGATAGATAGATACATAGATACATAGATAGATACATAGATAGATAGATAGACAGACAGACAGACAAGGTGGCTCAGCAGATTTAGGGCACACGCTGCTAAACTTGACTGCCTGCGTCTGACCCCTGGAGTCCACATAGTGGGAAAGACAGAGCTGACCCTTAGAAGTCGTCCTCTGCCATCCACATAGGCACTGTGAAATGCAGACCCCCTTCCACAAATACTCATAAAAGAAATAAATGTAATTAGGGAAGTAATAAAAATAGATTAAAGGAAGAATAGAATCACTTACTAGTCTAGAAAAGCAGTTATAGAAGTTCTAGTTCATTGCGGTGTGAACTCACAGAAAGTATTAGAGAGAGTCTGAATGTAACAGATGATTAAAAAACTGCTAAAAGGGGCCCCCTTGCTTTCATTGTACTTGACTCCATTGGCTTGACCCCTTATTGTTCAACTTTAACCCCTAATTCATGTTATGGCCCAAGCCCAGTAAAGGATGAGTCCGTGCATACTACCAGCGTATCCCTGATAAGCACGGTTTGATTAAGGTGGAAACAAGGAAGTTGGGACAATCAGAGGCCCTCAGAAGAAAGTTCTAGAATACTTTTTTTTCTTTTTTTTTTTTT
>NC_034596.1:93003931-93018387 GCF_900095145.1 Mus pahari
TCCTCCGGTAGTACTATGTCCAGTTTTCTGAGGAACCGCCAGATTGATTTCCAGAGTGGTTGTACAAGCTTGCAATCCCACCAGCAATGGAGGAGTGTACCCATTTCTCCACAACCTCGCCAGCATCTGCTGTCACCTGAATTTTTAATCTTAGCCATTCTGACTGGTGTGAGATGGAAAGAATTCTCAACTGAGGAATATCGAATGGTTGAGAAACACCTGAAAAAATGTTCAACATCCTTAGCCATCAGGGAAATGTAGAATACTTTTAAAAGTAACACTAGTAGCCAGCATTTGCAATATGCTAGACTTATCGGTTCTCACCAAAACCCTGGATCACAGGTGGAGCTATTCTCAATAAGGATATTCTCAAATGAGATAACAAAAAAACAGAAGTGATTTGTTCAGGCTTATAGTAATTAATAAGAGGCAGACTGAAGATGGCTTAAAGCCTGTGTTAGCCTTCTCCACTCTTCTGCTCTTTCACTGTCCACAATGACACAGACGATTCAGAACTTACATGACTGCCCCCATTTTAAAGGAGTCTAAAGGCAGTCTTCACTTGCTCAGTGGTCATCCTGAACCCACATGGTTTTCATCTCTTCTCCCCATTTCCATTAAGTGAAAATAAATGTTCTCAACACAGACTGAAAAGCTATTCTTAATGGTAGTACTTGTCCCCCCAACCCCACCCCACCCTACCCTGGCTTTTAAACAGAACACACAGGCCTAGTTCTAACACCTGTGTTCAGACACAAAGCCATATTGTTATAGAAGCTGGCTAACAACCAATCATTGCTGTCTATACTAGACTCATGGGTATGTGACCCCCATCTCAGGGGTCCTGAAAGTCGAATTTAAGACTCTCTCCATGAATGGGAGTCTGCATGCTTCCTAGTCTTTTGAACCAATCATATTGGACATCAGCCAAGCCAAGCCTGTCTCAACTCAGGAATAGAGCATTGTGGATATATATATATATATATATATATATATATATATATATATATATGCAAGGTTTCTGAAGCCACATGGTCTTGTCTGCAACTCAGTTCTGCCTTTGACCAAAGCCTGAGCCAGTCTCTATCCCCCGGTTGCTTACCTCTGAGGAGGGTCATGGAGAGTAGACTCCCACAGCTGTAGAGCAGCAAGCACTCTGCCTACGGGAGCTGATCGTATGGTCTGTCCCTGCAAAAGGCTCTTAAAGGGCGGGCAGTGTTCGCCTCACACTCTCACTTCATACATTTTTCTAGAATTGCTAAAGCCTAACATGGTACCAGCTTCATGCCAAGTAGTCAAATTTTAGTTATCAAATGAATAGCATGGGTTAGAAATAAGAACTGTACAAACCACCATCAAAAATCCATTATTTCACAATATATACAGCAACTCTTTAAACAAAGCCAACATGGGCACATTTGGGTAGAAGTGCAGACTCACTAGCATTTATTTCTGGGTTCCAGCACTGTTTCTCTGAGAATGTTAGGGTTTTGTTTTTCAAGTACTGAATCCTTGTTTGCTAATTCATTTCCCAAGACCTTGCCAATTTCCATTAGCTCTTTAATGTCTGGCTTAAAAACTTGAGATCTTTTTCCCAAAACATTGACAGAGCCCACACCCCTGGAAGGAGAAGGAATAATAATAACGAAGTGGAAGCCTGCAGAGGCAGGCCACGGGCTGCAGGCCTGATCTTGCACATGCTGAACAATCTTCTGCGTGACTGAGTTGCTGACGAAAGGCCAACCCCTCTCACTGCCAATCACCAGCCAGGAAGAATGATGTCACCCCTCAGAGCTGTGTCCCTGGGCACTAAGAACCCAAATGTTACTGTCAGAGTTCACCTGCTGACAAGACTGATGGATGAAAACAGCCTAGGGGTGGGGGTGGGGGGACTCTGGAATCACAGCCTGATGTATGAATATCTCAGAAGCCATGTGTATGGTAGTTTGAAAATGATGGCCCCTGTAGGCTCATAGCGAGTGGCATTATTAGAATGTATGGCCTAGTTGGAGTTGCTGTGGCCTTATTGGAGGTAATGTGTAATTGGGGGCTGGGGGGGGAGTTAAGGTTTTAGATGCTCAAGCCAGGCCCAGTATCACTCTCTCTTCCTGCTGCCTGAGAGGCTCCTTCTCCAGCACCGTGTCTGCTGCATGCCACCGTGCTTCCTGCCATGATGATAGTGAGCTAAACCACTAACTGTAAGGCAGCCCTGATTGAATGCTTTCTTATAAGAGTTGCCGTGGTCATAGTGTCTCTTCACAGCTATAGAAATCCTTAATGAAGACATCATGCTTTCCTTACTATGTTTCCTAAACACGTTGAGACACAGGGAACAGCAGAGACCAAGGGACTCTGTTCACTCACAGCCAGGACAGAAACATCATTCGGAGAAGCAGTGTTCACAACTAGGCCAGAAATGAAGGACTTGGACCTAGCAACCAAAGAAATTTCTGGAGCCAGGGATTCAAACTTAGTAGCAAAATGTTTGCCTAGTCTGTTCAAGTCCTCAAATAAAATACCTAGTACAACAAAAATATATAAAATTTTAAGAGAAGAGTTTTTTGGCCAGGCATGGGAGCACAAGTTATAGTTATAGTCCCTGCCTTGGGAGATGAAGGGTCTTGGTTTCCTTGCTCATCCTCGTTTTACTTACAAATACTTGCATGATAATATCCATGTCTTGCCTCTGCCTTTATCCATAAATAGAACTTGTTTAAAGCCAGAACACTTTGAAAGAGGTGAATAATAGTCAAGAGGTCCCACAGAAGCACAGAACGGGCATGGTAGGTCATCTTACTTATAAACCCCAAATGTGCAAAGACCTCACATGTCTGATTCACCACCCAGTCCCCAGGACGCACAATGACCTCACGTATCTCTGATTCACCATCCAATCCCCAGGATCATGTCTGGCACACAGTGGACCATCAACACAGTCACTAAATGGATGAGTCAGTGAGTGGCTAAGGTGTTAGCAGAAAAAAAAATGGCAACCCCCTACAGCCTAAAAAATGATCAAGGACCATGCAATTACCCCACATTTGATGCTGAAGGGAAGGCTGTGTCACCTCTACCTCATCCTACCCTCAGAATAGCAGCTACAGTCATCCGGATCAAAGTGTCCACAGCCTAGAATCCGGTTCCCTCATGCAGTTCCCCACATCATAAAGTCAATGCTCTTCGACTAAAGCATAGTGGGATTAAGCTCAAGAATCATAATTAATATCAGCGATCAACAGGACAGCCCCATATCCTTGTCATAGACACTGTGGTCAGGAAGGTTACAGAACCATGAGGGAGGAAGGAGACCCTTGCACATGTCCAACGGCAAGCACCGAGTCTCACAAAGCAGCCATTCGTGTGTGGGAAATTCCCCATAGTGAGGAGATATTTCTCTTGATCATTTACATATATCACTGGCCCGTTGTGTCCTGCTGAAGCAGGGACCTAATTAAAAGAGCATGACTCTAATGTTTAAAGGGCAGGATTTAAGTCTCCATTGAGTCTCTTCTCATCCTGCCGCTACAGAGGTACAAGAATGTTAGTTACCCTTTGTAAAATAGAACTGTGAAGATGGTCACCTATATGGGCATGGAAAGAGCCATGTGAAGTCCAGATATTACTGTAAAATAGATAGATAGATAGATAGATAGATAGATAGATAGATAGATAGATAGATAGATAGATAGATAGATAGATAGATAGATAGATAGATAGATAGATAGATAGATAGATAGATCTTACAGTAATAGTACACACACACACACACACACACACACACACACACACACGGGCGGATAAGAAAAAGAAATCATAAAGTAAAATCCAGTAAGAAAGTTCCGGTTTGCCTAGAGTA
This sequence comes from Mus pahari, assembly GCF_900095145.1. Classification (NCBI taxonomy): domain Eukaryota; kingdom Metazoa; phylum Chordata; class Mammalia; order Rodentia; family Muridae; genus Mus; species Mus pahari. Next base: position 93,007,788 of record NC_034596.1, read on the forward strand.
TCACTGGCCCAGACATGGAGGCCATGACAAGAAACATCAGGATAAAAATAGACCCTATCACATACTCCATCACAGTCTGGACCAGGCCCAGATTGGACAAATGGAGATTATGGGATTCTTCAGATAGAAAGACTGCCACAAATAGAAGGTATCAATGTTAAGGTCAAGGGAGTTCTAAGAATTTATACAACATATTTTAGGCAGCAGTGAAGTGTGTCCAAAAAAGTTGGCTTTCAGGCAGTTAGGTAGCCTGCTTATCTTTATTCTGTTAGTGAGACCAAGCTACCTCCAGAAATTCTTTCTTTTTTTTAAACTTATTTTATTAGATATTTTTTCATTTACATTTCAAATGCTATCCTGAATGTCCCTATACCATCCCCCACCCTGTTCTCCTGCCCACCCACTCCCACTTCTTGGCCCTGGCCTTCCCCTGTATGGGTATATAAAGTTTGCAAGACCAAGGGGCATCTCTTCCCAACGATGGCTGACTAAGCCATCTTCTGCTACATATGCAGCTAGAGACATGGGGGTACTGATTAGTTCATATTGTTGTTTCACCTATAGGGTCAGAGACCCCTTCAGTTTCTTGGGTAATGAGGGCAGAATAAACCCTTGTGACATCCGGGCACAAGGTGGGCACCTTATGTAACAAGCACCCTTCTCCAATGAAAGACTTCCCCTTAGGAGTGCTTACATACCAGAAGAAAGAGCTTCCAAGTGACCACATGAGATCCACTGAGGACATTCAAAGCCACAAAAGACACAACAACACAAACCCTGACAAACAACGGAAACAAATCATCGTCCCCACAGCTGAAGCGCCTTTCCTTCCCCTGTCAGTCACTGCGGCCTCCTCAAGATTTTATGCTTCCTGGATTGCAGAAGACGGGTGTTTTATGGTTTTCACCTAGATTAGTCAGTGCATACATGTCTGGTGCAGTTGCACTGGGAACAGGAAGATAAGCCATTATGACACCCGAGAGCATCGGGCGTAAAGACATTCTCGGGACAATGTGACTATCATATCACGTCTATGGAAGCTCAAGTTCAAAAATACATTTAAGTTACCTCACTCCACAGCAAAAGAAACACATGAGCAGAGTTACCTTTGTTCATTTCATTCAGTCCTTGCAAGTCACACTGGAGAAGCAAGACCGACCATTGGTCAGGTCAGGGACAGCTGTTTCTGAGTGACAATAGCATTCAGGTTCTCTACCAGGCATTTATCACATTCGGTGTTCTCTGGAATCCCTGTGAAGACCGACTACTCCCTTGACAATGAGGAGGAGTCTGAGGTTCAGTGGGTAAAAGGGCATATCTACCCATTCTAACCCTCCTACACTACACATGATGTTCTAAGCTCTCCCTACTGGTCTTCCAACTTTTCATTTCTCTCACTCATCTTGTTCTTTGGGATAAGATTGGTTTTCCTAGCTACCGTGTCATTGCTTCCTATAGTATAAAATCCAAACTCCTAGGCAAATCAGAGAGGAGCCAATCCAGATCACCCCATTTTCCCTAACTCGTCTCCCCTCGCCTCTTCCCATCCACTTCAGTTCAAACAGCTGCCCACTATGACGCTCTCTCAAACCACTGAGATGCTCTTCAGTGTCTAACCTACAGCCTACCTATTGAACCTCCCTATTGGTGGAAGGCATGAGATAATGCCAGAAAACTGCCTGGCAACAAACCCTGCATCTCTCACTTACTACCCAGGCAACACTGAGCATAGAACTCTACACCCACCCCTGTTTCCTCATCTATATGGGAGCACCAAAGATAGCCTTTCTGGGATGATAGTTGTGGGGATGAGGGGAGATAAACACCCATAAATCATGCCTAGATATATGATTCCCTAGCCACTTTCGGAACATTTTTCAAATAGCTCCTATCCAGAGAATCCAAATTATTGATTACATACTTCTTCCTTTATGGTTTTGCAATGTATTTGTCATTAAACTAGACTATCCCTGATGAGGAATTATCAAGGTATTTAGTGGTCAGTGGTCTTCCCGGCCTCTATCCACTAGTCCCTCTGCTGTGTGGTAACCAAAAATGTCACCACATACAGTTAAATGTTACCACAGAGGCATCCCCCTCCTCCATGCCTCCTTCGAGAAACACTGCTTTAGCTTAAGGATACAGCCCAGTGCTGGAGCATTTCTCTGCCGTGTGGTGGATCCTGGGTTCAATCTATCAATTCCAATACTGCCCCATAAATGAACAACTAACTGCTTGATGTTCCAAGAGAGAAACACGGATGCACCTGTGACTAGCCACCTCTGATCACTCACTGCACCACAGTCTAAACTCTGCCTGATGGATTTTTTTGCTTTTAGCCTTCTATCACTCAAAGGGCAGATTTTATAGTTTGCTGACAATAAAAATTGGAGCACAGGGAGGCTAGGGAGTCACTCAAGTCGTGTCTTAGTCTCATCCTGTCTAACTCCAGCACCTAACTCATAACCTGTTTGCAGAGGAGTTTTGTAGCAATTCCAAGACCGAGTGTATAGATGGATGGGTGAGTTGATGGATTGAAGGATGAGCCATCTTCTCCATCACAGCTGATGGTTTCTGCCTCCAGAGGACAGTCTCTCGGGGGTCCCATGCTACCGAGGTGATTCAATTTATCAGAAAATCCAAGCCCAACTTTGGTTCTTCCAAGCTATCTGGGCATTTTTGTCAGAATGGTGCTGTTTTGAGAATTCTATATTTGATCTCAGTAATTCATACCACACCTTCCATCTTTGTTTCATGACAGTTTCATGCACTCTGACCAGGAAATCTAATTTTCTCTCCACTGGTCACTCCTTCCGGACTATAGTGAGATGCAATAATATTGTTTTGCCAACAGATCACAATTCACAGAAAACCCTTCCTAAAGGAAAGCCACTTTTAAATAGGACACTTGTTAGAAGCCCTGTCTCCAGTGCTGTGCGAAGACAGTGTACAGCTCTCCACAAGCGTGGATGCTCGCATGCACAGGAAGCATCAATACTTGAAGGACAAACACAGTTACCTGATACTTGGTCGGCACCTACATAGTGATTTAAACTACTTAACATGTATCCTGATAAAGATTGCACATAGACATGAGAATAAACACCTAAGTCATAGTACACAGATATCAGAAAACATCCAGGTCTAAGTAATACTTAGTGAGTGCAGAGAGAAGAAACAGAAAATACTTTCTGTTAGATGCAAGGCACTCCAGTAGGTTTTTTTTCCTTCTAAATGATGGGAAGATTGGTACAGGCAGGTATTTGATGGAGAGAATCAAGTTCACCATAGAACAACTGTGGGTTCAATGGGTGAGGCAGATTAATACCTGTGACTTTGAGTCCCAGATGACTCTGACACTTTAGAGCTTAGGAAGTTACTTGGTCTCTTTTAGAATGTGTGTCTTCATTTAACAAGTGAGAATAATAACAGAATATTGTGCTTCATCGCCATGAAAAGTACCTGAGGGAGTTACTGTAAAAGAAAAAAATGTTATTTTGGCCACAGTGTGGGGGTTTTCAGCCATGGTTGCATGGTCCCACGACTGGGGGCATGTTCTAAGGCAGAACAGCACAAGAAGAGCCATGTGGTGGAGCAAAGCTTCTCATCTTATGGTTGCTAGGTAACTGGAAGGCAAGACATCAAGAGCTCACCAAGACAAGCAGGTCTCACTCAACCTGCTCCCTCCGACTAGTTTTCACCACCTCCCAATAATGCCATCAAGGTATGAATCCTCAATGGATCCAGCCCCTGATGAGATCAGGTCCTCACTGTGAAAAGAAGCTCTCCAGGCATCAACCACACCTTCAGTGGACTTCAGTAGACACTGGTACAAAGCCAGAAATAATTTGGAAGCTGGTGGAATGGCTCAGTAGGTAGGGGTATTTGTAGTCAAATCCGATGATCTGATTTCAATTCCCAGAACAATATGTGAAGGAGAAAACTGACCCTTGTGGCCTGACCTATGATGGCCACAAGTGCACTGGAGCACACACAACCACCACCATGGATGGCACACACGTTAAGTAAGTAATGTAAAATAATTTTGAATGTTTCCCTCATAAAGAATGATAAATATTTAAGAAGATAAATGCATTTACCCAGATTTAAACATTCTGAAAAATATTGTTGGGTAACCTGAATACAGTTTTATAGACCAATTAAAGTAAATAAATATAAAAAGCAAGCAAAATAAAACTGAGTAAGTTCTGTAAAGACACAGGCTAACGGCATCACGAAATGAGGGCCCACATGTTCTTCCACACTTCATTTGTGCCTCTGAGTCCTTTCATGAAGTAGAGGGTCAAAGCCTGGGCAATAAAACAATACTTATTGGCCAGAGTCTGAATAAGCTCCGCTATCTTGAGATATCAGCAATGTTTCAGATGTGCTTTGATATTTCCCAAAGTATTTAGCTATGAGGAAGTAATCAGACACAAAGCAACATATAGACCATGAACAAACACAGCAAGCCATGTTCCCTTTCTTCATGGTTTCACTGTCTAAAGAAGAAACTTAGCATGGCTTATCTTGAGTCTAAATTTTAGACTCAAGACAGCTCATCTTTCAGGCTATGACATTCACTGCAGTTAAATATAAAGTCCTCACCACATACCACAGCATGTGTAAATATAATTATACTTTTACTTAAAAAGTATTTCACAGTTATTTCTCTCATTTTATCTGGTATAGATGGTCTCAGATTCTACATTAATTTGTACAACGTGATTCTAACACAGATTTGGTAGCTTTTTTTTTTCTTCACAAAAGGCAGAGTAAAAAGTCAAAGACATCCAAAGAAATGAATTATTATAAAAAGAGTAGCATCAAGCACTGCCCTTGTACTTTAAAGTTTTATTTTTTAGTAAAAACTGAAGAAAAGCAATATGAGATCATATTTATTCACAAAGAAGGGAGCTTGATTTTCAACTTATTTAAGAAGGGAGTCACACTGTCAAGATAAGAAGTTAAAGGCTGGTTACCCCGAGGATGGCAAATCCTATATAGCACCAGAACTCCCTTGCCCTATCTGTATCACTGGAAATAAATGAATAGGCTAGCCCAGCTTTGTGAACACGATGCAATCCTGAGATGTGTCATCTATTAGAATTCTAAGCCCTGGACCCCAGAGCCCGTGGGAATTATGCAAGCCATCTTTTTTAACCCTCTCCTTCCAAACCTTAGAAACTCAGAAACACAGGGGTAGAGGACTCATCCTTGTGTCTGTGAGTAACACTGCTTCCTGCTCAGTCTTTCTAGCTCAAGAGGCCGCCTGAGGAGGAGCCCTAACTTCAACTTCTGAAGCATCTCCTCTCCTTCACTTCTGAGGTAGGAGTCCTACAGCAGGCTCTCAACCACTTCCCTCTCCTTCTCCAGCCTACTCCTTTGCTATCCCCGTCCACCTGTGGCAAGCCCACCCCTTCCTCTGGTTGCATCCCATGTTCTCTACCTCCATGTTCTTGTGGCTCTTTCTTCCACTGATAATCAGAGAATATAAAGGCCTTAATACAGTGTCTGGCGTGTGGTTTTAGAAATAACTAGTCTGGTGACTACTGTTACTGTGATATTTATTATTTCTCCCCCATAAATGCACTCAGCAACTCTCTTGAGGATCCACAAATACCTTCTTCATCTACATATTTGCAGACTGTTTCTCTCTTTCACGTATTCCTTGACTCCGAACTGTTTAATACATCCATGCTTATTCACACATCTCCCTTCCTTTGTTTTAGGGGCCACCCTGCTGTCCCAGCTCTCTCCTAGAGACCTCAGACCAGAGTTAATCAACATGCATTTGGTGTTCTCGAATCTGAAAACTCTAAAATCCATTTTGCCTGCTGCCACGTCTGTCCACCAGATCTGAAAACACGGGATACATTGTGCAGCCTAGTTGCAGTTCATGGTCCCTCTTCTCCCACATTGGCATACCCCTCAATTGCTGGCTTCTGTGAAGTATCATACATGTGACGTTTCCAGAAAAGACTTCCCTGATCACCAAAGACAAAACTCAATGACCCACAACAGCAACATCCACCCCATCATCTCCCCTCAAAGGCTGCTGCATGCTAGACAGACTCCCAGCTCACCTGAATCAGCGTCTCTAGTTCCTGGGGGCTCACGCAGATGTGATCTCTCAAGAATTCTGCCTTCTCCAAGGCGATTGTGTTCTTCTGACTGCTCTCAAAGGGCTGTTCCAAGGCCCGGAAGACAAGGCCACCAGTGACGAGGTAGACCACAACCACCACGAAGATGGCAACCACTGTTTTCCACTTCATAACTGTTTGCAGGCCTCCCTGGGAGGCCCCTTCCATCCTGGCTACCACCGTGGCTCGGGAGGAAATGGAGAGTCGAGGAACAGGAGGATGCCCGTTAGTGGCACTCTTGGGCTGGCACACTGGAGGGGCTGCTGCAGGCACGGCCACTGAGGAAGCAGGTGGAGGAGAGGAGAGAAGAGAGGAGAATTCATTTATTAAAAACAAAACACCAAACTCATCAGAAACAAAGAACAGATGTCTTCCTTCAGCCACCTTTCCAAATGTGAGAAGGCAGAGCTGGTTCACCAAGCCTGCAGCTGGGGGAGTTTATTAGTGGTTAAGTCTCTGATTTTTGTTGTTGTTGTTGTTTTAATGAGTTCTTAAAAGGGAGCATCAGGAGTCCTAATTCTACAGGAAAGAGTATCAGTTGAGTTTAAAACACTTATATTTTCCTACAAGGATCCAAACTGTAAAGCTATCCATATTTATTTATACCTCATCTTTTCCCTCAGCTCCCATGTTCAAACAGGTACAAACCATCATTTTTGAAAAAAACAAGCTTATCATTCCCACCAAAGAAAAAGAAACACAAGAAGGATACACAGCTATTCTGTCCCAGAACAGAAATGGACATTAAAAACCCATCTTGGAAACTGGGGAGAGGTGCAGCAGCCCACATCTATGACCAGAACACTGGGGCGTGGAGACAAGATGCCAGGGGTAACAAAAAAAGGGAAATTGTTGAGGTTTGATTTTTTTGATATGTATCGTGATGATAATAATTGTGAACACCAAAGCCTGGGTGTTCACAGGACTAGAGTCTGCAAGTACCCAAGTATAACTATGTAACAAGTACCCAAATATAACTATGTAACTATGTAACAAGTACCCAAGTATAACTATGTGACTATGTAACAAGTACCCAAGTATAACTATGTAACAAGTACCCAAGTATAACTATGTAACTATGTAACAAGTACCCAAGTATAACTATGTAACCTTGCCCCGCAAATTATCCCTGATTGGTGAAGACAAGAGAGAGGATAGGATCCACCTTGAGGGTTGGAGGGATCACGAGGAGGGAGAAGGTGGAGAGATGAAAAGGAGCCATGGGTTAAGAGTCAAGAAAGCATGGTCATGAGGGCTGGTCAATTGGAGCTAAGGGCAGCCCAGATAAAACATAGTAAGTAATTTGTTCTAATAAAGGCTTATTGTAAATATAAAGGCTGTGTACATCTTTTATAAGAGAACTAAATGGTCAAAGACAGGGTAGAAACCCCAGATTAGGGTTAAATTTTTCTACAACACTGTCTCCAAAACATAAGGTGGAGAACGGTAGGAAATACTTGACACTGACCTCTGACCTGCATACCCACACATGAGCACACAGGCACTGGCACACATATACACACATACACAGAGGCACACATACCCACATGCAAACAGATCCACATGCAAACAGATTCACATACAAACACATCCATACACTCCCCCCACACACACACACACACCACAGATAGGCGATACAAAACTAGAAGCCTGTCACAAAATGAAGCAAAGAAGCTGGTCCCTTGCTGAGGAAGAAGAGTCAAAGGTCAGACACGGTAGAGAGGCTTGGGACATCAGGAGAGAGGTGCCTATAATTGGAGAAGGAAGCAAGAGTGATGGCTTATGTCAATTAGCCCTCTTGCCTGAAAAAAATAATAAGGATAAAATAGATCCCAAGTGTATTGCCTAATAGAAAATGCAATGACTTTGGTGTAACCACTCCTGAGCTATTAGCAACTGAATTTTTTTTTCCCTCTGATTGTCATCCAATAAGAAGCCACTGGAAATGAATTTTCCCCTGGTGCTCAGAACACAGAATTCGTTAAGATTCCCTAGTTTTCTATAAAGGCAATTTCATTACCTTAGAAATAAACACATTAAGCTGGCAGTTTGTCTGCCAGAGCAGGAGGTAGGAGGTAGTGCCATGTACTACAGATATCTGCTTTGTGCAGCATTGAGCAACCAAGGCACTTGGCTCCATTCTTGCCTTTATTATCCTGATGCTCATTATGCCCCTGCTTGGGCAGGACCCTGGCTGTGGTGTAAATACAGTCTTAGCACACACATGCAGCAAATCATACTGCCCCAGAGAGGCTAGGCTGCTCCATCTCTGTACTGGGGCTGTCAAGCAGATTTTGTCACGTCATTCTTCCTTGAAAATAGGCCTGATCTTGACTACACCTGGCTAGAGGGCTGGCACTTAGAAAAAAATCTGTCTATGAATATGTGTTTTTAATAGGCCCGAGAAATCAGTTTTTCTCTTTGAAATCAGAATGACCATCCATCTTTTACTCTATATTACTGTTCAGCATTCATTCAATAATAAATTCTTCTTCGACTTAATGTGCATACAAAATTCTGTATGGTCTCCAAACAGTCTATAAATTAGAATCATTCAATCCTATTAGGCGTTATGTTCTTTGATATCCCTCTAAAGACATTAAACTCTCAGTTGCCTTTGTAGACATTGAGGGGAGTTTTTATTTTTTTCTAGGACAGCTTTTTTTTTTAACACTGCCGGACCTTCTCGTTCATTCTGCCTCTGCATCCATGGCTACCAGACTCATCTGGCCACCATTGTGTCTTGTCTAGACCAACCTAGCACCCTCCCAAGTCACTTTTCCACTTCTACCCGGTTCTGGCTCATTAATCTCAAGTTAAATCTTACCTTTGGAAGCATCTCTTCCCATCCCCAGGGTTGACAGGAAAAAAAAATAGCCTCCAAAGATACCCACAGCTTAGCTCTAGCACCTGTCCAAACATTATCTTCCATAGCAAGATGTGATTAAAGATCCAAGGGTGAGGAGGTTATCCAAGACTGTGGCTGTCATCACAAGACCATGTGATAGATACAGGTGGAGATAAAGGCAAAGGCAGAGCCGAGAATCGTGTAACTATGGGTCGAGCAATATGGTCACACTAGAAAATGGTTTTCCCCCTAAGCCTCCATAAGAAACCAGTTAATTATAGATTGCTGTTTGAGGCCACTGTGTTTGTGATCGTTCACTAGCAGCCCCAAGAAATAAATATCACCCACCTCACTTCTACGTCCCCAGGGACGGCACACAGTAAGCAGTCACCTGGTGATGACTGGATAAGGCAGTATGGATGGAAGGATGGAGAATCAGCACAGTGTGATCACACACACAATGCAGACAAGCACTGTCAGTCTAAAAACAATCACCATGCACCAATATGGAGAAGCATGCCTGCTCTTACCTCCACACAGTAGCCCAGAATCTACAATCCCACATCCACATGGTTCTCAGCCCAAAGCTACCTCCTCTGTGACATCTTTCTGGGCTCTTCTGTGCAGATTCACCAGCCTATCTCCACAGCCTGTCTCTCCTCCAGCCTATTTGCTTTTGGGATCAGAGAAGATCATCATTCTTTATTCTTATTTAGACAGGGTCTCATTGTATAGCCCAGGTTAGATTTAGCCTTGAAGATCTCCTATCTATGTCTCCAGAATGCTGGGATTAGGGGTGTGTGCCATGACTCAGCAGAAAGCCCATCTTCGGTTCTTGGTACAGCACCAAAGGAAGGTTGTTTGTTTCCTATTGTCATTGTCATTGTTATTAGAGATTATTTTAATTGCTACTACACAACCACAACCTCAGAGTTATCACTACAATAAGTATTAACATTAATTACCTCAACAATAAGCATTTGGTTAACATTGAATGAACCTAAGAGACTACATTATGTACCTCCTCCCTCCTAAGACAGTTGACCAGGTTCTCTGCTTCCAGAGTTCAATAAATTGCTATGCGCCAACATAGTGTCCTATCTCTCCCAGACTGAACGCTGGGACATCAAGCCATACCTTGGATCATTCCATTTACTTTGTGTCCTTGGTTCTTGTTCATTTATGGTAGCTAACACCCAGATACCAAGCCCTAAAATTTGAACAATGCTGACTAAGGGAGGCCTACTCTTGGCCACTGTGAGCACTTTCCCCAAGAACAACAGGATCATTTGTAGTGCCCTAACCCTGAACATCATACATTCCACCTCTTCTTAGTTTCATCCTAGGGAGGGGCCCCTCTAGTCCTTTCAATCTCCCAATAAAGCTCTGAAGCTGCCAAGAGTAGTCACTGCACCCTACTCCAAAAAACTGGGGTTCAGTCTCTGGATAGTCCATCCTTTCATCTTAGCTCTAAATTTTGTCTCTGTACTTATATCCTTTCATGGGTATTTTGTTCCTTATTCTAAGGAGGAACGAAGTATCTACACAATGGTCTTCCTTCAACCACCAAACCCAGATACTAATGCTCATGCCAGCAAGATTCTGCTGA
>NC_034596.1:93018752-93027398 GCF_900095145.1 Mus pahari
ATGGGGAACTTTAGGGATAGCATTTGAAATGTAAATAAAGAAAATAAAAAAATAAAAAACTGGGGTTCAACTCCTTGAGAAGGAAAGCAGGTTATGATGAAAACAAATAATGAGTTAAATATATTAAGACGTTAAACTTGAGGGCAAATAAATGATCTTGTAGCTAGATATGAGATATAAAAGCTAATCAGATAAGAAAGTTCCCTTTGTGCTGTCTATACATTCTTAGATGTGTGCTGCTTCTCTCACAATGATTCCTGAGCCTTGGGAAGAGGGGTGTGATACAGTTGTCCCATTTGGGACTGATTATTCTGCACTCTCTTATTCTCTGCAACCTGACAAGTTGTGGATCCCTGTGCTTATGACATCTACTGCAAAAGAAGTTTCTCTGATGAGGGTTGGGAGATGTACTAATCTGTGGTATAACAATTAGTCTTTAAATTTAACCTGTCTGGCCACAGGTTCTTGATGCTTTCAACAGGCTTGGGCTGCATGTGACAATTTACCTGTATACCGTACAATATATTTGGCCTTTAAACTGTTCATATGATGTTACAGGGATTTTTGAACCTTATTAGGTTATTCTGTAATATATAAAGTAGATTGATTGAATACATTTGGGGCCAAATGCAAACAAAAACTAGTTAGCTGTAAGCTTTAAAAAAATTTTTTTTTATAGTGCCATCCCTTTCTTATCTGATTAGCTTTTATATCTCATATCTAGCTACAAGATCATTTATTTGCCCTCAAGTTTAACGTCTTAATATATTTAACTCATTATTTGTTTTCATCATAACCTGCTTTCCTTCTCAAGGAGTTGAACCCCAGTTTTTTATTTTTTTATTTTCTTTATTTACATTTCAAATGCTATCCCTAAAGTTCCCCATACCCTCCCCCGCCCCTGCTCCCCTACCCACTCACTCCCACTTGAAGCCTCCAACTTGATAACGCTGTGCTGCCTTTTGTTTGCTTTCTGAATCAGGCCACTCCAGTCGTCCATACTAGAATGGTGAGCACCTGATCTGATGGTTCACTATCTAATTGCTGTTTTTCTTTACCTGCTACTCGATATTGATTGTTTTACCTCTGCTTGCTGTAGACTTAGAAACCATTGTGGGTCGATCTTTTCCCAGGGCAGAACAGATGGTTCCAGAAATCTCAGCACTCCCAATGCTAGGTGGAACTGGCCTTGGGAAAGTTCTTTTAGGCTTTAGGCCAGTTCTTTGTACCGGTTTGCTAAGAACTGTCCCCAGGAACAAGAGTTTGAATCAAATCTGATAATGCCTCAGTTTGCAGAGCACTGGGGCAAAAAAAAAAAAAAAAACAGTTTTATCCCCAAACCATCATCGACTAGGTGACCTTGAAACGGTCGCTTAGCTTCTCTGTTTGCTTCTCTGGGAAATGTGAATAATAACTCCACTTCTTTTTAACCTCACAGGGCTTTCAGGAACAGCAAATGAGCTGCCCTGGTTTGCTGATTGGGGTATATTTGCAGATGTCAGGAGTCCTGGCAGGGACTTCAGGACGTTACAAAACCTTTTGTGCATTTGACTAAAAATGGAGTTGGCTGCTTTAGCAAATATGAGCGCACATTTCAGCAGCTAGAAGTGGATTTGGAATCTGCTTCCCTCGAGGTTGAATACATTTTCAGAGGGTGTTTTCATTACTCTGTTTATTCTCAAAAAACTAGAGCTGCTCTCACTCTTAACAGAAAATTGCCCAGTGACCTGGGATGAGTCATAATGGTCTCTGTCTTTTGCAAAGAAATTAAACTGCATAAATTAGTGGTGGTGGTGGTGGTGATGGTGGTGGTGGTGGTGGTGGTGATTGCAGCAGTGGTGGGGGTGGGGAGCAGCAGGGGCAGGAGGGAGCGTCAGCAGTGGTGGTAACAGTGACAAGGTTGACACCACTGCATCGATCCTCATTATGTCATTTATCACACTCTACATTTCCAGATTCTCCCAGAAGCAGATGCCAAAGGGGAGCTAAATGTGCTCATTTTTTTTTTTTACTAAGGGAAATGCAAATGGGAAAAGAAGGAGTTGCAGAGAGGTAAAACAGCCATCAGACACGAACACTCTATGTTAGTCTGCCCTTGAGTGACGAAGAGGGTGGAGAGGGATGGATGGAAGCATTCTGGACCACCTGCCGTCTAAGAAAGGTTTAGAAAACCTGTCAAGGAGTTCTTGGGCCAAAGTCAGCCATCTGGGAAGTTCTGGGTCTCCGGTGAACAATTCCACCACGTCAGCCTTGCAAGTTCGAATCTGGCTGAGAATAGCTCACTGGAGAAGCATGCAGGCTGTACAACTCAGGCAATGGATTTCACAGACACTCCCTTGGCTCTTGGTGAATCGCTTGCCCTCCAACTGGAGGCCTGCAAGGGCATGCTCACAGCCATCACAGCTCCACCACAGAGAGAAAGAAAATGAGACCCAGGCAGCTTAGAGGACGAAGCCAAGGTCAAGTGGCCTGACTTCAGAGCCAGGATTAAAAGTAGAAGAATCTAACTTGGAAATCACTTCTGCAGTGGAACACAGGAAAGGAACAATTAAGAAACAAGGCAATCTCAGACAGAGAGGCCCTTCTGTTAAAACTCAAAGGAAGAATGGCATGAAAATGGTTTCTGATCTGTGGGGGAAACTCCCATTTCCTAGCAGTGATGGAGTTTTTCCCACATAGCATATCAATAACGGACAGATCCCATAGTGTAATGGCCTATCATACTTTGCAGTTGCCACAGAAAGGTACTTAGCAGTAAAAGGGCTGTAGAGAGCTGATATAATAGGAGATGTTGGGTAAAGGGCAGAAACTCTCCAAGAATATTTTGTAAAGATTTATTTGCTTTTTATGTAAGTACACTGTCTCTGTCTTCAGACGCACCAGAAGAGGGCATCAGATCCCATTACAGATGGTTGTGAGCCACCATGTGGTTGCTGGGAACTGAACTCANGACCTCTGGAAGAGTAGTCAGTGCTCTTAACCTCTGAGCCATCTCTCCAGCCCCATCAACGAGTATTTTTTAAAGAAAGAAAGAAAGAAAGAAAGAAAGAAAGAAAGAAAGAAAGAAAGAAAGAAAGAAAGAAAGAAAGAAAGAAAGAAAGAAAATATTGGAAGGAATTTTCCCTTCCGTTCGTGTTCATTTTTAAATGGTTTCTCACAAGTGTTCAGAACATTTACTTCATCATTACTGTGTAGTGATGAAAACAGGCACCCACGCAGAAGTCAGATTTTTGGTGGTTGAATAACTTCCTAGTGGTTTTCCCATGTCCCATAGACTTTACTGTATCATTCTTTCATAGATCCAATCAACAAACATTTGAGCTTGCCTTGTTCCAAGCTTGGTACAGAGGGTATATGAATAAATAAAATGCATCCCTGCCTTCAGAGTTAGCAGTGGGATTGGCACAAGCCTAGGCATACGTGAGTCCATCTTAGCTTCACAAGGCTCCTTATGGAGGGCAGTGACTCTTACCTGTTCCCCCCTCGCAGAGAAGGAAACTAAGGTCAGAGAGAAGAGCTTGAGGAACCATTTTAGTAAACAGTGGCAGGTTTGACTGTCTTCAGATGCCTACCCTTGAGTGCCTCCACTCCATCACACTCCTGAGAGCAAAGGGCATCTAAAGGGCTACAGAGCTCTTGAGAGCCTGAAACACAGCCTCCTCAGACCTTCCATTGCCATCCAGCAATGTAAGTCTTCCTGAAAACCCAGGCAAAGGACAACCATGGTTGGGTGCACTCACTGGAAGTGGCAATCCACTCCCTCTCACCTCCCTACTTCACCTCCCACACATGACCAAGGCCTGAAATCCTCCGCAAGACACCCGCACATCAGCCTCAGAGAATGCCAGGAACCCCGGCCTACAGCCCACCCAGACTCCCTAAAGGGCTTCCACAGGCCTAGGTGGGATCCACTTTCAACCTAGAGGGGTCAAGTGTTAGGATGAGCACAGGAGAGGTGAAAGGCCAACAGATCCACCTCCAGTGCTCCAACTGTACCTACCTGTAAGGCAGCCAGCCATAAGAAGGGGGTGTGGCCCCTTTGGATTCCAGATACCCCAGCAGCCAAACCTGGTTCATCCTGTTTCCATGTAGCCCCTCTGGGTGAAGGTTCCATATTGTAAAAGCATTCAAGCTAGTCCTTTTGAGAAAGAAAATACAGCCTGGTCTCTGGACCCTGAGGAGCAATCCCCACAGTTCCACTGCGAAGGCAGCTATGCCTCTGAGAGGCACTGCTTTCTCTCTCCATCCTCCCAAAAGCTTCAGCAGACTGCTACAGTTCCATCCACAGTCACTAGGCTATGGAAGCAACACTAAGTGTCCATCAGCAGAGGGATGGGTAGGAAACATGGGCTTTGCTCCCAGCCATAAAGAATGAAATCCTGAACCAGGCTGTGGTGGTACACGCATTTAATACCAGCACTTGAAAGGCAGAGGCAGGCAGATCTCTGTGAGTTTGAGGCCAGCCTGACCAACAGAACAAGTTCCAGAACAGCCAAGGATATTACACAGAGAAACTCTGTCTCAAAACAAAACAAAACAAAACAAAACAAAATGAAATTATGTCACTGCAGGAAAAATATACGACTGGAAACAATGACATTAAGCTAAGTCAGCCTCAGGAGGACAAATGTTACATGCTTTCTCTCATTTGTGGGCCCTAGGTTTTACAGCGACAGATATAAAATTATGTACATACAGATTATAGGCAAGTAGAAGAGACACTGTATGGGGGGAAAGGAGGGACTAATGGGGAGAGTGGGTGAGGGAGGGGGGGCTAGTAGGACACAATGAAAGTACCTTACAAAATGGTATAAAAATGGCCTGGTGGAATTCAACATAGCAGAACTGTAAAAGATTCTTGAACTCCAGCCTACCCAACCCTCCTTAGGATCTATCAGCCCTTAATAGATGCTGGGGGGAGAGGAGACATCCTTTTCAGTGCTATGGCCAATAGTTAGTTGTCTGTGGTCCTGTAAATAACTGCTTCTGCCCATGCCATGATGAAATTCATTGAGTCACAGCAAACGAAAAAGAAAGGGAGGAAGAGAAAAGAAAAAAAGTGGAAGGGGGCTAGGTAACATGAGGAGAGGGGTCAACAGGAATGGGGTGAGTAAAATCAGAGGTGAAGATGGTCATATGTATGTATATGTATATATATATATATATATATATATATATATATATATATGAAAATGTCACATGAAACAGACTGTAATGTATAATTAACATGGGCTATTACAAACTTTAAAAAGTAAACTCAAGTTAAAACAGACCAAGGTCCAAAACCCTCGAGCACCAATGGAAAGAGAATGAGATGGCTGACAACAGGCTGGCCCCCTGTCTCATACCTGCCCTCTCCCACCTCCTCAACAAGATGCCCATTTTCTCTCACCTGAGTCATGGCCTCAGCTCCTGGTCCCCTCTCCCTTACTTCCATCCTGCTCATCACAGCTATCCAGAGCTGTCCGAGCTGCCCGGCAAAGCAGATCTACTGCAAGTAGCACATGTCTAGGGTAAGGTGCAGACTCCCTGTGGCTCACCCGAAGACTCCCATGCAGGACTTGGCACTCACCTATCTCCCTGTCCCACCCACTTCCACACCCCTACAAACAACCTTTGCTCCAACCAAACCCAAGCCAGCCAACACTATGCCACCTTAGTTATACTTTGTTCTCCCTTTCTCTGCTTCTCCTTACTCCATTTTCTTTGACAAATTCTGGCAACTCACAAGTGTCACCACCACTGAGAAGCCCTCTTTGATCCACCAAACCCTAGAATGATCATATATCTCTCTTCTTCGAGGTGGAATTTACAAGTGAGAGGCTCCTAACTAGGGTTTGCCCCACTCCTGAATTTATCCATTCATCCATACCACACTTCAAATAACCAGTTCAGATACCTGCTCCAAAGAAAAGATGATGTTGGTAAATCAGCATGCAGAAACACACCTGCTGCTGTTGCTTGTTTTCAGGTGCAGACATCCAGACTCAAGTGATAAAGTCCTCAGAAGACAAAAATGATCTGAGCATCATTGGGGTGAGTGGTTTATGGAAAGGATAAAGAAGGAGACACTGCGCTGTGTTCCCAACACTTGGTTCTGGGCTCTCTTGTCCTCTTCATGGGGTACTTGAAAATTGTTTTTATTCATCTACATAAAATAATTTTTAGGTCAAAAAAGAAATCGCTCTTAGTGAGTCATCTCTCACTTTATGGACACAAACTTCTCCCTCTAGTCTGCCTCCCTTCTGACTAAGAACAAAGTTGGATTTGAAGATACCCAAGGTTTGGAGGCTTTTCTTGCCACGCTCCATTACCGCATACCCCACGCTGGAAGACTATCAAGGAGAAGGTTCATTTGAGGCTTAATGAACCAACTCCATTTGGAGGACTAGTGTGTACACGGTTCCTCCTGAGCATCCCAAGATCTTCTGCATCTGTGAGCAAGGGCAGAGCAGAAACAATGGCAGTAACGGGGTGAAAAGGAGCCCAGAGAATAAGGCATTTAGGACTTGGGAAATGGTGATCCAGTCAACCCCCTGCCGTGAGTCTACAATTCAGTACAAGTCCAAGTTCATAAGAAGCATTAGGCAAGGCAGAAGAAAGCATCCTGGAGAAGGGATGAGGTGATCTGAATAGGTTTGAGGCCCCCATGGATTCCTGTGTTTCAATGCTTGGACATAGGGAGTGGCACTATTAGGAGGTGTGGCCTTAATGGAGTATGTGTGGCCTTGTTGGAGGAAGTGGTGTCCCACTGTGGACATGGACTTTCGGGTCTCTTCAAGCCCTGCCCTGAATGGAATCAGACCCTCCTCCTGGCTGCCTACAGAGACAGTCTCTCCTTGCTGCCTGCAGATCCTCAGCTCCTACTTCAGCACCACGTCTGCCTGCGCACTGCCATGCTTCCCACCATGATGATAATGGACTGAACCTCTGAAACGGTAAGCCAGCCCCAATGAAATGTTTTCCTTTATAAGAGTTCCCTTGGCCAAGGTATCTCTTCATAGCAATGACATCCGGTCTAAGACAGAGGGCTTAGTTCCCCCATTCGCTTCTTGTCCTGGCTCTACTCCAAGCATGTTCCCTCCCCCAACATGGACAGACAAGGAAGTACAGTGCTATTCAGTAGGACAAACTCGCTAAGACAGGACACGTTGCTGCACATTTAGTTCTAAGCAGGTGCTCAATAAACATGAGCTTTCTGCATCATTCCAAGTGGAAAGGACTGTGGGACCCATGAAATAAAGGCAACAAGTGTCCAGTAGCCATACTGGGCAGAGATGTGAGGGTTCTGAGACCCAAAAGACTTCAGAGAAAGGGTGTCCGTTATACAGAAAGAAGATTAAGAGTCTGCCATAGAGCAAGGGGAGGCAGAAAAGAAGTAAAATCAGCTACACGAGCCACAAGTACAAACACGCTGAATAGTGAACCAAGCTGGGATGATTAAAACGTAATCAAGTCTGTAAATCAGGATACAGGATTTTAAGGCAAAGCTAGAAATGTAACAGGAGGCATAGTGGATTTAAGTCGTGTTAGTGAGTACGGGAAGCCAATACAATAAGAAGCACCACAGACTCAAAATGTGGGGTGAGTCTAGCAACAGTATGAAAGAGCCTGTGATGTGAGAGACTCGCGGGAGAGAATGTGGGCAGATGTTAGTGGGATAGGGGCTGGAGAGATGGCTCAGCTTATAAGAGCACATGAAGACTAGCGTTCAGGTCCCAGCATGTATGGAAAAGCTATCTCTTGTGAGGCTATGCCAGTGCCTGGCAAATACAGAAGTGGATGCTCACGGTTATCTATTGGATGGAACACAGGGCCCCTAAAGAAGGAGCTAGAGAAAGTACNCAAGGAGCTAAAGGGGTCGGCAACCCAATAGGAGGATCAACCATATGAACTAAGCAGTACTCCCACAGAACTGTGTCTAGCTGCATATGTAGCAGAGGATGACCTAGTTGGCCATCATTGGGAGGAGAGACCCTTGATCTTGGGAATATCATATGCCCCAGTACAGGGAAATGCCAGGGCCAGGAAGCAGGAGTGGGTGGGTTGGGGAGCAGGGTGGGGCAGGGGAGGTTATAGGGGACTTTCAGGATAGCAATTGAAATGTAAATGAAGAAAATATCTAATAAAAATGAAATTAAAAAAAGCTGTGTGTGGTCCCATGCATGTCTGTAACAGAAACACTGAAGGCAGCAGAGACAGGAGGGTGGTGGGGCTGGCTAGTTGCCAGCCTAGGCAAAAAAACACAAGCAGGAGACCCTTTCTCAAAGTCACAAAGCATGGGGTGATAGAGGAAGATACTTAACGTCCTCTTCTGATCTCTGTGCCAGGCATGCATAGCTGTATATGTGTCTACATACACACCACACTCAAATGAGAAAAAAAAGTAAGTTTCCTGGGCTACATTCTGCCCTTAACTTGGGCAGTCACAGAGAAGACAAAGAAGAGAGGTGAGCAACAGGTCCTTTTCTGAAGAGAAACGGAGGAGGGGTGGAGAACTGCGGTCCAGTTGTAAAATCAATAAAATTAAGTGGAAAAAAAAGAAAGAAGGAAGGAAGGAAGGAAGGAAGGAAGGAAAGAAAGAAAGAAAGAAAGAAAGAAAGAAAGAAAGAAAGAAAGAAAGAAAGAAAGAAAGAAAGAAAGAAA
>NC_034596.1:93027428-93029469 GCF_900095145.1 Mus pahari
AAGAAAGAAAGAAAGAAAGAAAGAAAGAAAGAAAGACAAGGTAAAACCAACAGGTCCCCAGGATCATCAAGAAGTCAGATGTGTTGGAGGTGGAGAGGTTACAGAGCACAGCTGTTCTGCAAGGCAGAAAATACAGGAGACTTGGGGGGGGGGGTCCCACTGCATATCCAAAGGAGCTATCCCAGAGACAGGAGCACGGGGAACCAGAATTCAGGCAGGGGGAGGGGAATCCGTCTGGGCTCCTGGGTAGAGTGTGATGAGGATCTAAGAGGTACTGACGCCTCCGGACTGAATGAAATGGTCCAGGGAGAGTTGTAAAGTGAGAAGAAAGTAAAAGATGAGCTCAAGGGAGCAGCGTCTAAGGGACCATGAGTCTGGGAAAGAACAGAGAGGAAGTCGGGGGGCGACCTAGATGCAGCTTCTCAGATGGAGTGACAATGGGTCTTCTACCCTTGGCACACCCGGAATCATTCATGTTCCCGGCGCACAGGAGTGGGTGGGTGGGTGGGTACCAGGTGAAGTTTTACTGTCCTATAGAACCGCTGGTCTGTTTTAACTGCATCCTTCCTGTTCTTGATTACAGCAAGCCCCTCTTCAATAGAATCCCTGTTCTCAAGAGCTGACAGGTTGAACTTGTTGCCCTCCAATAAAGTAAACCCTCCCTCACCAGCTCAGGACCAAAGAGCCCAGGGCCCAGAGTGACCCCTCTATTTACTAGACCGGGGGTCCAGATTGCCTGTTGTTCTCCCCTGTATCCTGACCCCAAAGTCAAAACCGTAGAGGTGAACAGCCGCCACCGGGGTTCTTGTAGTCTGGTCCAAAATGCTTCCATAATATATTTTGATTTATGCCCTATGTTTTTTTCCTCCATAATTTAAATTATCTAGAACACTTTGACAGGGAAACATCATTCCCCATCTTTTAAGATCAAAAATAATACATGCAGCTGCACCTTTCAAAATACCTCCTCTCCCCTGGGACCAAGTGTTTGAAATCCTAGCTTGAATGCCATTGGCAGGGTCTTTTCTTTAAGTTAGGGGTCTGCCTCCCCCAGTAGTCTTGTCAAAAGCTGTTACCTCTCTTCACTGGGGCCCCTCCTATCTAGGCTCCAAGCAACAGTCAAGAAACCCTGATTAAATCCCTCCACTGTTCTTCTTACACTTTCCAAGGCTCCCTGCACCCCTCCATCCTTCCTTTCCTTCCACACACTGTCCTCTCACTCTGCAAAGTCTTCTTCAGTCATATTCAAGTAGACCCTAAGTAGGCATTCTGACAGCGCCATTGTCCTTAAAAGATCTATAGTGAGAGGCAAAACCACATAAAATTGTATTTCAAGCCATTAGGAAGAAAGATCCTACAACTTCAGCACTTAACTCATTCTCTTGCCAAGGGAATCTGTTCATCTCGCCTCGGCTAATCACACTGACACAAGAAGCTAAGGAATGTCAATAAATTCTAGGACAAAATACTTTAAAGAAAGAGATGCACTGTGTTTATAATGACCTAGAAACTCAATGTGTTCATCATCTGTCATTCAATCAGTGACTGTCTTCTCTGCACCAGGAAGGCTCCCTGATCCCCTGTCTCCAAGCCACCATTCATTAGCAAGAACCGTTCTTCTGGGAAGTGCAAGGCCAAATGTCACAAAAAGAGTAGGTGTCCATGACCCTAGAGTTATGAAGGGGTTGTTGTTGTTGTTGTTGTTGTTGTTGTTGTTTGCCTGTCTAAATAGTTCTGTCTGTCCTTGAACTCACTCTGTAGACCAGGCTGGCCTCAAACTCACAGACACCTGCCTGCTTCTGCCTCCTGAGTGTTGGGGTTAAAGGTGTGCACCACTACACCCAGGTGACCCTAGAGTTTCAGTCTTTCTCTTGCTTTTAGCTTCCTCTCCTCTGATCCACCTTCCTGTTGTCCCATCCCAGACCCAAGCCTCTGTTCAGAACCTCGCCTACTTCTTCAGCCTCTTGGTGCACCAACCTGCACATCCTCCAAGGATCCACTATACTCTACACATGGCTTTCCAGTTTTATATATATGCACA
>NC_034596.1:93029794-93037066 GCF_900095145.1 Mus pahari
CTTCCAAGGATCCACTATACTCTACACATGGCTTTCCAGTTTTATATATATGCACACCTTCCAAGGATCCACTATACTCTACACATGGCTTTTCATTTATATATATAGCCACAATAGCGAGGCCATGCTGCCCCTATGGCCCACCCCCAAACCCTCTACTGCACACTTGTGTCAAAACCACTGCTCCTCTAAGACTCAGGCCTTCTGGCTTCTCCTTCCCTGATCTTCCCTGTGAACATTAATAGTAGACCTGAGGGGGCTAGAGAGATGGCTCAGTGGCTAAGAGCACTGGCTGCTCTTCCAGAGGTCCTGAGTTCAAATCCCAGCAACCACGTGGTGGCTCATAAGCATCTATAGTGAGCCCTAGTGCCCTCTTCTGGACTGAAGACAGGATGCTACAAATATATAATAAATAAATAAATAAATAAATAAATAAATAAATAAATAAATCTTTAAAAAAAATTAGTAGACCTGAATTCTTTTCTTGACTCTCCAAATCCTTTCATTGAAAGCTCTCTCCTGTTAGTAACTCTCAGAGAAACAACCCAATATCCAAGCCTCGCACTGCCTCTAACTCTAACCAGCACCATTATCGTCTTCCCATTTCAACCAGGAGCTGAGAGTGGATCCCCCACTAATCTGTGATTTAGTGATTTTGTGATTTAGTGCAACTCGACTTACTGAGAGAAGGCCCATAAAGAGGGTGAGAGAAGCAGAGAGCCACGAAGTAAGGAGACTAGCTCAAGGAAAGTTCCAGTCTTTGCCTGAGCCTATGGGGGAACCCTGGAATCTGAATCCCTTCTCAGCCTTTGTCTAGCTTTGAAGCCCAGGAGCTGAGCTTTCAACCACTTACTAGGTCAGCCACCATATTTGAAAAAAAAAAAAACCCTGGGAGATATGGACTCCTAGAGACATTAAGAAAGAGATGCCAGTGTACCGAGGAAGGCTATAGGTACAAGCCAGAGAGGAAAGCACATAGAAGATGACATACAGGGAAGGGCAGATCGGACAGACAATAGCATCTATGTGTGGATACAGGAAGAAACAGCCCTCTAGGAGCCACAGAAGAGACCCTCATAGGACTCTGAGGTTGTCTCCACTGGACTTAGACCCAGGAGAAGTAAGTATCGAAGCCCATGGTATTTTGTTACAGTAGCCCAAGCTAACTGAGACACCAACTTGGGCATCCTCTCCCTCCAGCTTATTGCTCTCAAATGACATTCTGCTTTTGCTCTCCCCTCTGCTACGACCTCCCTGCTTCTGTCACTCTGCATCCAGCTTAGATTTCATGTTCAACATTTCTCTCCAGCCAACTTTCTTTCCATATATCCTCCCTATGTGACCATTAACCTTCATTGTCATCTTAACTAGATTTAGAATCACAGTAGAAACACATCGTGTCTTTGAGGGTATTTTCATAAAAATTTAAGGAAGCAAGAAAAACCTCACATGCGTGTGGGCAGTAGGGGCCTAAACTGAACAAATGGGAAAGAAACTGAGCACTGGATATTTGTCTTGCAGCTTCCTGACTGTGGATACAATGCTAGCTGCCACCTCAAGCTCCTGGGGCCGCGACCTCACTGTGAACTGTGGGCCAGGATAAAACCCTCCTTATTTAAGCTGCTTCTGTCCGGTAATTTGTTGCAGCCTGTGAGAAAAGTAGTTAATAGATCCTGGAACACTCTTACTCTCTGCTGTCTCTACAGGTGGGATGCTGAATATTTCTGGGAAAACAGAATCACCTTGGGGACTGCTGTCATTCTCAATCCACAGCACCCTTCCTCATCTGGTCCTCTCCCGTTTCCCTTCTGTCACGATAAATATTATAAAGACACTAAAGCTAGCCTCACTATCAGTAGACACGATATAGACATAGACACTCTACAAGATACAGATTTACAAAGGAATTCTCTGCAGAAAGTGTCAAATAGTACACCTAAACTGGACTTGGCTTCCATCTATATATTTTTAAGGAATAAACTATGTTGAACAAGGTATGCCAATCCCTTTATTCCAAGTCTCTGAGATGGAGACTGAACCCTCCCTCCCTTCTGGAACATTCTGCTTTGCAAGCAGTCCTAGTTAACCCCGTTTCCCAGCCTGACTGCTCAGTGCTCCTGGCTCACAGCAGCCACCGAAACCACTTTCAGAAACGCTTTTTTCCATGGGGGGGGGGGGAGTATTTAGACACTTCTTCCTTCACTGTGCCTACGAAGCTGCAAAAAATAAACAAGATCTGTCGTAGGGAGAAGACAGTTTGTACAAAACATCCTACAAGACAGCTTTGCATTTGAGCATCACCTTCTGGGTAAGCTCCCCTACAAAAAGAGGTTCCTCTCAATGCGCATCTGTGATGCTGACATCAGCGCCATCTCTGTGCTGCTCTTGCAGCTCTCAGAGGCGAGGGGTGGGTGTGGGTTGCAGGAAGAGTATGACTACAAGGGCGGTTGCCTCCAGTATTACTCACGAGGCTGAGGAGACAGTGACGTTGGAGGCGTACAAATCCATTCATCGGAAGAGTGTTAAGATAATAATAGATCTGATTAGAGATGTCTTCAAGGAATCAAGAGACTTATTGAAAACTTGGGCTAGATTCCCTGTAGTAAGACAGATCTGTGGATTCCCAGCAGCACCCAGGTCTGGAGGCTAAGCCGGCCTCTGCTTGAAGGCCAGAGTCAGCACTGCCTGGGAAATCGTGGGGCTGAAACAGCTCCTAGGGAATTTTCCACACCAGCTGCTGAACACCTCATCCCATCCCCAAAATATCCTCTCTTGCTGGCAATTCTTTATGCCAGAGAGTAAACTCTTTAGGAGGCCCCTTGACAGTGGGCCCTTTCATCTCTGCCTGGGTCTTGCATAATCCCAACCTCAAGGCACAGGCTATAAATGCCTCGGTTAAAGCCCATAGAAGAAATTTAACAAAAGTTGATTAAGTGTCCCTTGGAGTCGAGGCACCAAGTGTACAGGGACAAGCAGCTGAGTCCCTGCTACACAGGAGCTGAGCAATTGGGGTAGAAGTAATCCTATGTGGGGAGCAGAGGACCTTCACCTCCACCCCCACGCGGCACAGCACTCACTCTCGGGTGCAGAGGTTACACACGCTGTCACGTGACTCCTCTAGAAAGATGCCAAGATTCATGCAGCTCCTTATGCTCTTTAAGGGTAGGATGCCCAAAAGCAAGGGTGAACAGAAGTTTGCTCCAGCGACATTTTCTTTTTATTTATTTTTTTTTCCAGTGACATTTTCAAGAGCCGAATCCTTTCTTGCCATAGATCCTTAGACTCAAGAGTTAACCAGGAGAAACCTCTGTGACTGGTCAGATAGATGCAACTGAGCAGCCACCAGAAGCATATTTACCTCCAAGGAACCATGAGATTTATTATTGGAAAATCTAAGTCAAATTAGATATGTAATAGTAGCATTAAGCCTTTGATGCAGACTAAAAGAATTCCTGTCAGCTTCAGTGAATGTTAACTGCTGGTATGTGATCCTTCTAAATAACCCAGCCAGGGAAACCGCAAGATGAAAAGAGCCATTTTCATAGAAAGTAAAATCTAATCTTCGGATTCTCAGGTTTGAGCCAAGGGATAGAACATTTGTAGAAAATCCTAGCTTCATGTTTAATTCATCGGATATTCTTAATTCAACTGGTGCTTCATTTCCTTGAAATTGCCTCTAAAGGGGTCATCTGAAATAGTTCTGTGGTTATGGCGCCTCCGTCTCGCAGAGAAGAGAGGAAAGAGAAGCGTAGAGATTGCCATAAGCAATTATAAAAAGCAAATGACTCGCCCTGGCACTTGTGGAATTTGTGGGCAGAGCCGAGAGTTCTTTGCCACTTAGAGAACTTTAATGGCCCTTCAGAGACCAGTTACCCTTAGACTGTCATCCTGGGGAGGTGATCCACTCAACAGACATTTGTACCATGGGCACGAGGGTTTCATCCCACAGACAAATTCCAGCATGCCCCACCACTAACTCACCGAGGACTTCCACTTGAGGCCCAGTTTTCAAGTTTTCTACATCACACTACAAGTACAGGGGTGGTGGTTCTTTTCGCCTTCATAGGGCGCATGTATGTGACTCAATTTTCTTTTCTTTCTCATTCCTTTCTCTTGTTTTTTCTACTCCCCTTTCTCTCTCTCTCTCTCTCTCTCTCTCTCTCTCTCTCTCTCTCTCTCTCTCTCTCTCTTTTTTTTTTTAAGGACTGGGTCTCATGCACCCAAACTGGCCTCAAACCACTAATAACCAAGAGTGGCCTTGAACATTTCATCCTCTTGTCTCCAGCCTCTGCTCCCCACAGCTGGGGTATGTGGTAGTGCGGATCTAACTAAGGACTTCATGGAAGCTACCCACACTCTCCACAGCTTGAACCCATAATGTAGTTTCTGAGAAGCCGGCATTTGATGAGAACCTACTACATACTCAGCATTCTGAAATGTGCTAAAATAATTTAATAAATGCATTATTATCACCAGAGCTGGTGGCTAAAACCCACCATTTTAACCATTTTAAAATGACCATTTAAGGTGAGCTTCCATATACAGCAAGCAAAAATGCAGGGCAACCAGCTAAATTTGTGTTTTAGATAAATAATCACAACAAAATTTCAAGTGTATGCCAAGTACTACCTGAAACAGACTTTTCCAAATTTTCTTTTGCAATTCAAAGTTTACTGGATAGCTGGTATGTTGTCTGCCAACCCTAAGTTAAGGACCAGAGAGAAACACAGCTATTAAGCATCCAACGCACAAGCCAAAACTCATCCTAGAAGTAGTATGCACAGCCCTATGGTTTGATGTGTCCCCGAGTCTGTGTGCTAGAAACCTGGTGGCCAGTGTGTCAGTGCTGACAAGTAGGACCAGTAGAGGGTTGATGGAGTGGGGAGTGACTCAGTGGCAGGCCATGTGCTTGGCATGTACGAAGCTCTAGATTCAGTCCCCACAGCAAACCCCCAAAAGTAATCCAACCAGGCAAGCCCTGCCCTCATAAGTGGGCTAACCTCACTGTGTGGGGAGCAGGCTTATTCCTAAGAGTGGGTTTCCTGCAAAAGCAGGCTTGGTTGAATTGACATATTTGAATAAATATAATTAGACCAATACAATTTTAAGTACTGCTATTGACTAAATTGATTCTTCTATAGTAAACGTGACCCTTCTAATGACTAATGAGGAAACAATACGCATTAGGATTATTAGCAGCCAATACACTATCTTAAATGCTCAATCTCCTAGTCATCCTTGGTTTATTTGCATATGCATGAGTTGGCTAAAATGCAATGACTACCTCTTTAAAAACCAGCAGTAAAAGTAAATGGCTAGGTTCTCCCTCCTCCCCTCCCCCTCTCCCTCTCCTCTCTTTCCCTCTCCCTCTTTCCCTTTTACTCTCCCCCCTCCCCTTTCCCTGTCCCCTGTCCCCTCTCCCTTTTCCTCTCCCCACTTCCCTCTCCCTCTCCCCTCTCCCTCTCCCTCTCCCCTCTCCCTCTCCTTCTCCCCTATCCCTCTCCCCTCCCTCTCATATTTCACCATGTATGACACAGCAGGAAGGCCCCAGATGCCAGCAACTTATTTCTTATCAGAAATAGATTTCTTTTACATATAATATATTCTAATTATGGATCACCTCCCGCAACTCATCCCAGATCCTCACCCACCCAAATCCACACCCTTTCTTTCTCTCTACCATTAGAATACAGATTTTTAAAATAATAATAGTGATAATAAGATAAAATAAAGACAAACCAATCAGAATAGGACAATACAAACAAACAGGAAAAAAAAAGGTCAAAGAGAAAGCATAAGAAACACGCATAGACACAGAGATACACACATTGATCTTGATTTTAGACTTCTTGGCTTCTGTGACTGTGAGAAATAAATTTCTTCTTTCTATAAAAATTGAGTTTGTGGTATTTTGTTGTAGCAGCAGAAAATATACTAAGACATTGAGTGCCAATCATAAAAATATATAAGAATAAGCAAGCTTCTACCAGGCCTGCCTTTATCAAAATATCTAAGACCTCCATGTTACCAAATCCCAGGACCATTATCATGGCCACTCATGACTTTGCCTCTCAGTTGTATCCATAAAAAGCCATCTAGAACAATGCCTGCCTCTTGCTGGGTCATGATGGCACAAACCTTTAATCGCAGCACTCAGGAGGCAGAGGCAGACAGATGTCTGTGAGTCTGGTCTACAGAACTAGTTCCTGGACTGTCAGGGCTACACAGGAAAACCCTGTCTCAAAAAACCAAAACACTAAAGCAAAAAGCATGGCCCTTCCCATGACTCCAAGGTCTGGAAACAGGGCCTCTGCCTCCATTCCTCATCTTCTCCCCCAGCTCTCCATCTCTCCCTCTGTGCCCCAGGCTTCGATCAATTTATACTCTTTCCTGTCTGGGAAGGGATCCCCCCCAGCCATTCATGAATAGCTCCTTCCTTCTTTTTCGGTCTCCGTTTAAACGTTGCCACATCAGAGAGGTCCTTTCCAGCCGCTTTAAATAACTGCATTCATGTTGCATTAACTTGACTAAGTCACACGGTGCCCAGATATCCATGCAAACATTATTCTGGGTGTTTCTGTGAAAGTGCTTGCTTTTAGATGAAATTAACAACTAAATCAGTGGTCTGAGTAAAGGGTTAGTTCACCCTTCCTGATAGGGTGGCCCTCATCTTGTCAGTTGGAGGACTGAGTAGAACCAGGTGGCTGAGCTCTCTTAGTAAGTAAGTAAGTAAGTAAGTAAGTAAGTAAGTAAGAAAGAAAGAAAGAGAGGCTCCTCCCTGCCTTCAGGGTCTTCAGACTTGAACTAAGCCACTGGCTTTCCTGCTGGGTCTGCAGCTTGCTGGCTCATTCAGTAGCTCTCAAGTCCTGCTCACCTCCACAGACATGCAGGCCAAATCCTTATAATAAGAATATATACATACACATCCCTGATGGACTCTGTTTATCGGAAGGACCTTGGGCTCCTCATTTTTCTTTATCACAGTGAAGCTCATGACTGTAAGATTATGATTTGATGCTCTTCGGTTAAATATGCCATTATCCCCAGAACCTTCCTCCACTAGACTACAAGCCCCAGTGGGGAGATATCTTGCTCATTTAGTTCACTTACATGGTAAATGTAGTTGGTATGGGGAGCACTTAATACATAGTACAATGAAGGAACAATACCAAGATAAAGAAGTTTGTAATGAAAAAACTATAATACGAAGAAGAAGAAGAAGAAGAAGAAGAAGAAGAAGAAGAAGAAGAAGAAGAAGAAGAAGAAGAAGAA
>NC_034596.1:93037636-93065782 GCF_900095145.1 Mus pahari
GAAGAAGAAGAAGAAGAAGAAGAAGAAGAAGAAGAAGAAGAAGAAGAAGAAGAAGAAGAAGAAGAAGAAGAAGAAGAAGAAGAAGAAGAAGGAGAAGACTCCTTTACTTAAAGGGAAGTTTTGGATAGCATCTAACTCAACTTCTTCAACCAAAAGATCTAAGTAATTTGCCCAGGACAAATGCTAGAACCCAGATAGAAGGCTGGCATCTACCCAGTTCTCAAGTGCAAGCTCTATCAAGATATCTTACCACCTTTGAGTTCTGTTGCAAGATATCCTATGAAAGACTTGCTCAAGTCACGCTGTCATATTTATTTGGAAACTTGGCTTGAGTTTCTCAGTTTGGCACTAATATGTCCTTCAGTCATATCAGGCTTTGATCTTTGGTGTTCAGGGTTACATTTGGCTCTATGCAAGCAAAAGGAAAATAGCCAGACAATCCCTCAAACTCCAAATGCTGGAGACTGGGGCACTCCAACTTTGGGGGAATATCTTAATACAAGTCTCTAAAACAATCAGCTACCAGCATGAGGGCTAGCTACATCTAGCACAGGATGCTACATTGTACACTATACCAAAACAACACTTTTATTCCTAGGAAACCACTCACAATTCCAAAGAAATATCCTAAATGAATGTCCATAGAGGGCATTGGAAACCTGGAAGTGATAGTACATAAGATCTTTTTATTCTTATAACCTTGAAGCTTGGCATCAAGCCTTCCGTGCTGAAGAATGGATGGTGGCTAGAATCCACCAGAGTGGATTGTCCTGCCAAATGGCATAAAGGGTCGTTCACAGGCCCACAGTACACAATTAGCACAGCCATATGTGGTCCCTTACCTAAAGATGTGGTTCAGCTCCATGTCAGGCTTATTTGGGATTACATTAAAAATATCCTTGCATCCAAACATTTACACTCATTTTAATCCCAAATGAAGAATTGCTGTATGTGTCCATAGAACTTCACTGCCTGCTATCCAAAAGAGAGATTAATCATACTTAAAGATTATTTTTAATCATTTTCCCATCCAGAAAACTTCACTGTGTGGAAAGAAAGATCTCAGTTTGATCATTCTTTCTGGGGTGTGTTTATGTGCAAAAGTAGCCAAGAAATCCTAACAGACATATACTCAAAGTGTGTGTGTTTTTGTGTGTCTGTGTGTATGTGTGTGTGTGTGTGCCTGTGTGTGCCTGTGTGTGTGTGCCTGTGGGGGGGGAGGGTTGTGGAGGGGGCTGTGTCTCTGTGTGTGTGTGTGTGTGTGCCTGTGTGTGTGGGCCTGTGTATGGGGGCATGTGGGGGGGGCATGTGGGGAGGACTGTGTCTGTGTGCTTGTGTGTGTGCCTGTTTGTGTGTGTATGTGTGTGCCTGTGTGTGTGTGCCTATGTGTGTGTGTGTGTGTGTGTGTGTGTGTGTGTGTATGTATGTGTGTGTGCTACACAGATGTGGTGTATGTGAGGACACATGAGCATGTGGAGGTCAGAGGTCATTGTCAGGTATTCTCATCGCTTTCCACTTTATTTACTTGCTTGTTTGTTTGTTGGCAAAGGATTTCATTGAATCTGCAATTCACAGATTCAACTGAACTTGTTTGCCAGTAAGACTCAAGGATCCACCCGACTCCCTTATCTACTCCAATACCACTGGGTTAGATGTCTATCGCCACACATGTATGTGTAGGTGGCACTTTACCAACTGAGCCATCTCCCTACCCACCTCACATTCCCAGTCATATGCATGTCTGGTGCCCTGGAAGACCTTAAGAAAGCATCTGCTCCCCTGGAAGGGGATCATTTCAGCTATCATGTGGATTCTGGAAGCCAAACCCAGGTCTTCTACAACATTACTAAATGTTCTTAACCACTAAGCTATCTCTCCAGCCCCTCACATTGAATTCATAAAACCTGGAATAAGTTTCCCGCCTTCAACAGCATTTAATGTTATGCTTACTTGTGCATTTTGAAGGTTGTTTCAGATGGTGATGTGGGCTCTGCCAGTAACAGAGACTAGCTAGTGACTGAGACTTCAGGCTTAAACTTAGAATAACAACTCAGTTAATGTTTACAGACCAAACCCTTCAACTAAAAATATTCAAGAAGAGTATGGAACGAACCAGAAGTGTTTAAACTTTTGAAACAAAACCCTTCCATCAAAATAAGCTAAAGTTTGAAATTTGTAAGGGGAAATTAAATTGAGTAGAATTCAAATAAATATGGAATTTCCTCTAAAGGAGTTTCGTTTCAATGTCTGGACGATTTTGCTGTTCTGTTTCTCTGGATGCATAAATAAAATATATCCAAGATATGTGTTTTGTATGGTACGTTATGATATACTGAGTATCAAATATAGCTCAAAACAGGCATCATGATTGGAATGTAGCTCTCCTTGGGACCCAGAAGAGCATTTCCCCAGGATTGAGATATCAGTCATCTTACATCTGTCCCTCCTTAACCTTGTGATGCTTCATGAGGCTCAAGGGAAAAATATCTCACACCCTCCCCGCAAAAATCTAGAGCTTGGATTTTCATCCCAGCTTTGAATTCGCTAGTCTGAGCATTAACAGAAGGGACAAATGCTTTGCCTATGCGACCCCACTTCTGCATGACTCTCTCATCTGCAAATACATACAATAAAACACAGAGTTTTAAATATCTGAAGTTGCCAGGGTACTTGGTCTAGCGAGTGGCTATAGTAAGCACTTAAGTATTTACCAATCCTTAAGGATTGTAATTATGATCAATTAATAGGTAATGTATATAGAATTAGAGGTGTGCACTGAATAGGGACTACCATGCCAACTAAAAAGTTTACATTAAACTCATTTTCCATCTTGTTTTGACTAGTTTTAACTATCATTAGGGATTGTCAGCAGCCTCTATCTAGCCAGAGACCAGTTCATTGAAACCCACAGTATCCATCTCCACCTGTTGGTATACTGACTTCTTGTAGCATCTCGGTATATCCCCACAGCAATTAGCACGGATGCTTGCAAAGTTCAGAATCCATACGGTTGTACTCAGTGTTCATTAAGTGAATAAGTGCCTACTGATTGGAACGACTCAGCCCTTGAATTCTGAAATGATTTAGATTAAGACCACACATGACCTTTTAATTAATAAAAGACCACATCCTGATCTGTAGAAGACACCCTGGCCAGAATTTAGAAGTCTATTGAGATTTTTTTCCTTAATATATTTTTATTAGTTCTTTGAGAATTTCACACACTATGTTTTGACCACACTCGCTCCCCTCCACCGATTCCTCCTAGTTCAGCCCCCACCACTTTACTTTGCGATCTGCCTTTTTATAAACACATCTAGTCCAACTGTGTTGTCCAATTGTTCTTGGGTGTGGGGTCTGTCCTGGGGTGCCATCGACCTACTAGGAGTCATATCCTTTAATAAGATCGACTTTTCTTCTCCCAGCAGTTGCTTGATGCCAATAGCTCCTCAACTACAGATGGACTTCATGCCCACCTCTTCCAACTCTCCAACCCTGGATGTCACCTGGCTGACACATAGCCTGAACAGGCTATGACCAAGGCAGAAAAGGCAACCATGACAAATCTCTCTGGTTGTCTTGGGACACTCAGTCTTGGAAATGATGACCATGCTATGAGAAGTCCAGGTCAGCTCATGTGACAAGTCACCAAAGACAGATCCCCTATGGCTGTTCAGCCCTCAGTCACATGAGCTGCAATGTCACCAGAGACAATTCCAGCATCTCCTCTCTATCATGCCACCACCACCTGTAGCTTTCACATCTTCCCTGGTAAAATCACAAGCATAGCAGAACATAAGCCATCCCCTCTGTGCTGCCTAAGCCTGGGACTATAATAAAATGCTTGTTTTCTGCCCGTGGGTGGCTACACAGCAACAAGAACAGATAAAAAAAATTGAATCGGGCTAAAACCCAAGAATAGAACTCAAAAATCCTATACACTGGCTGGTAAACAAGCAGAAGCAAGATTCTAAAGCAACGCTCTGGTGCGTGCTACTCTTTCATCTCTAAGGTACACCGTGTGGAGTCCCTTTATGGAGCTGACATCATTTCCAGTATTTTCCATGCATAGTCTCATTTCAGTATCAAAGTGACTTTCAGATGTAGGCGCAATTGTTACTCCATCTTACAATAAGCAAAGTCTAGACATGCCAGTAGTCAGAGGCATGTCTGGGAGTTGAACTTAGCCACCTATCTCCTGAGTCTGACACACTATTCTCGGGTGCTTCTCCATCTTATGTCTCATGAATAATAATGCATGTGAATCATCTCATTTAGCAAGTGCTTGGCAGACAGTCCACCCTCTGTGAGAAGGCTTCCTTCCTTCCACAACACTGATAGCACAGGGTAAATTGCCTCAATTCCTTTCATTTGGGGAATGGTAGCTGTTGGTTTCTTTGTTAAAGTTTCAGTCTTTTAAGTCGGGATCTCACTATGTAGCTGGCCTTGAACTAGAGATCCTCCTGCCTCAGCATCTGGAGATCAGTGGTTACCAACACACACATCACCACTCGGCACCACAGACTGCCACAATTTCTAAAGCAAAAAGTATGCCCCTCTGAAAGCAAAGTACATGTCTCTAACACTGGGTTTCATTTACTGTGTACTCAATACATGTACTCAGATATCCAATTAGGGGCTCACGTTAAACATGATTTAATAAGAAATCTTGTTTGAACTCACAAACATCCCCAAATCTTCTTCTTCCCCAAGACTTCTGTGATTCAGTTCCTGGCATTCAGCCAGGGACTACTTCCAGACTCCCCAGTTACCTGATCTGTACAACCCCATCTCTACATATTGATTTCCACCACTCATCTCCCTACCCCCAACTCCAACCGCCCCAGTCTAAGCCCTTCCATCCAGGAAGCATGTGAATCCTGTCTATCCACTACCTAGCTACAAACCTCCAAGAGACTCCCATGTGCTCTTGGATAACAACCAAACTCATCAAATTAGTGCTTCACATCCTGGCTCCTGCTCATGTCGCCAACTTCACCAGCTGCCATCTATTCCTACGTGCCCCGCAGTGATCCTGGGCTTCTAGTTTATCCATCTTCTCTCCAATCACTGGGACACTGCCCTTGCTCTTCCATGTGGAACATTTTGCTCAGCACTTTACAGACAGGCTACTTCTTAACACCTCCCTGACTTTGCCTCATGGCAAATGGCCAATCTCCCCACCAGCCACTTCCTAGCCTGCTTCCCAACCTTAATTTCCGCACAGCGTTTTACTTTCATTGCTGCTGAAACTGTATTTCTGTACTTATTTGCTTGTTGATTCTGTGCCTCTTTGCAACATAAATAAATAAATAAATCTCCCATCTAAAGAGATTTTGTGTTGTATTCATTGCCTATATCCCAATATATACATTAGTGCCTACTACATAACTGATACCCAATGAATATCTGTTGAGACGAATGGATAAGGAGCAGGCAGCATGCTTATACAAAGGAATTTTATTCGAGCAGGAAGAAAAATGAAATTATAAAATTTCAGGGAAGTGGATGGTACTAGAAGATATTACATTCAATGAGGTAGCCCAGGATCAGAAGCACAAATTCCACACATTCTCTTTGCTGTGCTAATCCTAACTTCTACGTTTTATACATGTGTATTTATAGGGAATAAGTGAATGTGAAGACCAGGAAACTAGAAAGGGGCCCATGAGAGGGGAACTAAGAGGCTTCCAGCAAGGGGACGGTAGCTGGGCTAGGAAAGGCTAGAAGACAAATGTGATATGAAACTAGAAGGAGAAATATTTGGGACAGAAGGGTATAGAAGGAATTGGGACAGGAAGGGGAGGGGTGGAGAGAGTGAAGAAGGATAAGTCAGAGGTGTCCTTGGAAAAGTAATAAGGAAACCTGCTAATTTTAAAAATAAAATGTAAAATAAAAACAAAAAAATCAAGACATGCAAAATTTGTTTTTAAATGTTGAGCAAAATTAATGAATCCTCTGTCTAGACCATAATTCCCTGGCAGTCAGAAATTGTTAGCAATTTTGTATCTGAAAGTCCAAGACAAATGTCTGTCCTGTGGTAGGGAGAGGAAAGGAGATGGGGAAGGAGGGAAGGAAAGGCAAGGCAGGGCAGAGGAAATGGAAAGGGAGCAAAACAAATAGGACGAGAAGGAAGACAGCCATTGTATGCCTGTACGTTTTTCTAACGTGTGGATTTTATAGATAAAAAGTCTAACAGACATTCAACGATACGCGGCATGTATTATTCATTTGATCAAACATCATTATTTATAAATCAAGGCTGTCCTACAAATGTCTGAAATATATGAACTCTCGCCCTTATGCAAATGTGTCTAAAATGAAATCGTGCCCAAGATCAATGANGTCAGCAAAGGAATTTTGAGAGAGAAAAGCTGATCTTTGGGAGCCTGAGAGACTACAATACCCCACTACTACTGTGGGAACAGCCCAAACTCCCAGGTGGCCCTCTGGAGGGAAGGNGCAGGTTGGTGACTCTGGAGAGAGTCACCAGGTCTAGCAGGTGCTGGGACAGAAACCCCCTAAGGTTCTCCTCTCTGGGCCCTGTCAGTCTCAGAAGCCCAGCAAATCTCAGCTGGGGATGGAGCTCTGAGGTAATATGCCTGGGAGAAGGGGAGGGGAGGAGAGAAGAGAGAGAAGACAGAGGCACTCAATCAGTCTGGAGTCATACCTACACCCCTACCTTAACTTCCATGTAAAAATTTCATTTCTATTACTACAAGAAATCTTAAAACAGACAAGAATAATATGATCTTTAAGGGTCAAATGCCAGAACAGGAAAGATGGTTCAGTGGTGAGGATGCTAGAATTCAGTTCCCAACATCCAAGTTGATGGTTCACAACCACCTGTAACTCCAGTTCCAGTGGATTGGTCATTAAATAAAATAAGTCTTTGTTAAAATAAGTCAAATGCTATCTTTCCCCAGCTCATCTGAGTGAGCCTTTGGGAGCCCGCCTACTCCGGATCATGAAGCAGCTTTGCACTGGACTCTTCGTCTACTGCCCACACAGCCCTCCGGTTAAAACAGACCCCATTATGGCGGTGATAAATGAATTGCAGGGCATTCCTCTGAATTCAGTCCCACTTTTGCCCGACTGTCCAGGACATGAACTTGTAGCTTTGGAGCTTCCCTGGCAGGCTGGGAGAAATGCAGCACCTGGCTTCCAGGCATGCTGCCATAGGCCCTCCATCAAGGTGGCTCTGTGAGCTGCCCTACAGCACGGCGGCTGCTCGATCTGAAACAGACAGACATTCTCACAGAACCACATGCACAATAGTCCACAGGAAGTTCTGACTGAGCGTCTCAACAGTACCAATTTCAGCATCAACATATCGCCTTTGGGACCAGTTCCTTATTGAAACTTGCAGGCTTTCTCTTTCTCTGCCTAAACACGCAATTCCCGGTGACTGGCCAACCTTCTCAGGCATTCTGTAAGTGCTGCTTTCTACCCTTAGAAAAAGCTTCAGCGCAGTCACCTATGACCTTTCAATAAGCCTCTCCCTATGCATTCGTTAGTATGCTAAATTATAATGTGCACATTTCTTCCATGCATATCTTACATGTATTTCTCTATTGGTATTGTATGTAGGGAGTTCTAAAGACTGGTGAGAATAAGCGTTGGTGTGTTGGGCACCACACAATATGTAACAACTGCTTATTGATAACAAAAATCAATATGGTAAGGACCATACTCCTTACATCGCTGGAAAGGTGGCTTGGTTATTTGTTTTGTTTTGTTTTGTTTTGAATTGGGGGGGCTGTTTGTTTGTTTGTTTGTTTTGGTAGGGTTTTTTGTTTGTCTTTGTTGGGTTTGGGTTTTTTGTTTTTTGTTTTTATTTGTTTGTTTGTTTGTTTTTGATTTGGTTGGGGTTTTTTTGGTTTTTGATTTTGGTTTTGTTTTTTTTTTCTTCCTTCTGATTAGTCAGTAACACTGTCCTCTAAATTTAATTTAGAAAAAAAAAAACACAAAAAACAAAAAAAAAAAAACTACTTTGCTCTGTCATGTGAGTGGGAAGAAATTAGTGACAGGCGTAATTAAACAGCTTACAATCTGTCTTCATCCCCAGATCTGAATAACTGCTTTTGGCATTTGGAATTTTGGAAGCTTTGGTATAATTTGTAAAACTCTTCTAGGCTCTTCATTAGCTCATAGGAAATAAAATAGTGATTTAAACGATGAAAAAAAAAAACATTTTACACTTTCTTGAGGTCCCTGTGACCAAAATCTAAAGAGAATCCACCATCATGAGACTCTAAATATGAGAGAAATGGGTAAAATCGTCCACTAGTTCCAAGTTATGGTCTGTGGCCTATCCTAAAGCAAGCTTCCCAGGGGACTGTGAACTTCATTAAAATACCCTGGCACTGAATTCTGGCATTTTAGCCACATAGCACTTCTAGTTTTTGAATGTCTGCATAAAGTAATGAAATCTTAACTCACCAGGCAAGCAACTGCTTCCTGGCCTGGTCCATTTACCAGGGCTCATACACACCTCAAGACATCTGAAGAATCTTGCTCAGAAACCATAACTTCATTCTGGATAATTCCTAATCTCACCCTGCCAGCTTTTGAGGATACATACAACTGGACACAACATCCATGTGTATTATGAGATGTGGAGTCACAAAGCAGCACACTGAATAAGACAAAGATGTTGATGCCTGTACACCAAAGCTTGCATCCTGACCCTACCACTTGCTGTGTAATGTTAGACGAGTCACCAACCAGTTTCATGCTTGAAGCAAGGCTAGTGTTGTAATGGTGCCTAATAAATACCCAAGTGGGGGATATTTTATTACTAGAAGTAATAACGGCTTTGAAATGGGCAATGGTGGAACACTTGATAAAGTGATAATACTGACGCTGTATTAGCTCCAGGTACTTCTAGGTGCTCCCGCAGGCCTTGATCTTGTTATTAGTCTTCACCCTACACACCACAGCCCTTGCTGTTGTCTCTCATTCCTCCTGCTCTCTTCTGGCATCTGACAGAATAGCACTACATGACTCATCTCAGCTTGTGTAGCAGGCCAGAAAAAAGAGAGCCCATACAGAGACGGAGGACACTGGGAAATGTGACTCAGTCCTGCTGCTGTAGTCTACACAGCAGGAGCTGTTCATCTACCTTCTGCCTCTTCTCCCCTGGTTCTGGGCATCCAGGCCCCTGAGTCCTGGTGCCCCTTGATCTACCTTGACCCCTAAAATTATATGCTTGACAAATAGTAAATTCCAATTCAAGATGTTATGTTGATCAAAATAGAGGGCCAGCTTAGTATTATGCAAATATTTGCTACCAATCCAACACACAATCAGTTATAAAATGTATCTTTATCCTATGTATCTCATAAAAGTTAAATGATTAATTAAATCGATATCATTGATAGAATAATATTTTTACAGCTGCTACTATAACTCTGAGATAGCTTTTGTCATTGTATGAGACCCTAAATTCAATCCTTATCACTGCAAAATTAAATACATAAATATGTAAACAGACAAAGAGGTAGATTGATTCTTTCTTATTTCAGATTCAATACATACTTATTTCAAAATTGCTAAATTGCAAAAATTGACTTTAGAATTAACTTAGGATGCTAGAGCATTTTTCTTGATACAACATAAAAAAAAAATGTGGCTGTTCTTACTTCTCAGACTTCTGTATAGAACCTGTCAACCAGTAAATAAATGTGCTTTTAATGAGCAAATGTATATGTGAATTCATGGTTTTCTTAACAGTCAGATTACTCTGGGCCACTGTTACTTAAAAAGAGAATTCTAGTGAAACAAGAAAATTAAGTTTAGAATTAAATACTCATTATTTCAACAGCCTTCCACTTAAGATATATTTTTAAAATAATAGTGAAATCCACCCTAAATAGCATAAACCACGACATTAGACCTTAGTCCAAGAATCACTTCGGTGTCTATTTAGTAGTCAGTTTCAAAGACTATCTTGTGTTCAAGTGTTCAGTGTCTGAGACCATAGATGTAAGATGCTTATTTAGAAACATCTGGCAACATCCTCGGGGTATACTTGAGTTTTCTATTAGCTAGGAGATAGCATCAGCATCTTTGCTGACTGGGATTGTAGATGCATTTAACCATCTCCCTTCTTTTGTACCACCAAATTAAACTGTAGACCTGCAGCTGTTTCCTGGCATTCAATCAGTCCCTGAATGGTGATGGGGATGAAGGCCAATGAGTCATGTTTCCCAAAGAAGTTTCCATTAGAAGAACCCAGCCTCCACTGTCTACGCCGAGTATCCCCCAAGAACTGCTTTGTCTATTTCATTGCAATTCAAGTTAGTACATCTAATACCAAGTAGTACAGGCATAAGATAAAACAATTTAAAAATTAGAAAGAAAAAAAGATAAGAGAAAATTGGATGGATGGGGGAACAGGTGTGTGGAGGAGGGGTGGATCCATGTTTGTGTGGATAGATGTGCACATACAAAAACAGAGGTAGACACCTAGTCATGTGATACATCTAGTCATGTGACTTCCTTAGTTACTCTTCACCTTATCTTTTGAGACAAGGTCTCTTGCTGAACCTGGAGTTCTTAGATCCACTAGACTCGTTGGTCAATGAGCTATATCCCACTCAGTTCTGGCGTTGCAGAAGCACTCCACCATTCCTAGCTTTGTGTGTGTGATAGGAATCTGAACTTAGGTGCAACTAAGCCATGACCCATACACATACACACACACACACACACACACACACACACACACGCACGCACACACCTCTGGGTGCCCCAGTTTAAAGAATTCAAACATTTACAGAGCTCTCTGGAGAAACTTCCACCTTACTCTTTGCTCTCCAGTGGGAGTACCAAATCCCAGACTACTCGTTGAGTAAACTTCTGTCTTCTCATTTCTGAAACACAACCACTATGCAGTCTTTTGTACGAAGGCAGAATTGCATCCACAGCCACTAAATGTCAGACCCTTTTTGGATGGAAAACATGGAATCAAAATAGATGAAACTGTCCTGTAATTACCCGTGGCTTTGAAGACATATTTGAGGAGGAAATACCTACTTGGTGGATAAAAACCAGTCACTAAGGGGCACTGTACAAATGAACGTGAAGTGACTGTGACAACAGATACAAGATCTTTAAAGGCTTAAGCCAGACAAAACCCCGGCATTGAAAGAGGAGGTTGGTATGAAGTCCCACTTCTTGCTAAGGAGCTGTTTGCAATTAATAGCTGCTGGGAGGGGAGGAATCAGCTTTAAAGGTGTGACCCCCAGTAGGTCGACTATACTTCAGTAAATGAGCAACAACAAGTGTATGTGGGCAGCACAAATTGAACTCAATGGTTTTTTAAGAAGACACGAAATTGAGTGAGTAGGGAGTGGGGAGGTCTGAAAATAGTTTGGTGGAGGATAAACATGATAAAAATACATGGTATAAAATTCTTAAAGAACTAATGTTTTCAGATGAGGCACTCATGTGGCTCACATAACGCAGTGGGCCAGCTTCTCAGGGCCGACTAACCTTGTTCAAGGGAAGAGTAATGTTCATGTTCGGCTCCTTCTTCCTTGTCTCTTGGCCATGAAAATGTATGTAGAAATTATACTTCCACTTATCCTTGAGCATACCCAAGGATGAAATGGGAAACTGACTGCAGCCTGAACTGTCTCTGCTCTTCCACGGGGAAGGGTAATCTGTGCAACAGATCTCCTGCCTGCCTCGGCATGCACTGGAACTGCCGTCACTGTCGTCTCTCCAGACAATTGCTGTCCCCATTATCCATAGCTCACAGATGACACTGAATTTAAGAGAAACAATCGCCTCTGCTGTGGCCATTTCACTACACTATCTACTCCTTTCTATGCCACTCACCCCTGAGCCCTTCTAGCGTAGACCTGGGGCATAGCAACAGTGCACGGTCTCATCACCTTCCACCCACATTGCTGCACTATCTTCCTGAGTTTGCTATTTTCCTTCCCTCACATTGAAACTATGTGCATGCACCCCATTGTTTCCAGAAAGTCAACTCATTACATGTGACAGCCTTCCAAGCTTCCAACTTGCTCACGGAAATAAATCTATATCTGGTACTTCAAGGGCCACAAAAGCCCAACTGTTCCTCCTACCCTCATCTCACAAAACTGGAGGCTTGCTCTTTCACAAATAAATACCCATTCCCCTCTTCAGCTCCTAATTGATTTCCTTCATCCTGGTGAACCATTTCTCTATCACTGCATTTTACACCATCTCTTCCTTTACAGTCCATCTGAAGTGCTACATCTACTTGACAGCCTCTCTTGGGCTCCAGAGCTAGCAGTGAACTCTGTTTCCCTTAAGCTTTAAGCACACACTCATTGCATCTCATCTGTGGTCCTAGTCTACTCTGCTTTCTACTTCATCCTTTAGTTTCCGTTTTATTGCTCCATAAACCACACTAATCTTCAGACTCCCCAAGGTATCGTATAGTCCCTGGCAAATCCTGGAGCAAACTGAATTTGAAAAGACGTTACCTAGCCCTG
This sequence comes from Mus pahari, assembly GCF_900095145.1. Classification (NCBI taxonomy): domain Eukaryota; kingdom Metazoa; phylum Chordata; class Mammalia; order Rodentia; family Muridae; genus Mus; species Mus pahari. Next base: position 93,050,131 of record NC_034596.1, read on the forward strand.
AGTGCAAACTGAGAGCTCACACAGCTACTCTGATGGCAAAGCTGATGTCAAATGGCATACAGAAGAACCACTATCCACACAGTTGGAACTGGGAGCATGAAGCTCACCCGAATCCTACCTCCTTATTGGTGTGCCATTCTCCAGTCTCTTTGTTCCAAATCCACTAAGACTAAAGACTAAATACAGATCACATTTTCACTTTTTGCAGCACCTGAGATGCTAAGCATTGAATGAATGGAGGCTGGGAATCGCGTGTTTGGCTCCATTCCTGTCACAACCAGAGAGCCAGTGTTAATCGCTGTTTTTGTTGCAGTAACAAAATATCTGAGAAAGGGAACTAAGGGCGTAAGATTGATTTCAGCTTGTGCCTCAGATGCTCTGATCTACAGCCATCTGGTTTCAATGTTCCTGAACCTAGTGTGAGGCAGAAGATGGTGGAAGGGTGTGGTGACACAATGCTCCTCACCTTGTGGTAAGACCAGAACGAGTAACAGGACCAAGCTGTACCTTTCAAAGATACATGCTAATAGGCCGACCTCTTCCAATGAGGTCCCAACATCCATAGTTCTAAGTACCACCCAATGATCTGATTTTAAAACCATCAGGTGATTAAACTATTGATTAAGGTAGAACCGTGATGATCTAGTCATCTCTGAAAACGGCTCTAAAGTGTGTTTTACTAATTGTCTTGTCTACTGATCAAGTTGACAACTGAAATTACCCCCATCACAGAGCTGTAACTTGGTAAGCAATAGAGCCTTGGGTGTTCCCAACAGTGTAGCACACAAGTCATTGGTAGTATGTGAGAAAATAGTAGGTGGTACAGGTTTACTTTAGTACACACTAGGAAAAATAGAACAACTGAATGCCCATGATTACATAGGCATCCTATATTTACCTGAGACTAGTCTATATTTCTTTTTTTAATGGTTGGATAAATTTAAATAAAAGCACTAAGTATGGTACAAATTACTGCTTAAAGGAAAACTGATTTTTTTTTAAGTATTTAAAAGTGAAATCTAGGCAGATATGATAGTAGGAATCTGTAATCCCAGGTCTTAGGAGACTGAGGCAGAAGAATCAAGAGTTTGAGGCCATCTTGGCTTATATCATGAGACCCAATCTCAAAAATATTAAATTAAATACAAAGTGAAGCTGGTATAAGAAAGACTGGGAGAAGGAGCACAATAGAGAGGGATAGGAAAAATAATACTAAGGAAGCTTGAAAAGTCATAGGGTATCATTATTCTATATTTTCCTAAAATTATATATCATACAAACATTCATAATATTCATACATATATACATAGATACATATATACATATATACCCATACATGCATACATACATATACATACACATATCATACATATACACACATACATATACACATATATCCACACACATACATATATACATACATACATGCACACATACATACATATACATGCATACATATATACATGCATACACACATATGCATACACACAGACATATGTACATACACACATGCATAATACATATACATACATATACACATACATACACACAAATGAATACATACATGCCTACACTCCAAATAAAGTTACACTAATTGGGATGATACTACTCTTCCCAAGAACCAAAGATTATCTAACAAAAATTCCAATACCAGTTAAAGACAAAAAACCTTCTTTAGAGTTGGTCAAGGAAATCTAAGACTTACCCCCAGAACAATACAGGTTACTGCTAATACCATTAATTGCTTCTCAGTAGTTGAAGGGGCTCTATTGCTGAAGACACCATATTTTTTGGATATAGAACTCACAAGCTTGACCAGACAGACTCCTCTCTTAGGACAAGTTTTCATAGTACCAGAAGGCAATGTGAGGGCTGCTAAGACAGGAAAGCAACCAACAGCCCTGCCCTTCTGTAACAATGACCAACATTACAAACTGTCCCCAAAGGGGCACTAGTGGTATTTATATCTTGGAAGTACCTAGTAGTTGTCTAATTGAGCTCAGGGCCCATTCAGGAGGAAGGAAGCCATGTCTGGTACTGTAAATCTCGTCAAGTGTAAAGAGCTATTGAGGCCAGGGAGCTTAGGGGAGAAGGTACTATTACCAGGAGGTTTTTCCAAAACAATTCCTAAGTACATTCTAAATACTTATCTTTCTACTCATAGATAAGTATAGATATCACTCTTCACCGAAGAAGATTATTTTTGCGATAGACAGAAAGCTACCACTATAGCAGTCAAAATGCAGAAAACAATGGACCATGGGGTGGCCATCACTAGTTGATAGATCTGCAATACAATTACTACACCTAAGGCTCAAGAGCATCGTGGAAGGAGGGGGAAGGAATGTAAGAGCCAGAATACCTGGGAGGTTGGCGCTTTTGCTGAATTACCACCCAGTGGTAAGAATACATCTTCAGGTTGTTACAATGAGAAAATAACTTCATCTGAAATCTTGACTTTTTCTTTACTTTTTTTAACCAGGTCTCATGATGTAGCACAGGCTGGCCTCAAACTCTTGTCCTCTTGCCTCGGCCCCCTGAGGGCGAGGATTATAGACATATGCCATCATGCCCAAATTTATTCCGTCCCCCCAATGCTTTTCTAAAACTCCATTATACCTTCCATTAATCAGGGTAGAAGACAAGAGTCAAGGAATTCTGGCCTGGAAACTAATTTTATTTACTATATTTTGAAAATAGTCAACCACTTTTCCCATACTATCTTTCCATTTCTTAATCAGCTAAGAGCTATTTCAATCATCACATGGACAAATATAGACCAAGTTTTCAAATGCATGCTTTGAGTTTGCTCAGACCTAGAGAGATTCTCAACTCTGCTTCTATTTATCAGAGTCTTGGGGAACAGAAAACATTCCTTGAAAGTCCCGTGTACCAAACACTATGACCAACTACCTAAAGTCTCAGTGTAGTGTGAGCATGACAATACTCCCCAACAATGCAAACCTTGTTAGAACTATGCAATGCATGCAATCTTCCTGATCCACAGTAAGCATATACATCAGTTGTTACTGATACCCACAATCATCATCTATCATCATCATCATCACCACCACCACCACCATCATCATCATCACCATTATCTTCAGCCTTTGCAAGGACATGAAACACTGCTAGCTGGGTTTGTCTCCTTAAAAGTCTCTGTTCTCTTGGTGTCGTACAGATATCATTTTTAGTGGTTTTAGTGTCGTAACTTCTTTAGTTTCAGTTCATTAAATTATATAATAGTAGTTTTTCAGGGATTTATAGGCCCAATGCAGAGAATTATAGCAGAAAGTGGCTGTTAAGTGTGGGTGGGTTAAAGAAAGCTTTCTGGGGTATTACGTTTGAGTTGATATTGCATGGGTGAAGAAGGTTGGATAGAAAAGAATCAAAGGAGGAAATGCAGATTTTGAAAACCTTCCCAATAAGTCAGAGAAGGAAGACATACAGAGGAAACTAGGGAGAGGTGGTTCAGAACAAGGTTTCAGGAAGATTAACAAAAACCATCACACAAGGCTTTGTAGGCCAGCAGCAGTAGAGAGTGCCTAACTGAAATGGCATACCACACAGCACCAGAGAACAGGAACAGAAATAAATACATCAATATGAAGGCACTGTCAACATCCAACGGAGAGAAAACACAGATCAAGGAAGGGAAGAAAAAAGCAGACAAAAGCAAAGATCCTAGGTGTGGCTGAGAGGTCTCTTGGACAGAACTTGTGGTGAACAGAATGTGTTAGGGAGGGAGAGGAGGCAGGAAAGAGAGGACTCATGTGATCTGACCAGATTTTATAAGGTGGTATCATTTGCCGAGATAATGTAGTCTGAGGAAGAACGGGTTTGGAATGCAAAGTCCACAGTTCTGTGTTGGTCTTCACAGTGACGGCATGTGAGTGGAAGCATCAAGGTGACAACTACACACACACACACACACACACACACACACACACACACTTAGAAAATGATAGCATTAACACAGCGCTAAAGGGCTGCTGAGGTCATGCAAGAAGAATGTACAGACCCAAACTAAAAGGACCTCAAGTCTCAGCATTTAAACACGTAAAGAAAAGGAAAAAGAGAAGCGTCCAATAGGAAATCAGGGAGTAGACAGACTAGTGAAAGAAACCCCATCCTGTTGCAAACCAGAATGAAGTACTTTTTAAAAGGCTAAGTTGTCCTTCTAAAAGTCAAAGTTGCTTCCTAGCATCCAGGAAGACAGGGCAGATTATTGCCTGCAACTTTTACTGTCACCTCTCTTCTTTTCTGCTGTCACACCCAGTTTTACCTAAAGGTTGGCTAAATGGCAATCTATCAATAAAGATGGGCCCCACTCAGAGAAGCAAGGAGTGAGTCTTCATTGTTCTGAGCTAGGAAGGATGAAACATTCCCCTTTGCTACTGACAGGGTGGAGGTGGGATGGAGGTTACGTGCAAGAAGCCTATGAAGGACTCTCAAGAAAATAAAAGGAAGAAGTGGGAAAGACAAAAGAGGAGAGAAGAAAGAGAGAAAAAGAACTGGGGAATAGAAAGGGAATAAGGAGGTGTAATGGTTTAAATACGAATGGCCCCCTAGGCTCAAATATTTGAATGCTGACTCACTAGGGAGTTGCATTATTTGAAAGGATTAGAAGGATTAAGAATGGCTTTGTTGAAGTAGGTGTGGCCTTGTTGGGGAAAGTGTTTCATTGGGGGTGAGCTTTGAGGTTTCAAAAGTCCATGCCAGACCCTGGTGCTCTCTCTCTCTCTCTCTCTCTCTCTCTGTGTGTGTGTGTGTGTGTGTGTGTGTGTGTGTGTCTGTGTGTGTGTGTGTGTCTGTGTGTGTGTGTCTCTGTATCTGTGTGTGTCTCTGTATGTGTGTCTGTGTGTGTGTGTGTGTGTGTGTGTGTGTCTGTGTGTGTGCCTACAGATCAGTATAGTATTCAGCTACCTGTCTAGCACCATACCTGCCTTCCACCATGCTCTCTATCATGATGATAGTAAACTAACCCTCTGGAATTATCCAATTAAATGCTTTCTTTTATGAGTTGCCTTGGCCATGGTGTCTCTTCACAGGAATAGAAAAGTGACTAAGACAGGAGGGAAGGAGAAGTAAAGGAGGAAGAGAAGTAGAAGAAAAAGGGAAAAGATGGGAGAAGAAAGGAGGAAAGAAAGGAAATGTCTAAGGAGGGGGCTTAGGGAGATCCCTTCACCTCCTCATTTTCTTGTCTTTGGAATAAAATGGCTTTAGGAGCTCCTGGGTCTTTGTACTGCCATTCAGTACCTGTGCTGGTATAATGAAAGGAAGCAGAATACGAAACTGAACAAGCCAACAAGAACAAAATTCTAGATGATATTAGAAAGTAGCAGAAACAAATCTTAGAATGTCTTCATTTCATGAGAATCTAACTCTCTTAACAACCAGTGCCCATATTGTATAAGGAACTTCTAACAGAGTCTTGGCAACATGAAGTATCGTTAGTCTGTCTGTCTGTCTGTTTGTTTGTTTGTTTGTTTGTTTGTTTGTTTGAGACAGGTTTCTCTGTGCCACCACCTGGCAGTGCTATGTATCTTAATCATAGTCAAAAGAACATACAGAGGAAGAAATCCTCATTGTGAAAGCTGACCCTGGGAAGCAGTGACCACTTAGAAAGTGAAGTAAGTAAAGATGGCAACCTTAGACCACTCTCTCCAGAAATAAAGTGGTAGGAAGAGGAGGGGAAAGGTCAAGGAGCCGATAGGTGATACAGAAGCCTATTTATACAGTGATGGGGATATTCCTGTAGAGAGGGAAAGACCTGTGTTTCTAGAGATGATAGTATGCCCCAAAGAATAAAGGATCCCAGTGTAAGTAGGAAAGATGATCTTTAAAAGGCACACTTGATTCACTGAAGAATTAGTATTACTGGAGGGTACAAGGGCAGGTAGGCTGGCAGAGTCAATCATAGTAAACAAGGTTGCTCTGACCATGTTTCCCCAAGATTTATAGAGTGCTTGAAATGCAACCTGTTTCTCAAGACCTACCTAAGGCTTTCCTCCAAGTCCTTTCTGACTAGAATTCTTAATTCCCTCCTTCACATTTCCTCTGTAAGAATGCGCGCATGCACACACACACACACACACACACACACACACACACACACAGAATATATATATATATTATATATTATATAATATATATTATATTATATATATATATTCTTATGTCAGTAGATGTCTCTGAACCATCAGACAAGGACCAACTCATTAATATCTCAGTATCATTATCAATCACAGAGCCTGACTCCCATGTTTATAAATATACTAAACTGGAATGAAGTCTCAGTGTGATTACATGAGAAAGGCATTTGGCTTTCATTAATGTTCACAAATTCTATTTCTATTCATTCTCCTACCTGAAAATTTTATGTGGATCATCTCACAGTCAATATTTGTGGTGCTTTTGTGGTCATTTGCAGGCACGGGGTAAGCAATGAAGGTGGGGGATCCAGTTGCATGACACACCCTCAGCTGGAGATCAGCCAAGCTCTTCTCTGCCTTCTCACTTCAGCTTTCACGGTCTAAGCAACTATGTCGTTTATAATCTATTTATGATATCACCCCTAAAATCTCCAAGCATTACATGGAAGTGTTACCTAGTGTTTCGATGTCAGAGATGACAGTGAGGGACTTCAGAGAAAAGCTAGTGTGTTGGATGAGTTTCATCCAGGCACACTGACAAGGCTGTAGCCAGGAGTCCAATGTGAAATGAGCCAACGGTACAAAGTCAATAGGATGATGAGAATCACTAATCACTTGATGAGAATGCTGTGACCAGAGGTTGGCAGGGACCTAGCCCTGTGCTTCCCACAGTGGCAAGGGTTTTCATTCGTTAATTCACCATCTGTACCAACTTTGTAGAACATAGCAATTATTGTAAATAATGACAATCAACTGTACTTCATTTTTCCCTCTCATAAGAAGGAGAATTCTGGAAACAAACTGGTTTGATGAGGTCAGATGAGCTCCATCAAGTCTTGGCTTACCACATTTTTGTGGCTTATTTTGCCAGAATCAGGACTCAAGGAAGATGTTTGGGGATTATATCCCTTGAGAGCTGTTTGCCTTAGTGACAAGTTAGGTATCCTGAGGTTCTCTAATCCATCTTCTCTCCTCATTCCACCATCAAAGCTGGTGCCTGATGCATACAGCAGAGACACAAGGAAAAATAGATCTTCACCATGTGTCTTCCTCTGAGTTTCCCAAGAAAAGATATATATTTAAAAAAAGCATTAGGGAAATTAGGGAATTAGAGAAGAGAGTCACAGATGGTAAGGTTGCTAAGAAACCAATAAAAGGCACAGCACCAAGTGAGTTATCACTGTTAGGAAACTGAGGCCCTGTACCAAAAACACTCCTGAGTTATCCCACCCACTGCTGAGGAAATTGGGGTGTTGGAGCACTATATCCTGTCAGTTGTGATTTGAGGGTCACTCTAGATGTCCCCAGGACTCTCCACCTTCCATGGGAGCAGCAAAGATGATTCCAGCCAAAGAGGGACAAAAACATGCCAGTTAGAAGCCTGACAGTAGCCAGATGTGGTAGTCCATACCTGTAATGCCAGAGGTTGAAAGAAAAGGTGGTAAGTTCAATGTGAGCCTGGGCTACATAGTAAGACCCTCTTTGTGACAAGTAAGAACTCAGAGAGTGCTGAAGGAGTGAGAGACAAGATTGGACATGGGGGGGGGGAGAGAGAGAGAGAGAGAGAGAGAGAGAGAGAGAGAGAGAGAGAGAGAGAGAGAGAGAGAGAGAGAGAGAGAGAGAGAGCATGTGTGGGTGTTGGGTCACACTGAGCTGGTAGCTACAGCTGTATACCAACCATAACCAGAAGTGGGGTTATTTTCATGAGAAACCTGCAGAATACATTACTTTTTCTCAAATCTATATCTAAACACCTGTTAGGAGCAGCATGAGGGTTAGGTAAGATGGTTACTTTTGAATCACTGTGATCAAAATACATGCCAGAAAGAACTCATTCGAGGAAAGGGCACTCCTGATTTCAGTGCTTTAAGCCCATGGTGAGGAAAACACATGGAGAAGAAACACGTGGAAGTTCCTCACACCACAGCAGGCCAGGAAACAAGGACCTGAGCAGGAACCAAGCCATAACCTTCAAAAACCCACCCCTCCTCCTAACGTACTTTCACCAGCCACGCCCACATCCTCAAACTCTACAGCCTCCCAAATAGTACTACCAGCCGGAGGTAAGGCCCTCAAAACATGAGCCCACAGGGAACACAGTAGATATAGCCTACAACACCGACAGATATCTTTCTGCTTATTGTCTCAGAGGGTTCAATTCATGCCGTCTCGTCTTCATACATCCATGAAAGATTTCATGGCAGGAGGAACACATGACAGAGGAACCTCCTTACTTCAGGTTGGACAGAATGCAGGTGTGTTCTGGATACCCAGTTTTAATTCATATCTCTAGCAATGAATTTCTCACAATGCATTGTAATTACTGGATGAGACGCTTGTATCAATGGCCAGACTGTGACCTCTCTGGGTACCCAGACTTGGAACTTTTATATTCACGTGTCTGTGTTTAGTACCCAGTCCCATTTCTGTTTGCACTCACTCAGTGAGTGTTCAGAATTACCAGATGGATGAACAGCAACTGCTGGTGAATAAGAAGCAAAGGCATCCCGGGACAGCCATGGGAAACAGTGATGCATGTAAGAGTGGACAGCGAGACAAGGACAGCGAGACAAGGAACAAGAGTTCCTCAAGTCCAGCCCCCTGCGGCTGTCTGTTCTGCCCCTCTTTATAACTAGGGTTGAATGCAGAACTTACTGCCTGATGAGCTGGCATTCATGCTCCTATGGAAGCTGTGTTCTCACCCTGCCAGAGAAAGGAGTCAATGTCTCATAGTCTCTCATTAATTCAGGCTCGGAGGAGGACTTCTGAGCTGAGGCCACAGGGACAGGACAAGCAGGGAGGGGGTCCCATTATAGTCAAAGGAAAAATACAGCAATGTCACAATACCTCTGGACACACCAGGAACAAAGCGGCAGCCGGCGCGGAGGGGATGCTGGCAATCTCTATTAGGCCCGTTATGTTGGACCGACAGCTGCGTGCTTCCAAGAATCATTTGAAGTTAGGAGACTATGGACAAGCCATAGCTTTTCATTTATTGATTTGTTCACTCCATGTGCATAAATTACCATAAAATCAAGGGCTGAGTGACAAACCCAGAGAAAAGATTCTTTCAAGTGAGAAATTGAATATGCAACACCCATTGCTCCACAACACACCCCCTTTTTGCATAATTGGTTCTCATAAACCAAAGATGTCATGAAACGTTTTCCCCCCAGACTGTATGTTTTTTGATTTCTGTGAGTCCTATAAGAAGGCTCAAATGTCCCAGCACCATCGTAGCCAGACAGCAGCTGTCCAGCATAAACACTTGGCTAAATCCATTGTGTAGTTTACAAGTGGTTTAAATAATCTTTAAAATAAACTTTTAGCATCATCTTCTCATGTCACACTATTCCCGAAGATCCTGTTGTCCAAAAGAAATAAAAGAGCAACCCATTTGTAACCTGCTACATTGGTCACCATGTGGCCACCATTCATGTCACCACCCTTAAGTCACCGTACCACCCACAAGTCAGTATCTGTAAGTCAATATCAAAATCTCTTGACAAAAGACCAGAGTTTGAATCTATCCATCCTCGTTGAGTTGGGAACACATCCAAAAATCCACAACATCTAACCAGGCCGTCAGTAAAATAACCTTGTCAGAAACACAGAGAATCACAGTTGTCAGGCACAGTTGTAATGACATCTGCAGTGTGTGCCACCCATGAAACTTTTCATAGTAGAAACACAAATGCTGACTGCATTCTTCATACGTGACCTGGCCTGGGTCATAACGAATCCACTGTGGATCCAGGAGCTGAAAAACTGGACTTCTAGAACCCTCCAGGTTCAATTCCCAATGTCCACATGGTAACTCACAACCATCTGTAACTGCAATTCTAGGGGATCTGTCCTGGTCTGGCCTCCACAAGCACCAGGCATTCATGCGGTAAAAAACCCATACACATAAAATTAAAAGAAGAAAAGGGAGTGGAGCCTCTGGAAGTGTACAGTGGGCAGAAAGTTTAAAGTGCCAGTGTGGGGCTGAGGCTGTGGCTGGGTGGGCAGAGAGCTTTCTGCCCAAGCGTGAACACACCAGTGCCCACGTATGAAGCCAGTGTGGTGTCCCATGTCTGTAATCCCAGAACAAGGGGTCACAACAGGTAGGTGCCAGGGGCTGAAGGCCATACAGTCTGCCTAATCATTGAGCTCTAGGTGCGGCGAGAGACCATGTCGCAAAATAAAATAAAAGAGACAAACCAAAAAAGGATTGGGGGACAGGGAAGGAATGGATATCCCAAATCTAACTTCTAGGTTACAAATGTCCCTACATCAGCAAGCAAGCATACCTGCACATAGTTGCAAACACAGACACATGGACAGACACACACACATGCACACACATGCATGCACACAAGCACCAATGAGACAGTGAAGTGAATCAGTGGGTAAGGATGCCTAGTACCAAGCTTGGCTATCTGAGTTTGATCCCCAAAACCCACATGTCAAAGAAAAGAACGTACTTCCACATGTTGTCCTCCCATCTATCTACAAACAGACAGATAGAGATAGATTGATTGATTGACAGATAATGATAAATATCACAAAAAATAAATAAATAAAAATAAACTTTTAATGTTTAAAGTACCAAGGAAGAATCCATCTTGTGGGGAGAGAGGGAATTTCCAGGTTGAAAGAACAGAGGGGAAAATAATAGGCTGGTGGGGGGTGGGGGTAGAATATTGGCATCCTGAGACTCTTTCAGCCCTTGGTTACCATGGTTACAGACAACATAAGAGCTGGCTATAGTATAAGATTGGGGCTTCAAGAAGCCTCACAGAAACCCCTCTCACCCTTCCTTAGACCCTGTCTTTGTCACTTTGTATGGAATGACATACTCAACAATCTCCAGCTCCTGAGCCCTCTCAAGTCCACCGTGACACCCAAAGATTCCATGTGCACAGTGTTCTGTGCAGAACACAGAAGCCCCAGGCTTCCCTCAAAATACAAATCACATGAAGAATAAACCAGATGTGTGGTGTTGGGAAACTCGGGAGCTCTGATGCAGCCTACTTCCAGGAAACCATTTAGTCAAGATTACAGGGAATATGCAACTGTTTGTCAAAAAGAATACTTACTGGAAAAGTGATAGGGATTGCCAACTGTCCTCCTCCACCAGCTTGTCACTGTGGGTGCCTGCCGCCCCAGGCACACTGTCCCTGCCATCTTCATGAACTAGCAACCCATGTTTCAATCACACATTTCAGACGGTGTTGTCATTGGTATGGACACCACAACCCCCAACACTTGGAATGCACAGACCAGAAATCATCCTGCTTTTTCTAGTTTTAATCGAGAACAATGAGTAGTTTGTTTTGTTTTGTTTATGGGTTTTTGTTTGGTTTGGGGGTTTTATCTGTCTGTTTTGAGACTCACTATGGGTCCTCATATAAATAGCTCAATATACTTTCCTTTTTGATAGCGGTGGGAATGGGACCCAGGGCCTCACACATACCAGGCCTGTCAAATATTGGGGCTATTTGATGGCAGGCAATACAGTAAAATACCAAGGTTTTGTGAGGACTCTCCAGAATGAACCAAACAAGCATTGTTCTGCAAAATTATTTCACAATAACCTGTCACTGCTGCTGCTGCTGGTACTGTTACTGCTTCTGTTGTTAGTACTTTGACTACATTGTGTGTGTGTGTGTGTGTGTGTGTGTGTGTGTGTGTGTGTGTGTGTTGTGCTATTTTTCACTGTCTGAGATTGAAATCTAGGACTTTTATAACCCCGGCATGCCAGAGGTGAGTACTCTACCTCTGGGGTACAGCTCCAGATGGACCTGGATTTTCTTTTTCTCCTTCAGAGCCTTTGTTGAAATTAGCTGTATCTCACAGAACACACTTTAGGGAATTCTATAATTTTCCAGTTTATAAATCATAGTTATATTTATCTCAATTGATCATCTCAATGGCTGCAAAGTGCTACTGTAAACTGTGTTTTGTCCAGGAAAAGAAATTAAGGCACAAGAAGGATAAGTGACGTTTTTCAAGTCCTCACGATGGAGACATCTTTACCTTGAATCTAAGTTCAATAATTATAGTGTGCATTTATTTTCATTCTAATACTGAATATACTAGACCAGATCGGACCTGAGTCCTTTCTATATGGTCTCAACTTCTGCTGTGAGAAATGAATGCCTTTAGCCTAAAGCAATATTATTAACCAGTGGACTATGGGTCAGGTTGGTTTGTGATTAAAATGGGTGAAAAATAAACCATCTCCAGTTTGAAACAAAAAATGACAATAAACTAATGGGGACTTTTTAGCTTTAATCTTCTCTCATCATTTCTTTAACTACTCACCTAACTTCTTGGACTTCCTGGCTCCCACAACAAAGGTGGTAGGTGCACAATTGTCAAATATCACAACTGACACCTGGAATCTCTGTTTGGCCTGCCAGGCTCAGGTTGCACTAAGATGGGTAAATTACGGGGCTCCGTGAGTTGAATGCTCACTGTGCTGAATTGAGACACACACACACACCCCAACATCCATGTAAGAGCTCTGTGTGGCAACACACATCTATAAGCCCAGCACTAAGACTATTGAGACTCCTGAAGCTTCTGCCCAGCCAGTCTGGCCCAAATGACCTCCATTTAGTAAGTGGCCCTGTTTGTAAATAAATAAATAAATAAATAAATAAGGTAGAGAGTGATTAAGGAAGACACCAGACGTAACCCCCTTAACCTCCATACACACACACACACGCACACACACACACACACACACACACACACACACACACACACACACCATACACAGGTTAAATTACAATACCTATCTCTATCCTGCTAGACTGTTTGGTTGTAATCCGGGAGACCTCTAGTCTACTAACCTCTATAAGATGCTCATTTTCTATGCAGTAAACTTGTTTCTGGCTCCTGCCCCATAATTCCAGGGACTGGCACTTCAGATCGGCCTACAAAGGCCACTGTGGACTGAGAGTTTCTTCTACTATCTGTTTCACAGCTAAAACTCTGGATATTGGGTCCCTGGGGAAGTAGGAAAGTGAGAATGGTTTACACAGGCAAGAGCAACTGAGATCAGGACTCTCTGAGAACTAGGTAAGGAGGGAGGAAGGAAGGGAGGGAGGAAGGAAGGAAGGAAGGAAGGAAGGAAGGAAGGAAGGAAGGAAGGAAGGAAGACAGGAAGGAGATCTCCATGATGGCTGCTTGTGTATTGTAGTAACAAATCCCATTTACTTGTAGGGAAGCAATAAGACGGGCGTGGTGGCACAGGCTTTTAATCCCAGCACTAGGGAGGCAGAGGTAGGCGGATTTCTGAGTTCAAGGCCAGCCTGGTCTACAGAGTGAATTCCAGGAGAGCCAGGGCTACACAGAGAAACCCAGTCTCGAAAAACCAAAAAAAAAAAAAAAAAAAAAAAAGACTGAAACTATACCCAGAATTCCCTGAAATCCTATCTGACTGATAATTCTACTCTCAGTCTTTACTGTCCACTCCCCCCTACCACCACCACCACTCTAAGGTTTGGATGGCAGAGGAAAAGCCCTTCATGGTCACCCCTTCTTTACAAGTGGCTGTGGTCCTTGCCCCTTCTCCAACCTCATGTAGGGGATAAGAAAGTAAGGCTTTATAGTCGTTCTATGGCACTCAGTTCCAGAGACCAGGAGGAACAAAATAGAAATCTCAAATTTCATCCATAAACCACAGGAACATTCTGTAAACATGAGATCTCTGCTTTCCCCCATTCTGGGTGACAGTGACAAGTCTCATGGACAACGCTGAGCTGCTGGGAGGGACCCAAAGGACCGGGGTCCAGAAGACTCCAGTCTTAAAGACATAAGCCATCTGGGTGCAAAACAACATAGTGACCTCACTCCTGACATCACCTTTAGGTTCCATAACAAATCCTTCAGGGGGGGCCTAAGCAGATCTAACTCAGTGTGATCCACCCACTACGTGCCCCTCTTAACAAAATCTGAGAAGAAACCACCATTTTTATTCACCTTTCTGTTTTCACCAAGGGACTAAACTGGGCAAATGGCTTCTTTCTGCTTTTTAATCATTTATCATTCTGGGTGAGTGTGTGTATGCATGTGTTGCCTGAGTGTGTACATATGCATGAATGTGTGCTTGTGTGTATGAGAGAGAGAGGGGGAGAGAGAGAGAGAGAGAGAGAGAGAGAGAGAGAGAGAGAGAGAGAGAGAGATTGATTCACAGTAGACTAAAAGTAAAAAGCAATTCACTAACTCACTGTGCCTGTAGTAACCTTCACACCATATCTCAGCTATGATTGAAGTTTCCTAGTTGGAGGCAAAACAGGACTGTGTTTCTCAAATACACCTGACTTAAGATGAAGCCAAAGCATGGTGTTGATAGAAATGGGATGGACGGCAAGGGTCCACATGCTGTCTTTATTCCACAAAGAAAGAACCAACTGTGTTGTAAAGAAAGCTCAAACCAAACCTCAGCCCAGAAAAAACATCTCTGGAACATCACCCTGCGGTACTTTCTCGGCTAATTATGGTGATTTGGGGCTCATTATTAATTGCATTTGGAATGCTGATCTTCTGAAAGTTGGATATTAAATCAGAAATAGATGATTTCCTTTCCAGAGAACCTAAACTGTGCAAATATATGTTTGGAAACACACTAATGAAGACAGCACTCACGGGGCCCCACCAACTCAATATAGCTCCCTTTCACCACAGACTGATATCTCCCTTGCCAGGACGGAAGGTAGGCTCCACCTTTTACATGCTGATCCATGCTGTAACATGTATGTAGCCTATGCAGGTGCAAGTTTCTGAAACAGGCCACAGCTGGAGACCCAGTGGCCACCTCCACTCCCCCAGGGAGACCTGTGAGTGGATTGCGGAGTAGGAAGAGGGGCTGACCTTGGAAATGATCAGCCGTGGAGGGAAAGGAGGTGTGACTGCTGGTACCCTGGATAGAGGCAGTCAACCGCCCAGGTCAGCCTCTGTTCCCTACCTATTTGAAGTCTGGGGGTCCCAAAGAAGTTGCTTCTCCTTTTTCTACATCCTAGCTTTCCCAGCAGCAAGACTAACACTCTTAATATCTGCAAAAATAGTTGCTTGAAGAATAAATGACATCATTTGTAAAAAGTGTTCTGTAAACTGAAGAGTGCTACACAAAAGGTGAAGGATTTTTTTCTGGAACGCCCCACTGAAAGTACAGCTTTTTAAAGATCCCAGCTCCTGCTCAGAGGTTTTATTCATTTCTTAAGTGTATTAAAGCGCCTGAAAAGAGCCACAGATCCACTATTAGCCGAACACTGACCAGACCTTTGTCTGGCTAGACACACCCATCTGGCATCACTACCTCACGCTCACACAGCCTTTCGATTCCTGGAGAAAGGGGGGAAGGAAATCAGTAGGCTAGACAGGCTTGAGAACCGGGAAGGAAATGAGACTGAGAAGAGGAAATGGGAAAATGGATGTGTGTTCTGGCACCAGGCTACTGAAGACAGCCTTCTCCTCCTCCTCCTCCTCCTCCTCCTCCTCCTCCT
>NC_034596.1:93065806-93075578 GCF_900095145.1 Mus pahari
TCTTCTTCTTCTTCTTCTTCTTCTTCTTCTTCTTCTTCTTCTTCTTCTTCTTCTTCTTCTTCTTCTTCTTCTTCTTCTTCTTCTGGCTTTATTTGTAGTTTGTGGTTTCCAATTTTGAGGCGTCTAGAATTTCATGATACCAGAGCCTTGGATACCCTCCAGTCCCTCCATTCACCTGTTTATTCATCCATCTTCCAAACATCAATAGATCCAGCTCTCCGCCCCCACCTAGCTCCCCTCCCTTGCTAATCCTTCCCCATCTCCCTTCCAGTCTCTATTCATCCATCTATCTACCCATCCATCTGTCCATTCATCCATCCACCCATCTATCCGTCAAGTTCATCATTAAACAATGGGTTTATAAGTGACTAAGGTTTGCCAGGTACTTCCTGTGGCATTGGAGTACAATTTTGAACAAGACGAGGAAGTGCCTGCTCATGAAGCTCCAGTGTGTAAGTAAGGCAGTTCCAGACTGCAACTGCCAGGAAGAGCCCTCAACAGACAACACACTCTAAAACCTGACAGAGTCAGGGAACTGGATTCCTCAAAAAGGGCAAGAAAGACCTTTCAAGGAAGTTAACATGTGACCTGAGAGTCACAAGGTGGGAAGGAGCCAGGTGTGTGAATATTCATTATGAGCAGCTCAAAGTATACACGCAGAAGACCTGTGACAAAAAGCAACATGATTCCTTTACAGAAAAGGAGAGGGGGAAGAGGAGAAAGACAATCCTCTGCCTCAAGTACCCAAAGATCAGAACAAGGGTGGGATGAAGCGAGAAGACCGGGAGGTACAGAAAGAGCCCACAGGTACACAGAGGTCATATCCATGACTGCCTTCTAAATGGAAAGAAAGTAAGGCCCAGAGAAGCTAAGTGAAGACCCTAAAGTCACACAGCCAGTAAATGACACAGCTGCTTCCAGAACCTAATTCTTTCCTACCCCCACATCTTGAGTTTTCTCCACTATATTGATCCACTTGCCTCAATCCATGAGAATATTCTGCACTGATGTTTCTAGAGCTTAAAACTTGCTGTAGCAGCATGCAAATCCGGAGTAGGCAGGAGAACACCACTAAATGATTCTGGTGACTTGGCATGACTACCCCGCCTCTGCCTAGCCTTCTCCCTCTTTACTCTCTTCCTTCTCTTTTACCTCCCTCCAATAAGTTTTGACAGTCCTTGAGTGTTGGAAGACTCACCAGGCAAGAGTTAGATGACCCAGGAGTCTATTAGACACATGCTAGCAGAATGATTAAGAGTCCAGATGTTAGTCCAGGCCACTACCTACTAGCTGTGCAGCTCTGAGCAAGTTGCTTGACCTTTCTGATCCACAGTTCCCTCATTTTTAAATTTAGGACAATACTTTTCTCCTAAACTGCTTTCAGCATTAAGGAAAGTAATACATGAGAAGCATTCGACTGGTATCTGGCACATAATTCTAAGACACACCCATGGCCAGACTCTAGTCACCTGCACCTTCAGAAACAAAAGATATGAGCCAGAGCACATCAGGAAGGCAGTTTCATGGTGTCCTGGCAACAGCAATGGTCAAGTAGGACAGTAACCTAGTGTCAAATAAGAACTATGAAAACTGAGTCTGAAGACTAACTCCTCTTCCAGAGGACCCAAGTTCAATTCCCGGCACCCACATGGCAACTGATTAAGCATCTGTAACTCCAGTTCCCAGGGTAATCTGATGCCCACTTCTGGCCTACATGAACACTTTGTGCATGTGGTATACAGGCAAAACACCCATACACACAGAACTAAATGAAAAATGTTTTAAATAATGAAAACCATAAAATAATGAAAGCAAACCAGAAGGGGACCAGTGAGAGGGAGGGAGGAGTGGGATAGGGAGTTGGGATGGAAAATATAAATATGAGTAAAGTATAATGACACATATAAATGAAGATGCCATTATGAAACCCATTCCTCATACGCTAATCAATGTTTTTTTTTTCCATTTATAAATAAGAATTGTGAGCATAAGTGATGGGAGTAATGGGCTTATGCCTATGCTGGCTCGTGAAATGCTGTTCTTTTCCTTGTGGTGATTATTTTTAGCATCTGTGGTTGTAACTAAAGATGCTACTAGTATATACTCCTCTTCTCTGTATCAGGCTGTAAAACACAAAAAAATGTGTGACAACCACTTGTCACGGAGACACAAGAAGATGTTTCAGAAATAAGTTTTCAAAGCCAGCATTAGAAACACAGACCCTTGATGTTCCTAGCAAAAGCTACCTACCCCTGCCCTGTTAACTGCTGCCCCCTGGGTCGATCTCACCGTAGACTGTCCCCACCAGACCTGCCCCAGCTGCGTCCTGGTCCTCTGAAGTTCCACCTGGGTGCTTCCTTCACAGATCCTGTTGATTTCAGGTCACCAAAGCTTGCCTCTGCATCATCTCTCCATCCCCAATGCTACCGCCTTGGTGAGTGCATGTGGTCCCTAGAATTCCAGTCATCTTGTGCCAATGGTTCTGAAACTTAGCTTGGATCACATGACTCCGGCTTGAACCTCTTCAAGGCTTAAAATAAAGACCCCTCTTCCTCAATCCCAAACCTGACTCTATCACAACCAACACGGCCAAGGCTTTGGAGATTCCCAGCCATGCCTCACAGCGCGAATTCCTTGCTTTCTCTCTCCTCTAGCCTTGGACCACTGTTTTCAGCTCCTCAAATGCATATGTTCCTTCTGTTCTGTGAACTTCTGCTCTGAGGTTCCCTCTAAGGAAGGCAGAGCCCCTTCTCTCTGGCCTGGGAACTCTCATTCTAGGTGCCAGTACCGTAGGGGTGTCATTTCCTCAGGAAACCTGTCATCCTTTCCTCTGGCCTTTGCCAATCTGCTTGTTTTGTTTCAGACAGGGGAGAAGCCCAAGTTGACTTGGAACTCAAGAGGTAGCCGCATGTTAATTAAGCTCAAACCAATGGAAATCCTGCCTCAGGCTCCCAATTGCTGGCAATACAGGCACAAACCACCACACCCAGCTTCAAGGTTTTCTATCAGACTTTCTTAAAGCCTCTTGGTGCCCACAGAGTATGCTGCACTTTGAATTCCTAATGCCACCCTGCAGTGACTAATTTTGACCCCACACACACACTGTAAACTCCAAGAAGACACATATTTTGTCTGCCTTCTTCTGACTATATTTCCAGGTCTCAGACTATGCCTGGAGTGAAGCATGTATTAGACGAATAAATCCTATGATGATTAAAAATAAAAGCCAAACCACCAGGCATCTTAGTTTCCAGAGATTTGGAGACCAAATAGAAGGCTGAGGCTGCACTGAAGGTATTTGCAAACTGAAGGGCAATACCTCTTCATTCACTCTTCAGTCAGGCAAGTCATAGGACATTTACTTCACACATAACTTGCTTTCCTGGATCTAGTCTGAGGAAGAGAAGAAATGAAGTCATAAAGAAATTGAAAGGGAGGAACTGAACTGAGTGGGAATTAGATATGATCAAGATATATTGTATAAAACTGTCAAAGACTAAATAAAATGATATTCTTTAAAAGAAATGTAACCACACACACACACACACACACACACACACACACACAGGACCCACTCAAGCACTGCCTAATTCAGCCTGTATATGAGCTAAGAGGTGACTGGACACACTGTTTCAACTTGTCCTGCTCCAATACTATTTACAAAGAGGCACAATATCTGTACATTAACATGTGGGGCAGTGGCCAAAACCAGGAGTGTGGTGCACCCACACAACCTGCCTTAATCCCTTTTACAGGAAGGGAAAGTGAGCCCACACTCCTAAAAGTATATCACACCATTGTGTGCGTGGGTACACTGTAGGTCACTCCGTGAGCCCTTCCTAAACCCACCCTTGTCGAGAAAAACCACTCCCCACAGCCCTTCTACAACCTGAGCCAAACTAGCCGGCAGGATTAGTAATAAGACAGCAAAGACACTGGAGGCCCCTTGGGCTCCATTATGCTTCATGCCCTATGAGAGAAGTGCTACCCCAGGGACAGCTGCTGCAGATCTCAGCCTCACATGCTGCCAAGAAACCTGTCCCTCTGAGGACACACGGGCCATGAGGCGCAGCTCCAGGTCCAGTGAGAGTCACCCCACCCATCTGCCAGAGAGACAAAGATCACTAGAAACAAAGGACACACACACAGGCACACACGTACATGCACATTCACAAAGTCAAAAGCAAATACCAACACTTGGTACAATTTCAAAACAAACAGCAGCTTGGTGTGTCTTTAAATAGATGGTGAAACCATCCTAGAGGGACAACGATTATGTGATCTTGACAGGCGCGATCTGGGTTCCGAACCCACGCTGCCTCCGCCCTCCTCCCACCCACGCTGCAGTTGTCAGGCGCATTTCCCAGCCTCAGGACGCATGCTGCCTGCCGGGAGCAAGCCCATCCACGCCTGCCAGTGAGGCACCCGCAGGTGGAAGAGAGCCAGGGTAGCCCGAAGTAGGCAATACCAACCTTTAGGATCCCAGTTCACCTGCTTTCTTGGCGTCTCGATTGGAAATTTCATTGCTCCGTTGCCCACAGGGGGATGAAATGAAAAGAATCAAAATAATAATAATAAAGTCTTCAAGATTTACAACTCGTCAGTTAAACAGACCAACGGAACAATTTGTGAAGCTGGAGGAGCATTGAAGTGGCTCGTGGGAAGCCCCAGAGAAAGACACGCGGGGAAAATACTAGCTGAGAAAAGCACCGAGCACTGGCTTGGTTGGGTGTTTGCACCGGTTAAGGGGGTGGCCAGCTGCTGCCCTTGTGGGTGAAAGAAAAAGTAAGATCGGATGCTGAGGGTGGTTCCGGGACGATCAAAGAGCCGGGCTGCTTCTGCAAAAGCGCGGTAGGCAGATGCGAGGCTGAACAGCCGCCTGGCGGAGGCCGGAGTGAAGCCCACCGCAGCGTCCCTCGGGTCCCCAAAGGCGTGTTCGTACCCCCTCTCTCGCATCCACACACACGCACACACACATACACACACATCCATACATACACACACACACACACGCACAGGCGCGCGCACACCGGGCCGCGCGCTCGGGCGGACACGTCAGCCTCGCTCGGGTGAGCACAGAGCACTCGCCCCTCCCCAGCCGCAGCTCCTCGCCCCCGGGCGACGCCCCCCACTCTCCACCCGCTGAAAGCCATTGGACAGAAGGGTGGCGCGGCGCCCCGGGGAGCTCGCGGCTAAGGCGACCCTCCCCGTGGCGCGCTGCAGGTGCCGCGCCACTGCGGGAGAACGCCGGGCGCGCGTGGATCCCGGACACCCGGGCTCGTCGCTGGGCGGTGGCGGACCTGTCCTCCCCGGGGCTGCGCGGAGACAGCGAGCAGAGGGCGCGGCTGCTACTTACTGGCGCGGCCGCAGCGTGCTCGGTGGAGTTGCAGCCGGAGACACGCTTGGCTGCCTGGAAGGCTCTGCAGGAGGCGGAGGAAAGGGCCTGCCTGCCGCGGCCCCACCGCAGACCTCGGCCTGGGGGGGTGACCTCCTTTCACCGCTCCCACCCCGGGTGCCTGCTCTTTCTCTTTTGTCACTTCATTTTTGGTACTCCACTCCTTGCTCCCCAGCGTGGTCCTCTCGCCTGAGTCCCGAACCCAGGTCCCCACGGCGGCGCTCCGGAGTGAAGGAAGCTAACACCAGCCATGAGCCTTTTGTTCTGGGACCGCTTGGCGCTGGCTGCGATCTCTCCGCGCCTAGTTCCCCAGGCACAGCTTGGTCTCTTCCCCAGCTACCTGTAGCCAGACTGGGGCTCCTGCTTGGAGGCTGGGGAGAGACTCTGAGGCCCTGGAGGAAAGAGGAGTTGCTAAGGCTTGGCGACTCTACTTGGAGAAGCTAAGGAGGTGGCCCGGGAAGCCTTGAGAATCAGCCAATGGTGGGTGCAGGAAGACCTCAGCCCTCAGCACTGTTCTCAGAGAGTTAGGGAGATGCCCCACCCCACTCTCCCCATCCTGGAATTCCTAGGTGGGTTTATGGTAAGAAAGGGCCAGAAAAGGCCAACAGTGCTCTGGTGCTCTTGAAAGAGCCACCCAATTATCCATATGAATTCTGCTTATAAGTTTCCCGGGGTGCCTAGCAACAGACTTGCACATAACACTCAAAATAATTAACAACAACAACAACAATAATAACAATATATACTAAAGGAAGTATAATGTTTGCTATAGGAAGGTTTGATTAGCACACTGTGGTGTTGGATAGGAAGTTCAACTCAGACCCCTGGTCTATAAGTAAGTAAAATCTCTTATTCATTCAGCATCATCACAGACCTAGGTGCTGGCCACCTGGCAAAGGGTAAGACTAGCTTGGGTGTCCTTCGGAGAACACGTGCCAGGAGGTCACATTGATGGTGACTGCCTTAACTTAGAGAAGAAAAATGTGACAACTGTCCTATTCCCAAGTCTGTCAGCTGTCGGTCTCAAACCCCACACTAGCTTAGCATTTGAGAAGCCTTGGAGATTCATGGGAGGCCTGGGTCAACTTATCAATACACATACACACACCACCACCACCACCACACTTCTGGGACAAGCTCTATGGAGAGAGCTATTGTGGGAAGTGCTTCGTCACTGACTTCACAAGCAGCCCAGACACAAGCTTTGAGTTCTCTGCAGACCAAGTTCAAGGAAAGCTGGCACCACCCAGAGGTGCTGTTCTGCCTCCTCAGTCCTTTGGATGGCTTCCCCAAGTGCTTCGGAGAGAGTGGCCTCCTCTGGGTTGTTTCCACACTTTCCCCTCCTTGGACTTCGAGGACAAACAAGGCATGAACATAAAGCAGAAAGAACTTGTGCATTTCCCAGTTGTGAGCCCCAGAGAAACCAGTATGCACAGGATTTCTTTACCCAAGCCCACACAGAAAGGAGACTCTCAGAAGCACTTTCCTCCCTGCATCTCCACTGGAATGAGCAAGGAATCAACAGAGAAGCACACCTCTCCAAAAACCCCTTTAGGTGATGAGGCAAAACAGCTTATTTAATGCAACTTCACCTTCTCTCCTCTCTTTCTCCATCAGCCTCCTCCATCTCTCTGAGGATGCTCTCCCTGGCCTCTTTTTACAGAGGTGAAAACTTCTGTTTAGGGGAATAAAAACTACCCCCAGGATCACAGAAGGGAGATAGAGACCCCACGTTTATCTGACCCCAAGATCCATCATTTCTATACCAAAACCTTGGGGTCCAGGACCATGAATCTGACCAGATGTGTTCTTTTGAATAATGATGATCCAAATATTGGGTTATCCAAACGTCAGCCCCTTTCCGTTTGCATAAGGAACTGGGCTATCATGCACTCGAGGGGTTCAACATTAAGGGATTCTATCACTGTCCCAAAGCACCTCTCCTGGGAACAAACTGCAGTCTTCTAATGGCATTAGCATTCAGCCAATCAACAAACACAGAGCATCCCTTATGTCCAAAGTAAGTTGCAGGTCTTCCTTAAAAGTGATTTTGACCTCTAGGTGATAGATGACCTCCCCACCCCAGTAGTAGGAGGACAGTGATGGGGAGGCTGGAGACCCTACTGGCCCAGGGAACAGAATTTATACTCATACATAGCTGCTGGTTGGGTTAAAGTCTTGCTCTGGCCACTGGCATGGGGGAATGTCTCTGCCCTGAATCACTGCATTCCTTCCCTCTTACCTTTCAGGGACCACTCACCTCTGAAGCATTCCCTCACCCTCACTCTCATTCTCAAAGACAAGTTTATGGGGAGGGCAGACAAAAATAAAGAAATTTCAGTACCCTCCCTGATGTGTGTGAAATTAAATGCAATTCTTCCAAAACTGAGATGCAAAACCACCACCCCTCCAAAGAGAAGAGAAGAGAAGAGAAGAGAAGAGAAGAGAAGAAAAGAAAAGAAAAGAAAAGAAAAGAAAAGAAAAGAAAAGAAAAGAAAAGAAAAGAAAAGAAACAGCACCCTAACCCATCAGCTAATTAGCACATTAACTCTTCGTGCCCCTACCCCACCCCCGCCCCACCCCCTCCCCGCCCGCTTCCATCACAGCCAATGTACATTGATTGGTTGGTTGGTTATTTGGGGCCCCATTCCACTTACCCAAAGGAGGAAGAAAGAAGTAACCTATGTAGGGAAAATACATCCACAAAAAAGGCGGCGCGGAGTGGCTGGGTCTCGCTCTGCGCCACAACTTCCATGGCTCTCGCTGCGGGCCAGTTAGAGCTGGTGGAAAGAGCCGGCCTCGGGTTTCTGCCGCAGCAAAGCGTCTGAGGGGGAATTTCCCTGCGCTTGCAGTCCCAGGCTAGGAGCCCCTGGCTGGCAGCAGAGGCGTCCAGAGTGCACTGGGCTTTCTGCCCCCGTCCCTGCAGCTCAAGAGTAGAGTTGCCGCACTCTTTGACGCTAGCTGCATGGCCCGACGTGGGAGGGATGGGGAAACCCCAAAACCTCAGTCATCTCTGATGACGAAGTTTGCCTGAGTTGGCCAGCCCTTAAGCATTCGCTTCGCCGCCTGGGCTGACACAGTGAGACCTGAGGGGGCAGCTAGTTACACGGGGCGGACAGCTCACGCAGGGAATCACGGAACACTACTCGGAGGCGAGACAGGAGAATATCCTGGGACAGCAAATCGCAGAAAAGCATGAAACAGCTCGGGGGATCCTCCTTAGCAAAGGGGAGAGGGGTGGGACTGAGCAAAATCTACTTTAAATTCACAAATAGGTTCATGAACCTGCATAGAATTATTGGGTTTTGCCATTCCTCTCCCAAAACCAGAAGAAATCCCTGCACTTTAACCTTTTCAATACATGAGTGACAACTTCAAATCCTCTTTTCAAGACTTGCACTATCATTTGTATGTCGTTTTATGAAGATATCACCTGAATAAGCGCGCACGCGCACGCGCGCGCACACCCACCCACACGGGAAAACATCCATTCATTATGGAAAGGTTATCCATTGGCACTAACTTAAATTGCTACCAGAACTATTCCCCACCCCCAACCCCCATGGCAGTGTCTCCACCTGTTTCTCAGTATTCAGTTTGTATCACAAACATCATCTGGGAAAGCTAACTGTAAGTTTATGTTGCTCTCATCTTGGATTGTGCTTTGGCTTGGAAAAGCCAGAGACAACTCTTCAACATAAGGGCAGAGGGTGTCAGATAGCCCTGGAAACGTGGGTCTGGGATGCCCAGTAACAAACTATGTGCGCACATCCTGTAGAGTTATTTTGATGACTCAAAACTCTGATTAGGAATTATCGAAGGCAGCATAGTATGTTGTAATCAAAACTTCAATCTGATGGAGATATGTCATTACCAGGCACCATACCCGTCCCTTGTAAGCACTCTCTGTTTTAAATCTTAGCCCTAAGAGAATAATGTTTAAACTCCCATTGGTCATCATGCCAAACATCTTACCCAAATGAATAGCCGAAGTCCAGCTTCTCCTATTACAAGGACCATCTCCCTCCGGGTTACTACCAAAACATAAACTCAAAGGTTCGGGGTTCTTTGTTTTGTTTTTTTCTTGGTTTTGTTTGGGCTCATTGTTTGTTTGTTTTGGTAAGAGTTTAAGCTAAAACTAACTTTTTCCTTCAATTTTTTATTTTGAAAAATTCAGTCAAGGCTATAACCTCCTCACTTGGGAGGCTGAGTTGGAAGTATCACCAGTTCAAGGCTTTGCCTGCTCTGCAGAGCCAGTTCAATGACAACCTGGATAACTTAGAGATACTGTGTTTCAGAGTAATTTTAAAAGGGCTATAACTCAGTAGAGAAGCACTGGCCTAGCACACATGAGGCCTTAAAAACGAAACCACATCA
>NC_034596.1:93075648-93134895 GCF_900095145.1 Mus pahari
AAGAAGAAGAAGAAGAAGAAGAAGAAGAAGAAGAAGAAGAAGAAGAAGAAGAAGAAGAAGAAGAAGAAGAAGAAGAAGAAGAAGAAGAAGAAGAAAGGAAATTATCAAAAATTATGGTTCTTTGGTTAAAAAAAAATCATTGCTATGGGGCCTGGGAGGGGGCTCAGTGGATGAAACATAGGCCTGCAGATCTAAATTCAGATCCGTAGACCTCACACAAAGTCAAAGCACACACCTGTAATCCCATCTCTTACTCTGAGACAGAAAGTTGAGATAGGAAACTCCCTGAAGCTCTTGAGCTGGCTAGCTTGCTTTATGGCACAGAGACTTCATCTCAAACAAGGTCCAACCCTCACTAGAAATTGCCCTCTGACCTCCCTGCTTGCATGCCTGTGTGAACACACACGGGCACACATGAGAAGGTTTTTAAAAGGCAGTGTTATGGTTTAAATGTGCGTGCCATTCCAAAAATGTTACTAAAACATAACCCCTAGGGTAATATTATTAAGAAGTGAGGTCATCACGGGGTCATTAATGTAGGAGAGCTCCACCCTCATGAGCAGGGTTAGATCCTTTCTGAAGTGCTTGCAGGTGCCAGGAAGGCCCTTCTTATCCTGAGCCATATGAGAATGAAGGAGGAAGGCTCCCTCCTGGAAGCAGAAACAGGTGCTACCCACTATCAAACTTGTTGGGCCCTGACTCTTGCACTTTTCAGCCTGGAGAACTGGAGAAGTAATTTCTATTTGAAAATCATCCAAAGTAAAGTGCTTTGTTATAGTGGCTCCAACGGACTGAAGCAACCAGGATGTACAGTGACTGCATTCGGTTGCCATGCCGACCTAGGGTATTCTTTGATATCCACTGGGGGTTGTTTCAGGACCCCCATGGATTCCAAACTCCAGGAGTGCTCAAAGGTCATGAAAAAATGTCAGAGCGGTTGCATCCTCTCTTCTACTTTATCTTTTTAAGATTTATTTTTTTGTGTATGTGTATCTGTGTGCACGTGGGACATGATGTGTGAACGCCCATGTCCTAAAATACCAACAGAAGACTTTTGGTCCCTTAAAAATGGAGTTTCAGGAGTTTATGAGCTGCCCAACGTGTGTGATGAGTACCAAACCTAGGTCCACTGAAATAACAGCAAGTGATCTTCCACAAATGAGCCATCTCTCCAGCCCTCCTCTCTTCTACTTTAAACTGTCTCTCGACTACTTACAAACCCAGTACAATACAGGTGCTGTCTGAATAGCAGTTAGGCTGTGTTGTTTGAGGAGCAACAGCAAGGGGGAGCATGCACTTGCTCAGTACAGACAGGAGTTTTTCAAAGGTTGGTTCAATCACTGGACGTGGGGCCTCCAGAGCAGGAAGGCTACATTCCATATGACCATATTCTAGAATCATTTCTTTTCTCAGTATTGATGGTTTTTAAGGTTTGTTGTGTTGGTGTTATGTCTTTTTGTTTTGTTTTGCTTGTTGGTTTCAGTTTGAGGTTTTTGTTGTTGTGTTTGTTTGTTTATTTATTTGAGAAAGGATCTTTGGTAGCCCAGAGCTGTCTGAAATTCACTATGTAGCCCAGGCTGGACTCAAACTCATGGCACTCGCCCTGCCTCAACCTTACAGGCAGGAGCCAGCATAAAGATTTATTTATTTTTATTGTATGAGTATGGGTGTTTTCTTCCATTTGTTTGTGCAGTCCCCGTCCCACAGAGACCATCATATCCCCTGGAACTGGAATGACACACTGGTTGTGAGCCATGTGGGTGCTAGGAACTGAATCAGGGTCCTTCGCAAAAGCAACGAGTACTCACAATCACTGAGCCATCTCTCCAACTCCAACATTAATGTTTTTATAAAGAGCACCCCAAAAATAAAAAATAAAAATAAAAGATCCCAAATTCAATTTTCCTTCTGCACGCACAGACGGTATCTTCGTTTCTTAGCCCCCACAGGCAGAGTTTCGATGAGTGTTTTCACACATGCACACTGAGGTGGCAGTCACAGCTGACATTTATTAGATTAAAAAAATAAGAGCCTTAGCAAGGTCACACAGTATAGAAATTGGCTGGTTTTTATGTCAGCCTAAAAAGGGTTTTCACTTTAATTAAAACTTGGAAGCATGCATGTTCTCAATACTTACTTATGTTGGGAGGGGGGGACTTATTCCCAGGGTCTTGCAGCTCAGCAGAATTGGAAATCCTTTAGAGGGACTCTGTGAGAGTGCAAGCAGAGGCTTCTCCTGTAAGCCAATGACACTGTGACAAATAGAAAAAGAAAAAGAAAAAAGAAATCTCCCCAGTGGGATGGAGCCTCTGCCCCCAGCGCAGCAGTTCTCAACCTGTGGGCCTTGACCTTCTGGGGAGTCACAGGTCAGATGCCTTTCAAATCGGATATTTATGTTGTTATTCATAACAGTAGCAAAACTACAATTGTGAAGTAGCAATAAAATGATTTTATGGTTGGGGACAGCACAACATGAGGCGCTGTGTTCAAGGGTCACAGTGTTAGGATGATTGAGAACCACTGCTCTAGAAGGAAAAAAAAAAAAAAACAAGAAACATTTGTCTCTCTCTCTCTCTCTTTTTTTTTTCCTGCTTTTAAAGCTAGTACTTGTTTGGTTAGAAACTACTGGGACAAACATAATATTCTTCTCCTGCTATTGAGTCTCAAAATGTTTGCTGATTGGAGAAAGAAGCCATTGACAAATCCTTGTAGTTCAGTTTCCACCTATATTTATAGGTGTTATTTAACATTCCAACATATCACTCAAGGCTTTTCTTTCTTTTTTTTTTTGTCTTTTGTTTCTTTTTTTTCCAATTTTTATTAGGTATTTGCTTCATTTACATTTTAAATGCTATCCCCAAAGTCCCCTATACCCTCCCCCGTCCCTACTCCCCTGCCCACCCACTCCCACTTCTTGGACCTGGTGTTCCCACTCAAGGCTTTTCAATATATGTAGTGAAGAAATTTCTAAACTCTTTTTTCAGTGCTGGGTATCAAACCTAGGGTCTTGCGTTATGGTAGGCAAGCACTCGGCCCCTGAACTATATTCTCTGACTCTTACTTTTACTTCTTATCTGGAGATAAAAGTCCTCACCCACAATTGAAGGCTTTCCTAGAACTCAATCTGCAACCCAAGGATGCTTGAGCTCCCAGTCCTTTAAGCCAACCTCTCAAAAAAGCTAGCATTACAAGCCTATGCACCAGGCCTGGCTTCTCAACTCTTCATTAAGAGGCTTTTCCATGGGAGAGCTGGCCCTGCCTCTCATCAGCTGTGCAGGAACATGGGCCAGAAGCAATATCCCCATGACTAGCCTAGGCAATGTGGGAGAGTTGGCCCTGCTGGGGTGAGCACTGGAGAGCTGTCGGACTGAACAATGCAGCTCCACCCAGGCCTAGATCCAAGGCTTTGAGTTGGCCACCCCAACAGCCACCCACCCCATCTATGAACTGTTGGAGCACGTGAAGGAGCCAGTCCTACAGATCCAAAGCTGCATGATATCCATGACACAAGTTAACAAGATATCCAAGATGTGTCTCCGTGAGGATCCAGTATTGATAGTGTAGTAGAAGCCAGAGGGCTTGAATCGGACCAGTGACTCGCTGCAATGAACATTTGCAAATAAAGCTGTTTGGGCAAAATGGTATACTGTGGGATACACCGTGAAATGTGCAGCTTTAATGGTGAGGTGCTTCGGTTTGCTTTTCTATGTTTTTATGTTCTCTCTTGTGAGAGAGGTGGCCAGGGCAGAGGGCAGGTGTGAAGGGGTGGGCTGATACGTGGGGTTGGGGTGCTTTTTAACATGAATTCTGGGGATTGGATTTGGGCTCTCATGCTTGAATAGCAAGCCCTGTACCAGCTGAGCCTCTTCCCAGCCCTCCAGTGAGCTCTTCTGAAAAACGTATTTTTCACTATAAGTTCCGGAAAAGAAAACTGAAATGTCTCTATTTCTTACTGAGCTCCTTTACTTATAAAATAGCGATCAGTAGTTAACAGTGAAGTATTTTGTCAACTTATACACACTTTGGATGACAACCTTTCACAGTCAGGAATACAACCAACTAAAGTCCAGAAAGTCCATTACTTCACATATAAAATGGGATAGTAGATATTGTGCCTACGTCTAATTACAAGATTATTATAAAGTGGCAATACACAGACATTTACAGATGAAAAGTTTCTTCTGGCTCTCCGCCAGGCATGTGACTACCACTTTTACAGAATGCTTCACTTATTTCTCATGACAGACCTGGGACATGAGTACAATTATTGGCACAGTCGCATTTAAAAGCCTGATAGGCATTTATTAGGGTGACGCTGGAGCCTGAGGAAGTGGGGTGGAAGTTAGTTAGAGATGGAAGTTGAAAACAACCAGAGCTGTCTAATTGAAGTCCAGGACCCACCAGTCTCTAAGCCAAGCTACTATCCCCATGTGCAGCTGACCACATGAAGCTGCACTGAGAGAGTCCGTCTGGTGGCCAACTCCCCACCACCAAATACTGTCTGCTTAGATTGTTCTCCTGAGAAAAGCGAGTTTTCTCTCTCTTGGAGAACTGACTTAGAGGTCACACCTTCCTCTGATCCCCGAAGTACCTGTGTTTTAACAACAGGAGAACATACAATGTAAGGTACTGAACGATAAATCTTAAATGGGGGAACGTTACCTGAGAACAGCCCTGCCGTTTCCTTGAAGCTGCTCTAGTCTTGTAACCACCTTGGAGTGCTTACCTGTGCATCCTTGTTGAAACCTGACCCTCTTTTCCCATTTCATTAGTTCCTTGAGAAACACATACAATGTATTTGGAACACATTCAGCACCTTCACCAACATCTCCCTACCCACCCAGCTCTGTGTCTCTTTGTTCTTAACTCTAAGTCCGTTGTATACATTCTGTGCTGCCCATATACTCTTGGATTTATGATCTTCCTCCGAAGCGTGCCCTACCTACCAGGGGCCACCCATTTAAGAACACTGACTCTCCCTCTCCCAGAGTGTATCAATTACTAATACCTCCTCCGTTAGGGTGGGACTTGGTGGCCACTTTCCTTCCCAGTGCTGGGATTTCTATCTATCCTAAGCTTGTGCAAGTCTTAGGCATGCTATCACAACTACTGTGAGCTCCTATACGCAACTGCCCTGCTGTGTCTTGGAAATACTATTTCCTTGTGGTCATCCACAGTCTCTGGCTCTCATCATCTTTCTGCTTCCTCTTGTGACATGATGCCTGAGTCTTGGGAGGAGGGCTCCGCTCTTCATGTATACACACACCGCATTACTTAATCTTATTCAGTTAATCTTATTGAGTCTAGGAAAAGGACCTTTCTAGCCCATATGGTGTTCCTATATTTAGATTTTGATGCTTTAGTTTAGCAGCCCTCTAATGTTACCCGTATGTATGGAAACATTGATCCTCTCAGATCCTTAAAATAGCCAGCGAGATGCATCGCCTTCATCAGGAATCAAAGCTCTGCTTCTAAGTGTAATGTAACATCCTACTGCACCTCTTACAAAAGGATATTCTTGTCCATTTCTTTCCAACTCTGGACTATCATTTTTTCAAAAAAAATTTTTTAAAGCACTATGGTTGGGTTCCCAAGTTATGGCCATAACCTTTAGTTAGAAAGAGTCCAGTATAATTGCTAAAAGCCCTTTAGCAATCGCTCCTACTGTCCAGTGCACCCTAGCAAAAATCTCAGAGATTCAGAACTCACCTCATTGAAGCTGCTTCCAGCAATGTCTTGGAAGACTCAAATGTCCAATTTTCTTGTATATAAACAAGGTCACTGTATGCCAAGACAGCCAATAATAGCCTACCCTGTTAAACAAGGTTACCAATAGTTTATATGATAACTGGAGAAATGCGCCCCCTTCAGGCCAAAAGAGAGCACTGATCCTCTCATAAGGTGGACACTGCCTGCCTTTGTTCTTTTGTCCTGATAAAGGAAGCTCCTTGAAGATGAAGGGTTGGGGGAGCCACAGGAAGAGCAAGCTGATTCTAGGAAGCACAGCAGTAGATCCAAAACTTGGATGGAATCTCAAATCTCACTAACCCCCCCCCAGTCTAGTGCTGATATATGATGCACAAAACTGCACAACTGTACTATGCTCCAGCCATTCATGGGATGCCTACTTACTGATGGATGGAGCGGAAATAAAGGATGAATTCTAATCATTTGACATCAGAACTCTAGATTAGTCTTAAAGAATAAAATATATTTTATGCTTGTCATTTCTGAACATTTTTAGCTTGTTTCCTAACTTGCATTCTACTCAATTTGAAAAACATCAAAATATCATAACTTTGCAACATTGTAACAATTTTCCTTCTCAAGATTAAAAAAATAAGCTTAAACTTAATATAAAAACAATGCCTCTGTTGCTTTAGAGCCACGAATGATGGAAATAATAAATTTAATTCTGAACTGCTGTGGGGATTCATTCTCCGCTTCTGGCCACCTAGGGAACATACTAACTTTTCAGGGCAGCTAGTGAAAGGACATGAAACTCATGCATTGGTGCTGATTTTTGCTTTACTCTATCCTGCTCCTGGGAGATAGCATCATCTATTATTTTCTGAGTTTGATGCTAGAAAATTTTATTTGAAATATAAGCTCATTGGAGATAGTATATTTTTCTGGCAAATAGAATTTTAAAAGCTGAGAGCAGAGACTTCATCTACTGAATTTTATATTCAAGGGGACGTAATTTGGAGTTAATGCATTTATCCACTCCCTGCTTCTTCTCCATGGAAAACTAGAGAACTTTATAATGTTTCTACCACTCACAGAAGACCCTTGGTCCACTGGAGATGTGATTTCTTGATGAATTCTGTGTTTGGCTGGTGAGAAGGATAAATCATGAGATTTAACCATTAGACGGGATTACGGTATAGGAGCTTTCAAAACTTCCCTGTCTTAGTCTGTTTTCTGTTGCTATAACAAAATACCTGAGACTGAATAATTTCTAAAACACAGATCTTTATTTAGCTCATGGTTCTAGGCAATAGAAAGGCCGAGAACATCTCTGGCATTTGTTTGGCATTGAATAGGTGTCTTTTTGCAGCTTCAGAACATGGTTTAAAAGCCCAATAGAGGAAGTTGGAGCAAGACAGCCAGAAATAGCTTGCTTTTGAGATTGTTTCTTCTGAGATAACCCATTAACATGAGAGCAAATTTGTCCATCCGTAAAGACAGAGTACTCAGGTCCCAATCACCTTCCCAAATTCCCATCTCTCCTGTGCCATTACCATAAGTCTGCTGTGTGTAAATTTTGAAGAACATTTCCAAAGCACAAGAAGCTACAAAAAAATAATAAAGTTCAATTATCTAAACACCTCATTCCAGATGTATGATTAAGCAACTCTTATAACATACCTGCTCTTCATATATAACCCCATTCTTGACATCCCCCCCCCCAAATCCTCTTCATGTATGGCCTACTTGGTACCCATTAGCAACTTCAAGCTGGTCCTTACCACTGTTTCCTTTATGCCTCTCAGGCAAACTTATCCTCTCTTTAAAATTCATATTATGCAAGACATGTCTGCTGTGACTGGTGCTGACGTGTGCTGTGAGTCAACACTGTCACCAAATATCTGACAGAGGTAATAAAGGAGGAAAGATTTGGGTTTGTGTTTTCAGAGGGCCCAGTGAAGACCTCTTGCCCCCGAGCCTGGACAGAATGTGGCACTGGTGGGAGCTTGTGACTGCGAGAGCTGGCTGTTAATGACCAAGAGCTGGAGAAAGGGGGTGTGTGGGCACTGAGCCAGCTAGCTCTGTTTTTCTTTTGTATTCTGTCTGGACTAAAGCCCATGAGAAGGTACTGCCCATATTCCAAGTGAGTCTCCCTCTCAGTAGATGTGACTGACAATCCCCTCCAGGCCTCACCAATCCTATAGACAGGTTTTAATCCTGTCAAACTGATTAAACAAAATGCCATTTTACACAGCACCCCCGTACCACCATTCCTTTTATCAGTTCTTTCTTGTTCTGTTTGTCTAGACTACTGTAGTTTATCACAAGTGCATGTTTCATGTTATGAATGGTTTTTTTTGTTTTTTGTTTTTTTGTTTTTTGGGTTTGTTTTTTTGGTTTTTTTTTTCCCATGACTCCAGAGTGTTCTATAGAAATGGGAGCAATGAAATTTTAGTAACAATTCCCACACACACTGTGTGAATGTGCAAAGTCACTTCATCTCTCTAAACTATTTTTTATTTGTGTGTGTGAGTGTGTGTGTGTGTGTGTGTGTGTGTGTGTGTGTGTGTGTGTGTGTGTGTGTTGTTTGATGTGGGTGCTGAGAACCAACTGAGGGTTCTCTGAAAGGGAACCACTGAACCATCTCTCCATACCCCCAATGCCTGAGCTTTTGCTGATCAATGAAAGGGTTGAAAATCTGATATTCTGAGTTCTTTCTGTGTGTCTACAGCATTTCTTTAAGAAAGGAACCATCTTTTCTAGTTTTTCTCTTAGTACTGAGCCTAATTTTAATACCACACACAATACTCATTCAACAACTGGTAAGACTGCCTCAGCTAAGACTGGCATTCTTGCCCAGGACCGACTTGCCCACCACCAGCTCAGATGAAGCATGAGCTGTATACACGACAGCAGCAGATCTTTGCCTTCAATGAAACTAGATTTAAAAAAAAAAAAAAGCAAAAAAAAAAAAGCAGAGCAGAAGCTGTGTGACTCTAAAGTATCTCCATTTCTTCCCACAAAAGCATACATCCTAGTCCCCAACTTCTCTTATTTCCTACTGTGCTCCCCCTTTTCAGCTTCCTAAGAGTTTGAGTATAGGATTTTGCATGTGCAAAGTCACACTATTTTTACTCTTAATGGCCTGGTCTAATAGTCTATTTATGGTTTTTATTTATGGTTACTTCCTTCCCCAGCTACAGTGAGTCACGTTGATCGATGTCTTTTCATGTTGATTAAAAGGTACTTGGTTTCACAATCGGAACCAGAGTCACATTTACTTGTTTGGTTATTTTTCTTTTTTTTAAAAAAAAAAAAAAAAGTAACTCTTAAAGCACCTAGCAATGTCTCATGCATACAATTGCTTTACCCAGCCAGACGAGTCACACTTGACTGTACTGACATTAGGTAATAATAAAAGGGCATAATATGTGTGGAATGATAGCAAATGCCTATCCAATGGGGAAAATCATTCTAAAGTTCAAAACTGTACTTAACGCTGTAGAACAAAATGTCGCTGTTTCAGGACCTTGGACAGTAAAAAGTACTTGTGCTATAAACCCTGTTCTGTTTCAGAATGCAGCACATTTTTGAGTCTACATTGCATCAGACACAGCACTGTTGCCTTTTTTATTTTGGGGACAAAGCAAAATTAAAACTCTCCTATTCAAATATAAGAAACGGATAGTTCCAGACACTTTACTCTGAACTCCTTTCTAATATAAAGGAATACGACAGAAATTTAATTCCGGGATATACATAGGGTTATTTGAATGGCAAGATGAAACCTAACAATATAAAAGTAATCACAGACAAATGGAATTTTCTGGGCCACGTTTTGAAACTTATCTTGTCTCATTTGTTTCCCTGACCGTGTGTGTGTGTGTGTGTGTGTGTGTGTGTGCCTTAAAACTGATCACTGGGGATTTTCTGTGACTCACATATTACAGGAATTAAAATACAGGGCTGTGAAGTCGACAAGGATGCAGGAGAGCAAGAAGCCCCAAGACACTGAGGAAACCCTAATTCAGTGTTGCCCGGTTGTTTCAGCTGGGTATTGAGTGGCTTCCTTAACTGGCCGGGTTGTTTTGTTTTGTTTTGTTTTGTTTTAAGTTTAATCAGTACACAGGGTTCAGAAGAAAAAGACTCAACCTCACTAACATCCAAGAAATATAAAGTAAGCAAACAGGGTGCTATATCCCTTTTCTTGGATTAACAAGGATTAGAAAGAATTCCAAGGGTATGGGAAAATAGGCATTTTCGTGCACCACTGGAGGGAACACAAACTGATACAAGGAAGGTAACTTGGGAATATCAGAGGCCTAAAATTAAAGGATGAGGTTGTACATATGACATCATGCGAATATAATCTCAATTTATTGTTAGTGGGAAGTTGCCTATTAAGTTATACAAATGCATATTTATAAAATGCAAACATATCTGAAATATATACCAAAATTTCAGAGGCTGGAGTAGGGCTATTTACATTTTGCATATACATTTACATTTTGTATATACAGGTTTCTAATGTGTATATCCAGTATAAATAACCATTTATACCTAAAAAATAACTATTTAGGGATGGGTAGATGGCTCAAAATGTAGAGGTGCCTGCTTCCAAGCCTGACTATCTGAACTCGATTCCAAGGATTGAATGGAAGGAGAAAATTGACTCCTATAACTTGTTCTTTGACCTTCATAAGCTATATTATAGTCACACACACACACATACACACACACACACACACACACACACACACACACACATACATGTAAATAATTCATTAAATGTAGTTTTAAAAACTAATTTGCCCAGGGCTAGGGATGTGACTCAATGATAGAGTTCTTGCCACCGTGAGGTTGGCTCTGGGTTCAGTCCCCAGCACTGCAAATAAATTAAGTGATAATTTACTCAATCAATAGAATTCTAGAGATAATTATCACCCGTCTTCACTCCTTCAGGATTTATATGGCAAGTTTGCCTTTGTTGTTTTAAAAGTACTGCTGCAAGGCTGGTAAAGCTGGAGAGCTGTGGACAAGAAAGGAAATGGACTCAGATGAGTGTGGACAAAGAGGTGGAAAATGAGCTATGTACAGCTCTGATGCGCTGAGAGGATATATCTGTTAAGGGGGGAGTGGGCCACCATTTCGGAACAGATCGATTAAAGGACAATGATTAGACA
Organism: Mus pahari; assembly: GCF_900095145.1. Lineage (NCBI taxonomy): Eukaryota > Metazoa > Chordata > Mammalia > Rodentia > Muridae > Mus > Mus pahari. The sequence goes on from NC_034596.1 coordinate 93,086,523, forward strand.
GGTAAACATTCTATTCAGCCACTTTTAATTGTTCTATTTTCTGTGTGGAAAACAGAACAGAGAGGGGTAAAGTGGGGATCTAGGAAAGCCAACAAGAAAGACGGTCTAGACGAGCAGAGCATTGAGGTTGGGGAAAAAAAAAACTCAAAAGACAGGATTTACATTTCAAAAATAATGATAGTTTGGATTTGCTTATGCAACAAGGTAGAAAGGGGAGGGGGAATTCTGAATATCCACATGTACATTATCAGGAATAACTCTGACAGTATTCCTTAATGTAAAATGTACAAACACAAAACTACTCTTAGTTACTAGCTCTCTCAAATCTTTAAGTGGGGGTACGCCGTTGTCATGTGTTAAATGGTGGCCTCCAAGAAGATAAGTGCGTGTCCTAATTCCAATAACCTGTAAATATGTTTTATTTAGAAAAGGGATGTTTGCAGATGTAATTAAGACTCCAGATGAAGAGACTCTTCTTGGTTATTTGGTGGACCTTAAAGCCAATAACAATGTGATGGTTAATTTCTACCATCAGTTTGGTTGGATTAAGAAATACCCAAAGGCGCTGGTGAGATGGCTCAGTGGGTAAGAGCACCCAACTGCTCTTCCGAAGGTCCGGAGTTCAAATCCCAGGAACCACATGGTGGCTCACAACCATCCGTAACAAGATCTGACGCCCTCTTCTGGAGTGTCTGAACACAGCTACAGTGTACTTACATATTTAAAAAAAAAAAAAAAAAAAAAAAAAAGGATTAGGAGGTGTGGTTTTGTTGGAGGAAGTATGTCACTGGTTTTGAGATTTCAAGAGCCCAAGGGAGGCCAAGACTCACTCTCTCTCTCTCTCTCTCTCTCTCTCTCTCTCTCTCTCTCTCTCTCTCTCTCTCTCTCTCTCTCTTTCCTTATGGACTTATGGAGAAGGACGAAGCTTTCAGCTACTGCTCTAGTATCTGCCTGCATGCGGCTGTGCCCCTTCCCCCTACCACAATGATACGAGATTAAACCTTAACTGTAAGCAGGCCCCAATTGAATGCTTTCTTTTATGAATTGCCTCAGCTACGGTTCTCTCACAGCAAGAGAACAGTGACTAAGACAGGCATCAATGAGGCACACTTTGGGATGTCTGTCCTAGTCACTGTTCTGTTGCTATGATACAGAGATGGCTCAGTGCTCAAGAACATGTTCTTCCTAAGTTTGGGTCTTAGCATCCATGGTAGGCCACTCACAACCATCTGTAACTTCACCTCGGATGGATCTGATGCCTCTGGCGTCTAGAGTACCTCGATTCATGTACACATGCCCACATGCAGGTACTCATGTCTATATATAATTTTTTTAATAATAAAAATAAATCTTTAAAAATAGGTGAAGGCATTTGATGTTGATCTCTACTTCAACCACATGTACGCACACGCACACGCACACACACACACACACACACACACACACACACACACGAACAAGTGTATAAATACAATTCATTTTATTACCCTCTATGCTTTTCTGTGTGTGAACATTTCCATTATTGAAAGGTTTCTTTTTTGTTGTTTTTGTTTTGTTTTTGTTTTTAGGGACTGGGTGCTATGACCAGGGCAGCTGTGAGCAAAACATGGACCTGGAAAGGAAAGTTAATGGCAGACAGAGACAAGGGACACTAGGTTCACTTCTGGAACAACAATCTTTATTTTCCCACTGCTTTTTATATATTATTTAGTTAGCTAGTAGAGCTACTTGAGCAAACATTATCTTTGATGCCTTTAATCTGAAATTCTCCTTCCACACTTTCCTGCCTTTGTGATCTTTTGTCTAGAGGACATTCCTCCTCTTAAGCATTATCTTGTGCCTGTAGTTTCTCACAGTCACATACTGGTTTGTACCTGAGAAAGGAACTACATACTATCTGGACTCCAAAATCAGAGGACATGCCCCAGTGGGCAAGTATTCTTGCTGTGTGTCTTAGTTAGGGTTTTACTTCTATGAACAGACACCATGACCAAGGCAACTCTTATGAGGACCACATGTAATTGGAGCTGGCTTATAGGTCCAGAGGTTCAGTCCATTATCTTACTGGCAGTGTCCAGTCAGGCATGGTGCAGTAGGAGCTGAGAGTTCTACATCTTCATGTGAAGGCCACTAGGAGGAGGGTCTCAAAGCCCACCGCCACAGTGACACACTTCCTCCAACAAGGCCACACCTACTCCAACAAAGCCATACTAATAATGCTACTCCCTGGTCCAAGAATATTCAAATCACCAAACTGTTTAATGATGAGGACCCAAGTTCAAATCACCAGAACCCAAATAAAAAGCTGGCCTATCTATGTGCTGCTGTGACTTGAGTGTTATAGAGGCAGAGGCAGAAGGGTCTCTGGGACTTGCTGGCTGAGGACCTAGCTCTTGGTTCAGTATGAGACCCTGTTCAAAGGATTAAGGCAGAAGGTGGTAGAATAGGACATCTAACATGCAGAGAGAAAGAGAGGGGGTAGGGCAGAGAGATGGAAAATAAAATAAAGATTTCTTTTAAAAACATAAAAAGTGCCAAGTGGTAATGGCACACTCCTTTAATCCCAGCACTTGGGAGGCAGAGGTAGAAGGATCTTTGTGAGTTCAAGGCCGGCCTGATCTACATGAGTTACAGAACAGCCAAGACTACAAGAAGAGACCTTGTCGGAAAAAATAAAAAGATAAAAATAAAAATAAGAAAAGTTTATACATTCCTTGAGATAAACCACACCTTGAATGATTTGTGTACATTTTAAAGGTGTTTTAGATTAATTTATTTTATTTTGTGTGTATGAGTGTTTTACCCACATGTACTCATGTGTACCAGTGGGATTCCAACAGTGAAAAACTGAGATGTAAATGGATGTTGGGGAGCCAAACTCAGGTCATAGACTTTCAGGTCATAAACTTTCAGGTCATAGACTAGGTTCATACTCTTTTATGACAAGCACTTTACCATCCAAGCCATCTTCCTAATCCCCAATGTAATGAACTTCTATGTGCCCAAAACACATTTTCAAGAGAGTCATCAACACATAACTGCTACAGCTTTATAATTCTCTCCTTCATGACTTTTCTAATGTGTTATTTTGAATCTGATGCCAGACATCATATTGTTCCATTCATAAATACTTCAAAAAATACCTCTAAGATATAATTCCTTATAAACATAACCATAATTCCGTATTTCACTTTTAAATTAACAAAACATCTTTAAATGCTACTCAATCAGCATTAACTTTTCTCAGTGGTCTGGTGAGTCATTATTCAGTTTGTCTCTTTGCCACAGGAGCCCAGTTAGCACATAAAAGTACTCTGCCTCCTAAATCTTAATCTATGATTTCAATCTTTTTTTAAATTTCCTTTCAATTAACATATTAAACAAAGTCGAAGTTTCCTGTGGTAGTGCATAATTCCAGCACTTGTGAGATGGAGACAGGATGATCAACAGTTCAACATCATCCCCAGTTACATAGTGAGTTGGAGGTCAGCCTGGGCTACATGAGACTTTATCTTTGCAAATCAAAGAAAAAATAAGAAAGAAACTGTCTCAGCTCTCAATTCACCCTGAGTGTCTTGAAGAGATCTCATCTCTCCCTCGTGCTTCTTTTCTGCGAACTGAATTTGGATCTGGAATTGATCCAGAGTTAATATTTTTAAGAATAACATCCCATTCACAGAATTGGGTACTCTACATCCCATTACTCCATGCTTGTGTGTCTTTATGTGGGACTCTAAGATTGACCAGTGACATTAGGTATTGTTGATCTACCCATTAAGAAGTTCCTTCATTGGCTTCCTCTTGGTTGCTTAACATCCCTTTGTGAACATGGCCTTGTACTATTAGTTGAGGTTACAGAGTGACGAGGTTCTAATGCTACCAATTTTCTACATTTATTAACTGGTACTTTATATAAAGAGCTTTCCTCCATAAACTCTCTTATTACCTTGAGGCATAGTCAATTCAGAAGCAGCAGAGTGTAGTAATTTTCCCCTCTTTATATGCCTATCTTCCTGACATCTTCCAAAGATACCCAGTACACTTTGCTTTGCTTACCTTTAAGTCTTTTGTGAGGCATTTTGTTGTAGCAAGAGAATGTGGGATACAGTGTGTGACTGAGTGAGAGCTACACTTACCTGTGGGTATAAGGATAAGTGTTCAGAAGGCAGTTAGAGACCTGTATCAATGGAGCAATATGGAAGAAGCAGTAGGTTCTTCACGAGGGTCAAGGATCTCTCCTGCCATAGGTTCTTGTTAAAAAATAAAATGTAAATATTAAATAGAACATAATATATAAATGTGAAGTCCAAAAACTCATAGTATTTTATGTCAGAGATCCAGATAGAACATATTCCAAATGAGCTTAACTTGAATCCTCTTGACTTGGACCCTAAGATGGTAGAGAGGAATCAGTACTCAGGGAGCTGTGAGAGAGAAGTCAACACTTCATCCTAGAGCCACATTTATAAAGTCAGCAAAAATCATCTCTTCTACCACGTAAGAAAGAAGTCTACATTCTGGTCACATACAATAACGGGAGGAATTGAAGACTCTGTGTTTCAGGATCTTTGATCACACTGTGAACCCCGAGATTTACTGGAAAACCCTGTTTTTAGTTGTGCTGTCGTTCAGCCTTCGCACACACCTTTAATCCAAGAGCTTTCTGCTTGAATACTGTAAAAAAGATTAATTAAAGTCAGTCCATAGGTCAAGAGGTGGAGCAAGCAGCCACTTGACAGGAAGTGAACATAGGGTTACTAAGAAAAAAAAAAAACATGGAGTGCAAGAGGGAGTCAGGAGGACAGAAACATGCACAGAAAGTAGAAGGGAGGGACATTCAGTTTGAAGGAAGTTGGTTCTGGGACACCACTGGTTGAGGAGGAAGGTCAGCTGGGTGCTTTCTCTGCTTCTCTGAGCTAGAACGATTTCACCCTAGCATCTGGCTCCTGAGTCTTCATTGGTAAAATTGAACAGTTGAAATTTGGTTAAAAGCAACACCACCACCATCGAGTGCCCCAATTTACTCTCTATGTTTTAGTGTGACATAATATGGAAAAAGAAACATTTTACCCGGAAAACACCAATAGCTTTTTTACATCTGTGGCAACAATTGCTAAATAGAAAGGGACAGTCGATGTCCTCGTTCTGATGTCACACCAAGACTAACGTACATGAAATGTGGAGACATGTATTTCAACTAGGAGACTCCACAGGACAGTGATGCTGGGTCCACTTTCTCCTTAGGCTTTTCCAGAAGAGAAGCATCCTAGAAGAGGAATACACAACTCACCTTTTCCATCCTAGGTCATTCACCTTCTCTTCTAGAAAACTCAGATTTAACAAAAACAAAAAACAAACAAAAATTTAAGTAAAACAAACAAACAAAAAAGTGAATGTTTTCTTTCTTCCCTACCAAGCAATCTTCAGGGTTTTAGAAGCTGTCCTTATCTAAAGACCCGTGTGCAGTTCTCCCTCCCTTCACTAACTTCCTCTCCTGTCTATCTTCTTTCCTGATGTGGTTCAGAATTCCTGGAAGGCTGAAACCAGAAACCATTAGCATCTAACAATGCTGATAGTAGGGAGCCCTGTAATGACACATCTTGGGTGCTGTGTGTTACAAAGAGTTTCTAAATACTGGCCCACTTTAGTGAGCTATATATCCAGGGGCAGAGCTCCCCAGTTTGTGCTTTTGTTCCATTCCACAAATACTTCTGATGGGACCAAATCTTGGACAGATGTCTGGGAGCCAATCTCATGAGGTACAGTGATTATTCATAGCCATCATCGGAATACATGTTTCTCTTTCCCCACATCTTTCACACAATGAATTCTAACCAAACGTTTTACTGTGGTAACCCTTTAATCTCATAAACAAGCCTTAGTTACTGTTGCTGTGAGAAGACACCATGCCCAAGGTGATTCTTATAAAAGAAAGCATTTAATTGGGTGGGGCCTTGCTTACAGTTTAAGGGGTTAGTCTATAATCATCAGAGAGTGAGAGCATGCAGGCAGACATGATCCTGAGTGGTAAAAATGCTGAGAAAACGAAGCAGAGAGCTTTTTACATGCTCATTCATAGGTAGCAGGCAGAGACTGAGAAACTAGGCTTGGTTTTCGAAACCCCAAAGCCCTCCCACAATGACATACCTCCTCCAACAAGGCCACACTTACTCCTACAAGGCCATACCTCCTAATCCTTCTAATCCTTCTCAAACAGTTTCAATCTAGGCATTCCAATATATGAGCTTATGGGGGCCATTCAAACCATTAAAACGCCATAAAGGAGCATAAAACCTTGGTCTAAATTACAAAACTATTACCCAAGACAATATTCACATTGCAGAGTAAAGCTTTGACTTAAAGCTATATTATATTATAGATATAATATTACATATCACAGATAGTGTTGAAAAACACCTTGTGAGACAAATGCTTACAAATGCTGATGCTCGTTCGTTTTCCATGTGAAAAAAACCAACCCTGAGCATCTCAAGAGGCCAAGAAATTCACAGATTTACGTTATTACAAAATGACCAATTCTCCATGACTTAAGCCATGGCTCGATCCAAAAGGTTCAATATTTTCCAAATCTCACTATTTCTTAGCTTCACTTTTCATATTTTTTTAAATTAAAATGATGTTATGTACTAACTAGTATAATTGTGTATGGAGATGGGAATATACATGATGGCCAGGGAGCAACCTTGTAGAGTCAGGTCTCTCCTTCCACCTTTATGTGTGTTCTAGTGATCAAAGTCGAGTGGTAAGGTTGTCCTACGGCAACTGCAGTGGTTGCCATCTCAACCTTGGACGGTTGAGTTCTCCAGGTAGTTCATGGTGCAGTCACCATGTTCAGCTGTGCATATTTTTGATGACTCTCCAATAAAATATGAGCTGTTGCTACAAAAAGGAGTGGCATGTATAGTCAACAGTAGTGACTGCCCTCCCAAGGATGTGGTGATCATATGGAAATTGTATCTTCGAATACCAGGAATTTGCTAAACTAAAACCAAACAGGAGTTTCGATTTGTTTTAGTGAGTTTCACTACAGACACTTTCCAAAGTGAAGAAACATCACGGTCCATCCTAGCAAGGGCAAGACACGATCACTGTCTTCTCTTTTTCTCTTGTGTCCTTATTTTCATATTCAGTCTCAATCAATAAAATAGTAAAAAGAGACTAAAATAAAAGTGATCTCAAAATAGAGTAAGTACATAAATAGTATTAGAGTCAACATATTAAATATTGACTGATTGCGTGTGACTCTTTAAACTTTTTTCTTTTGTTATTCTTTTTTGATTTTTTTTTCTTGTATATTTCAGTGAGTGTGTGTGTGTGTGTATGTGTGTGTGTGTGTGTGTGTGTGTGTACCTGCCCGTTTCATTGCACACAAGTGGAGGAGTGAGATCAGGAGTCAAATCTCTCCTTCCATCATATATATCCCAGGGATTCAGGTCAGGTCAAGTCAGCAAGTATGTCACCCATGGGCTGTCTCACTGTCTTTCAGCCCTTAGATGGAGAGACTTTTTCTACTTAACTGCTATAGTATGGCTCTACATACCCCATGGACTCCATGGAAGATGGTAGAACCTTTAAAAGGAGGAGTCTAATGGAAGTCACTGCAGGTATACCCTTGAAGGAAATGCTATAGGTCCCACCTGCAGAGTCCTGCATGGCCACACAGAAGGGACAGTGTGACACAGTTCCCACCCCTGGAGCAGAGCTAGCAGGGCATGGGCCTTCACAAGTGTCTAAAGCCTGTTTGTATGATAATGTATATAAATTTTACTTTATATTCCTCCTTTGGGAGATGTTTCTCCCTGCCAAGATTAATGACTCCATGATAATTAGAAATAGCAAGAATCCAGAAGGCAGAGTGATAAATGCTGCCACCTTCAGGACAGCTCTTAAGAGGGTGGAGATGAACTCTGAAAAATATATAAACAGGATTTCTCAGCTATGCAAAATATAAGGATGCAATATGAATTATACAAGGGGCTTCACAGATCTAAAAGAACAAAGGCAGCTGTACCATGAGCCAGCTTGTCAGAAAGATATTAAGGAAAGAGATAAAGAGTTTTGAAGAGTGGTGATCCCAGGGTAGGATCCCACCCAGCTAAGTTTATTGTTTGTGAGTACAAAAACAGGCAGATTCAGAAGTTCAAGGTCAGCCTGGGACAGAGCAAGTTTAGGTCCAGGAGTGGTGGTAATGTTGATCTCGATGAGATCCTACCCAATTAGGTTATTCTCTGTGCTTACAAAGGCAGGCAGATCTCTGAATTCATTTGCCATGTTCAAACAAACAAACAAACAAAAACAATGTACCTGCTGTCATCTTCTGAGTATCAAGGAGTAAGGCCATAAAATGCTAATTCATGGGATAATCAAAAGAGAACCTGGGTAAATGATTGAACTTATATGTGAATAAAAGACTGGGCTTTGGTCTGCAAGAGAGAACTACCAAGAGATAACTGCTTGGAGAGTGAGCGTAGATCTTTTAGAATTTTTCTAACAGGATTTCTGACCTTGGTCAGAAAAACCCATGAATTACCTTGTTTCCTTTAAGTTTCCCTGATTGTTTTATCAGAGTGGTGAAAAGTCAACCAATACACGGTGTTGTTAGAAATGTCTCCAAGTTCAAATCACAGCAGCTGGAGGTGCATGGTAAACATCACACATTAAAGAAACGCCTACCATAAACTTGAGCACTTAGATTTATACGGCACATAAGAAAATGAGGGCACTACCCACTATATATTTAAAAATATATAAAATAAAACTTCTTACCATTCAGGGAAGGATAGACAGTCATTTGTACACACACCACACAACAGACACTATTTGAGTGGCCAAGTTATGGGCAGAGAAATATTCCACTTTATTAGTCACCAGCAAAATGCAAATTGAAGCTACTACCCAATTGTTGAAAAATAACAAGTATTGGGGAGCATATGTAGCAACCCAGATTTCTCATTCAAGACTACTGTGAGTGTAAACTAGCAATCATTTGGAAAGCTATTTGGCAGTCCTGTTAACATCAGCACATGACATAGAACTGTCACTCCCAGATCTATCTCCAAGCAATATGATCAGGAATGTTCATTAGAAGCCTGATTTGTCATGGTCCAAAACAAAAAAACTGTCCAAATATCCATCACTAGTAGAATAGGTCCATAATTTGAGATATAGTTGTTCATTTTAATGGCCTTGCAGCACAATGAACAAACAATAATCACAAGGAGCAACAAGAGTGTCTCACAAGCATCATGTTAAAGGAAGGAAACCAGAGCCATGAATACATGGATCATGCATCGTATCATTCCACTTACATAGAAGTCCAAACCTGGTTGAATCCATCTTTGCTCCTAAAGGTTGGTAACCATGGGGTGAGGTGGAGGGAGGGTACCAGGCTGTGACTACAGTTCAAAAGCAGGAGTTGGCCACGGGCTGTCTCTTTGTTTTGGATGCTAGCTGTACAAAAGTGTATTATGTTGCTGACCTAGAGGGAGCTGGAACCTGATAAAGATATATTATACTCTCAAGGTTTAAAATCAGGGGGGAATCAGCCGCGTGTTCCGTCTCTCATTCCCTTCCCTCAGCAACTCCCTGGCAGTTTTATTAAGTTGCCTTTCTGTGTGGAAATACTTATTCTGTTTTAATGAGTCGTGGGTGGTTGATATGATCTCTTGATAAATGGTTTATACAAGGTTTTAAGAAGTGCAATACAAATGTCAGTATTAAGCAGCCAGGGCATGGCACAATCTTTTCTCATAGGGATCATGTTAATGAATCAAAGGGGGTTTTTTGCTGTGTGTGTGTGTGTGTGTGTGTGTGTGTGTGTGTGTGTGTGTGTGTGTTTTCTGGTGATGGTGGTGTAGTTTTTGTTGTTGTTGTTGTTGTTGCTGTTGTTGTTGTTGGCTTTGGGGTTCCCCCCCTTTCCCCAACCCCAGCTAAAGGAACAAAAGTTGGGGCATGTTTACTAAGCTTTACCTGTATAGAAGAACATCCAGAAGCATTCCTAACATCAAGCTACAGACTGATCCCTGTGAAAGGTCATGATCAGTCAGTATTTTAGAAAGGGATCAGCTAGAGCTTCCACCGGCGGGCCTGAAACCACTTTTGAAATAACAAAGCAACTCAGATACTTGTGGTCCTTGCTTATACCAGATCTGTCTCCCACTAGTGGTCTTTGCCTTGTAGACATGCAATGACTAATGGTCAGGTTTAAATAAAACTCTCCACATGGAAGCCTCAAGCCCCAGCTTCCTCTGTGTGATCCCACGATTCTGTCTCAAGCCTTTGCTCCCCTTTCTCTGAAAATAAGTATAAAAAATTGAAAATTAATGAAATGATGGGTGGACTTTCATGAAGAGATAAACCAGTGAGGGTAAGTTGTTATCTTCTAAGGGTTTCATACAAGAAAGGCGATTCACATTCATGTCAAATACCAGGAAAATAAATGTTCTAACCTGTCTCGTTGAGTAGAGTGATCAGCATCTCTCAGAAGCTGTAGTGCTGTATCTTCCTGACATGCCAGGGAGACCCCCACTTTCTCAAAGTGAAACTCTTGTGGCATTGTTTTGTTTTGTTTTGTTTTGTTTTTGATGTTTCTCAGTGAATCTGTGGTTCACTTTCAAAATGTATCAGACATGGAAAGTTTTCAGCTCATGCTCTGAGGAGCTCTGTGGTTAGTTGAGTAGGGAGAAGAAAGGCACTCTGGTTTGGGGGGTGGTCTTGTTTTGTGTATTTGTTTGTTTTTTGAGCTGGGGGATATAGCTCAGCGGTAGAGTGATTAATCATCATGCATGATGTCCTGGATTCAAACTCCATAGTGGAGAGAGAGAGAGACAGAGACAGAGACAGACAGACAGACAGACAGACAGACAGACAGACAGACAGACAGACAGACAGACAGACAGACAGAGAAACACAGAGACAGAAAGAGACAGAGAGAGAGACAGACAGACAGAGACAGACAGAGAGACAGACAGAGACAGAGAGAATTGATTTCTGACCCTCCAACCTCAGGATAACACAAAATTTAACTTCCACCTGAGTTTTATTTGAGGGGAAAAATTAACTATTTGAAAAAATGAGCATGTTTAATAGATAATTCATCTTCTGGTCCAATTATCCTTGAAACTACAAATCTTGCCTCTGAGGAGGAAATGGAGCCCAGAGTTCCATCAAGTCCCATGGCTACTCAAAAGTGAGACTAGAAATGAGATATTTTTCTGGCCTGAATGAACTTTCTAAACTCCCATGTGCCCGTCTAACACCTACAGTGTGGCAGTTGGACACCTCGAGTCTGAAATGATTTCATGCTTATTTCTACAGCCTCTCTAGGTTCTTATACATTCTGTGGCTAAAGCCCTTGATGACAGAAACCATCTGCATTCTAATAAGTCAAAGCATGCTATATGAAGTAATGTGAATAATAGAATCAAAGATAACCATCAAGAGTCCACCTCCTGTCTATTCCAAAGTGCTTTCTGCAAATGGAGAAAGGAAATCACTAGATAAAAACATTAAGCTGGTTACAATCTGGAATCATTTAACAGAGTTAAAACTGCCATGGGAACTGGCTAGCTGATTTTGAAGATAATATAAGCTTCTTTAAATTTGTATTTCAATGTTTTTTTAAATAAGATATCCATTTTAAATGCCTATGTAATTAGATACTAGCTTTAAATTTTTTGTGAATGTTGGTTTAGTTTCTAAAAGAAATCTATTGGTGATTAATTTATGTAGCTAGTTTGGTAGCCAAAGGGTTAATGACAGATAGGAGCTGCTAGCTGCTATTTTTAGCTGCTACTAGAGACAGGCTGACATTCGATCTAAAAATAGCACTATCTTTCCGCACCGTTTTTAACCCTGCTGAGAGAGACTCGTGCCTATCCAGATTAAGGATAAGCTTAAATAGCTCATCTTCAATCAAAACCATGGCAACCAGTACACAATCCGAATCATCCCGACCGGTAGCCCTTAAGAGTCTTTAATCACAAGACAGGAAATCTGTTGCATTTGGATGCCACGTAAGAGTAGGTTAATATTACAGGACATTCAACCGTCTGCTTTTATTTAGAAAAGAAAACACATTTGTGATGGTATAAATTTTACTGTTAAGAAGAGATTAGAGCCATTTTATTATTTATTTATCATTTATTTGTTTGTCTATGCAACTGCCTTATCTCATAAGAGGAGCCATGGTAGTTTTAGAGCTTTCAAAGGATAGAAAGTGAGGAGTCCTTGGGTTCAACTTTGTGGTTCTGACTACATAACCGTTTGGTTGTCCGGTTAAATAGTAAAAACAAAGTAAACCCCTGTGCAGTGGTAGTGCCCAGGTTATACTTCTAAATTAGGAAACTCAAAAGCATTTTTATTTGCCTTTTATTTCAAATGAAAATAGCCTTGAGTGGTTCTTTTATGATTACAAAATCAATACATACCCAGAGAGATAAACCATGTATTTTAGAGGCATACAAAGATAGTTGTTTTTTTTTTTAATCAACCTAAATTGTTCACAGGCTATTGATAAAGTTGTGATCTCATCATTCTGGCATCCCTCTGTACACACAACATGTGCATGTTGTAATCACTGTTACATACATGAGACCACTCTGTGCAGTATTTACCCACTCTGCTCACTAGGAATATATTTCTGCTGTAATCCCTTGTGTGTTGAGACCATAATTCATTTAACTAGCCTCCTACTTGGGAATATTTTTTTCCCAATTTTTATTAGGTATTTACTTCATTTACATTTTAAATGCTATCCCCAAAGTCCCCTATACCCTCCCCCCAACTCCCCTCCCCCCCACTCCCCCTTCTTGGCCCTGGTGTTCCCCTGTACTGGGGTTTATAAAGTTTGCAAAACCAAGGGGCCTCTCTTCCCAATGATGGCTGACTAGACCATCTTCTGCTACAGACATGAGCTCTGGGAGTGCTGGTTAGTTCATATTGTTGCTCCACCTATAGGGTTGCAGACCCCTTCAGCTCCTTGGGTACTTTCTCTAGCTCCTCTATTGGGGGCCCTGTGTTCCATCCGATAGCTGACTGTGAGCAACCACTTCTGTGTTTGCCAGGCACTGGCATAGCCTCACAAGAGACAGCTATATCAGGGTCCTTTCAGCAAAATCTTGCTGGTGTATGCAATAGTATCTGCGTTTGGTAGCTGATTATGGGATGGACCTCTGGGTGGGGCAGTTTTTGGATGGTCCATTCTTTCGTCTCAGCTCCAAATTTTGTCTCTGTAACCCCTTCCACGGGAGTTTTGTTCCCAATTCAAAGAAGGGGCGAAGTGCCCACATTTTGGTCTTCCTTCTTCTTGAGTTTCATGTGTTTTATAGATTGTATCTTGGGTATTCTAGGTTTCAGGGCTAATATCCACTTATCAGTGTGTGCATATCATGTGAGTTCTTTTGTGATTGGGTTACCTCACTCAGGATGATACCCTCCAGATCCACCCATTTGCCAAGGAATTTCATAAATCCATTGTTTTTAATAGCTGAGTAGTATTCCATTGTGTAAATGTACCACATTTTCTGTATCCATTCCTCTGTTGAGGGACATCTGGGTTCTTTCCAGCTTCTGGCTATTATAAATAAGGCTGCTATGAACATAGTGGAGCATGTGTCCTTATTACCAGTTGGAACATCTTCTGGATATATGCCCAGGAGAGGAATTGCTGGATCCTCCGGTAGTACTATGTCCAATTTTCTGAGGAACTGCCAGACTGATTTCCAGAGTGGTTTTACACTACGTGGGAATATTTAAGATGTTTCTAGAATTTTGTTATTATGAACAACACCACAATGAAAAGTATATTACATATATTATTGTGTTATAGGTCAGTACCTCATATGTTAAATTCCCAGATGTGAAAGAATGTAAAGGAAAAAGGTATATGTGTTGAAGCTTTGGTTCTACCTCATCTAGATTGTACCCTACAAAGGTTGAGCCAATCTGTATCAAAAAGGTATGGGCATAAAGTTCTTCACATCTTTACCAACGGTAAGATAGACATCATATCTATGTCTTTTTAATCCCTTCACATCTAATCAATTAAATGTCACTAAATTTTGTTCATATCAGACTTTCCCTAGAAAATTCCTAACTCCAAAAAAGGGAGGAGTGAAATTAGGTTCAATGAGAAAACTTACCTAGAGGAATTTCATAGGCTAGTCCAATTTGAACATTCTACAGTTCCACAACATGTTCTTCATCAACTTCTTAGGCATGGATAACAAGCAAGGTACAAGAGCAAGGGGATGAATTTGAGCATCTAGTGAGTACAAAGACAGTCTTCATTTTAAGTTCCTTTTATAGAAGAAAACATGGGACTCAGAGCAATTTATGTGCAGATTCAGAACAGGTAGGTCTGACTCAGAAGCCAGTATCTTTCACACCATACTACACTGTAGCCCACTGAGATCCTTGTTTTCCAGAATATACAGCCTACTCTTTGGCAGGGTTAGGGTTTGAAGAATGACCACCATCATTATGAAAAGTAATTCCAGCCAGTTAAGATGGCATACTCCTTTAATTCCGGCACTCGGGAGGCAGAGGCATGTGAGCTCAAGGCCAGTGTGGTCTATATATCCAGCAGTCCAGCAAACTAGCAACCCAGCAACCAGGCACTAGGAAGTACAACAGCAATGGGGCAGCTGCGAGGGGAGCAGCAACCACCACAGGCCCCCTTGGGGCTCCCATGTATACCCTCTCCAGAGTTAAACTATCTGCAGCTGGCACAAATCACGCCCTGCTAGTGCACGAGGCAAATCACAATCATCTGTTAGGAAGCAGCCTTTTATCCCACACCTGAAATTAAAACAAAAGCACTGGGTATTTTAAAGAAACCAAAATTCTCAGTTCAGCCACTCACCCTCTCATCCACTCACGCCTCCACTCCCATGATGGACTGTGTTCTTCTCAACCATGAGACCACATAAAGCCTTCCCCCTATAAGCTGTTTTTTGTCAGGCATCTAGTCATAGCAATGGAAAAAACAGCTAATACACTGCCTTCCTTACACTTAGGAGACACACAAGATTGCCCATGCTCTTCCCAACATTCCTGTCTCTGTAGCAGAGACACTGTGGAGAAAGTAACATCAACATACTATACTATCTGATGCTATCCACTTAGCTAGCAAGCTCTGAGCCACAGAATTTTACATATGCCAGAACTAATAACCCTCTGCCGTGCAAGTCTGACCAGGCTGGAGCTACAAATACTAAGAAATATATCATGTTTCCCAGATACAGCAAGACACTGGATACCAAAGTACAACTGAGGCAAATGGTACTTTTCAAGTTCTTTTTACCCTTCTATCCAACCTGATTAAATTATGGCATTTATTTATTCGTGTGTGTGTGTGTGTGTGTGTGTGTGTGTGTGTGTGTGTGAGCGCACATATGCCACCGCACAGGTATGGAAGTCAGAGGCCAATTAGTGGGAGTTGGTCCATTCTTCCACCATGTGGGTCCTGGAGATGAAACACAGATCATCAGATTTGGCCAAAAGTGCCTTTGCCTGCTGAGCCACCTCATCAGCTCTGATTACATTCTGGCCTGTTTCATCTTTGACTTTCTCTCTCTGGCCCTTTGAGTATCTTTCAATTTCATGGAGATGATGAACACCATCAGTGTTTTCATTAATCACAATATATTAAGGCTGCTTTAACAAAATACCCCTAAAAAGTGAATTAATAATAAATTTATTTCTCACCATCCTGAAGGCTGAGATGTCCAGCATCAAGGTGTCAGCAAAACAATGACCAGTAAAGGTCCACTTTCTGGTTCATAGACTGAAGTAGGCTTCTGTCTTTTGTTGCATCTTCACAGGGTGGGGGACACCTCTGAGACCTCTGCTACAGAGGCACTTAGTCTTATATATGAGGACACTGCTCTCATGACCTAACCATCTCTCAGTGGCTCCCCTCTTACAGCCATCACACTGGGCATTAGGGTTGAATGCATGAATTTTGGAAAAACAAATATTTAAACGGAAGCAAAAAGAGTAATTCAAATTTTCCATAGTCTGATCCTAATCTAGTTTAGCTACTGAGTTCTTAGAAGTAACACACAGGACCAAGAAGTTACCAAGTTCTGACTGGTTACTTTCACTTGTGACCCATTAAGTCCAAATGTTGGTGTTGGTGTGTGTCTACAATGATCCAGGACCCTGATTTTACATAAATACTCTTGTCTAATGCATGTCTGATATTGCACATAGTATTCAGTAGCTTTTTCAATTTAATTTTATAAATATATGAAGTCCGATATGAAAGACAATTTCAGTGTTTATAAACACTGAAATCCAATGGTTTCTGAAGGTAAAATATTCTCCTAAAAGAAGAAAGAAAAAAGAAAAGAAATACCATTCCATTTTAAAATGCATGAAAATTTTACTTAAGAAATAAAACCATACCACCTTTCCATGACTTGTCTATGTAGCCCTATACTTTGATTAAGCTTGGGAAATATTGATTTGAAGAGATGCCTGTGGATTTTCCAGGGTCTAGATTATGACACACCCTAGATTACAGATTATCTCCCTGTGAGGATTCCTTCTTTGTTGTTTAGTTATTCAAAAGTATTTTCCATCAATATATTTTGATCATGGTTTCCCCACACACAGCTCCTCTGGCTCTTTCCCCACCCACCCACCCACCCACCCAATTTATCTTTTCTTCCTCTCCCCCTCTCAACCTCCCCATCTCTAGTTCTCACACATTCTTTCAAAAACTACAAAAAAGGAAAGTAAAAACAAACAAACAAACAAAAACAGAGAAGACTAAAAAAAAAAATTAATGACTCTGAGAAAACAGTATCTTCCAGACACAACAGGACTGACACAACAGGACATATGGACTCACAGACACTGTGGAGCACACATTAGACTTGCACAGAATCAAGCCAGATGGAGTCATAGCATTGAGGGCAAAGTGGACAGGGGTTCCCACCCCTATCCAAGAAGCTGCTTGCAACTGATACCTGGTGGCAAAGGGAAAAATCCATTTTCTCCAGTGGAATGTGTCACTGGGTATATCAACCACACCCCAGGCCCAATGTCCAGGAGTAGCTGCCAACACAAAACTAACTCCACGTTTCTTTGTTGGTTTGCTTGTTTGCTTGTTTGCTTGTTTGTTTGTTTTGCTCTGATGTTTCTGAGGTTAGTTTCTATATAACTCATGCTCTCCTTTCTGTTTCTCCACCTCTTTTATTCCAAACAAAAGGCTCAACAACACAGGGTGTGACAAGATCCCACCAAGCTCAGACTATAGAGTCTCATTGTCTTAGTTAGGGTTTTAATGCTGTGAACAGACACCATGACCAAAGTGACTCTTTGTACTGGCTAATTTTGTGTCAACTTGACACAGCTGGAGTTATCACAGAGAAAGGAGCTTCAGTTGGGGAAATGCCTCCATGAGATCCAGTTGCAGGGCATTTTCTGAATTAGTGATCAAGGGGGAGAGGCCCCTTGTGGGTGGTGCCATCTCTGGGCTGGTAGTCTTGGGTTCTATAAGAGAGCAGGCTGAGCAAGTCAGGGGAGGCAAGCCAGTAAAGAACATCCCTCCATGGCTTCTGCATCAGCTCCTGCTTTCTGACCTGCTTGAGTTCCAGTCCTGCATCCTTTGGTGATCAACAGCAGTATGGAAATGTAAGCCAAATAAACCCTTTCCTCCCCAACTTGCTTCTTGGTCATGATGTTTGTGCAGGAATAGAAACCCTGACTAAGACACTCTTAAAAAGAACATTTCATTGGGGCTAGCTTACAGGTTCAGAGATTCAGTTAATTATCATCAAGGCAGGATCATGGCAGAGTTCGGGCAGGCATGGTACAGGAGAAACTAAGAGTTCTGCATCTTCATCTAGAGGCTGCTAATAGAATACTGACTTCCAGGCAGCTAGAATGAGGATGTTAAGCCCACAACCACAGTGACACACCTACTCCAACAAGGCCACACCTCCTAATAGTGCCACTCCCTGGGCCAAGCATGTACAAACCATCACACTCGTACAGACAGGACAGGATGAATGCTGAATGTGTTCTGGCTTGATTTGGCTTAAAGAGATCATTTCCAAGACACAATTAGGATCTGTGTTTGTGGTATTGGAGATGCATCGTGACAGCTGGGGCTTACTGGCACAAGTTCAGCTTTCCTTTCTTGTGTGCCCATCATTCCTGTGCATTTGTCACCAGTAATTTGCTTGTGCAAAGAGCAAAGCACATGACACCACAGGGTATCAGGCAAGAGGTGAGAGATGCTCTCTGAAGATCCTGAGAGGAAGGACCAGCTCTGGCTGTCAGGAATCCTATTTTGAGTTGTTGCTGCTATGTTGATGCCTAGAGTTCAGGCTGTTTCTATAACTGATGTCTGTTTGGGCATCAATATATGTGCAGATAATCAAACCATAATCTCTTTACCCTTTTCACACTGCTAAACTCTATTCTCCAGCATCCACTGAGTTTATAGTGAAATATGAATATTCATAATGAAATATGAATGTGGAATGACACAAGACACTTTTAGGCTTGGTCCACGCAAATTTCCAGGGCAGTCCTTGTTCCCACTTATACCAACTAGGTCTCCATGCCAAAGTCATATATGAAAAACTGAGGAGCCTACATATGCCAGATCCTTGGAAGACTATGTGAAGCTCACTTGAGCCACACTATCACCCATATTGATTGAAATTTACATAAAGAAAATTAATGTTGATGGAAAGTGGCAGGGCAATGGGAAGGTTTGTTAAGTTAGCCAGTACTGACTACTATAGCATGCAAGAGCCCAGGTTATAGATTTTGGGGAAGATTACCATAGCAATGAATTGTCCTTTATGTAATGTCCTACCAGGAGGCACATGATGTAGCATGACATATGATCAGTGGTAACTTTAAGTTATATATAGATAGATTGACTTAGTTATGGTTTTCTGCTATGAACAGACACCATGACCAAGGCAACTCTTATAAAGAACAATGTTTAATTGGGGCTGGCTTCCAGATTCAGAGTTGCAGTCCATTATCGTCCAGGCTGGAGCACGGCAGTGTCCAGGCAGGCATGGTGCAGGAGTAGGGGAGAATTATGCATTCTACATCCTGATCTGAAGGCCATCCGGAGAAGACTAACTTCCAGACAACTAGGAGGATGGTCTCAAAGACCACCCCCCACCCAGTGACACACTTCCTCTAACAAGGCCAAACCTCCTAGTGCCAGTCCCTGGGCCAAGCATATTCAAACCACCACATTCTACTCCCTGGCCCCCATAGGCTTATTCAAACATACGAGTCCGTGATGTCCATGGAGGCCATAGAATAATACAAAATACACTAGTCCAACTTCAGAAGTCCCGTAGTCTATAACAGTCTCAACAGTGTTAAAAGTCCAAACCTGGGTGACTCCTACACATTACCAAGTATGCTTGCAGCATGAGGTACAACCTTTGTTATCTCAGGGACACAGCTTCTTTGTGCTCTCAGAAAAACACTTTGCAGAAGATGTCACCTCAGTGATGCCTGCTTCTTCTTAATCAACACTAATGTTTTAGCTCCAGATAACCAGCATCAATTGTCCCGGTAGTCCCTTCTGTTCTGGACTCTAAAGCCAGAGCCACGCGGCCAAAGCTGATGAGTTCTGCGGCTTGCTGGGGATGGAACATGACCCCCTTGTTCTATTACATTATTATCAGCTTTCTGTTCCCAACTCCTTCACTGCCTAAGCTTGGCTGTCCTGGAACTTGCTCTGTACATTGACCTTGAACTCAAAGATCTGCATGGCTCTGTCTCCTGAATGCTGGAGTTAAAGGTGTGTACTACCATGCCTGGGCCTAAGCTTTTCATGGCCACTATGCTTCAAGATCCAAATCAAAAACCTGTGTCTTCCAGCCTCAAGATCTGGATCATAGGTGTGCCCCTCATTTCTGGATTAAAAGTCCAAATGAAAACAATAACCAGGTAATAATCCTAACACAATATAATTATCCCTTGTTCAACTGTATACACATACCCAATAAGCTTAACTGAGTGGGGTCTTGCCCTGAGGTCACCAGTTCCTTAATTCCATTTAATATCCTTGAACATGGGATTGAGCTCCATTTCACATTCTGGTGTCCCTTAATTAGTTAAATCATATATTTTGTATTTTTTCCTTTGCTATGCTTGATCAAAATGTTCATGAGAGTAAACTAAAGGACAAAGTCTATGCTGGGCACTTCTGAGACTTCCTATGTCAATGCAATTAATCTTAATCTGAGTCTCTTCACCTTAGCCTCGGGCAGACTTTTCAGACAAGGGCAAAAAGTAGAAACACTCTTCACCAAAACTTCATAAGAACAGTCTCTAGGCCACATACAAAATATTCTTTTCCTTTGAATTCTCTAGGGCCAGGCTTCCAGAGTTCAAATCACCCTCAGCACCAATATATTCTATATTCTTACTAGGATGGCCCATTAAGGTTCACTTAAAGCATTCCACTGCTTTCCAAATCCAAAATTCCAAAATCCACATTCCTCTGAACAAAAACACGGTCAGGCCTATCACAGCAATACCCCACTCCTAGTACCAACTTCTGTCTTTGTTAGGGTATTACCGCTGTGAACAGACACCATGACCAAGGCAACTCTTATAAAGGAGAACATTTAATTGGGGCTGGCTTACAGGTTCAGAGATTCAGTCCATTATCATCAAGGCAGAAGCATGACAGTGTCCAGGCAGGCATGGCACTGGAGGGGGTGAGAGTTCTACATCCTACATCCTGATCTGAAGGCTGCTCGGTGAAGACTGACTTCCAGGCAGCTAGGAGGATGGTCTCAAAGTCCACCCCCTCAATGACACATTTCCTCCAACAAGGCCACACCTTGTTGCATATATGTGTACATATAACAACATATGTATACATATATGTATACATAGTGAGTTTCAGGCCATCCTAGGCTAAGTGACATGCTGGCCTTAAGTGTCTCTGTGCATCCAAGACTTCTAATCCTCCTTATTCCATGGCTGGTTTATATAGTTTAAGGGATTAAACCAGCATTTTGTGCGTGCTAAGTAAGCTATATTCCCAGCACTCTGGGTTAAAGTTCTATCTTCAAGATTTCTGCATTACAAAGCCTTCTTTCTGATTCCCTTATCTACTATTTTTATATATTCTTTGGTGAGCTATATATTCAGATAATTTCCCTTTGTGAAGTATTTTACCAACTGACCCATCCCCCAGCCTTTGCCTAATTAGCCCTGTTATGAGCTTGTTGAATTATCTGGGCACTGCCTTCTGCTGGTAGCAATGCCAGTGACTTAGTGCCTATTATCCTAATGGGTTTATGTCAATATGGTTTATGGCCACCCATTCAGGTTTGTGTAATTTCTGTGTTAGACTAAAGGACACTAAGTTAAGATATGAGGATTTTTGTCTATAATAATTTTAATGGCAGTGAAATTGGCATCAGATTAAAAAAACAACAACAACAACTTATGGGCATGATGCAATATGCCCCTCCAGTCCCTGCTCAAAAGGAGCACCAAACAGATTATTCTGCTTCCTTACCCTTAAACTCTTCATTTGTAATAAACTGCAGTCTACACTATGTGGGTGTTTGAATGTGCTTTAAGACCATGAGTAATTTTCTAAGAATAAAATATCAGTGACCTCACTACAGTAAATCTGCCAGCTTCCATACAGCAGCTTCGGCTCATGCTCTAAGATAACTCAATATTTTAGAGATTGGGACTTTGTCAGAATACTATGAAAGGTTGTGCTTTAAATAAAACCAATTCTTCGTGGATCTAAAGAACTAAAATCACATCTCATTGAACGTACCATTTTCACCTTAAAGGTTAAGAAACTGGAACCCAGAGGAATGCTGTAGTCAAGTTAAACATCCAGCAAAGACGTTGCTGCCCAAGGAAACCCGTCTCATATCTCTTCCACACTATTGCCAAAACCTAAGCATGGTTAGAGTAAGCATTCTGGATAACTCCAAGATCAAAGAACACAGTTGTCTAATCAGCGTGAATATTGCTTTGGTTCAGAGGTCAACTCACATATCATTCCATCCCATGTGAAAATGGCAAAGGACAAGAATAAAAATATTGTTAAACTGTCAGCCTAATATAGGTAGGCATACTGCACTGATTTAGAACTCCAAGTGGTCCATATATTTGATGTATAGGAAGATCTACTTCAGTGGTGCAGTCTGAACAATACAAAAAGCCTGACAATGATTGACAAGAATTGTGTATTGCTTTGAGTGATGGAAAACCCAGATGTCTAGTTATTTCTTACAAATGTCAAAAACTAGGAGACTTCCTAATTGATTTAAAACACCATAATATCAGGGACTCAGACTCTCTCTAGCTTTTATCTGTGTTGAGTATTCGCCTCTTCTGGTTTAGGATACTGTTCTAAGCCCGACCTTTGAAACTATACCCCAGACAGGAGAAAATGAAGAGGGCAGATGCATCCCTTTTGTAAAGGACACATCTCTGGTATTGCACACAGCTCTTCTGTTTTATGCATTAACCAGCACTTTGTCCTCTGTACATTCATCCTAGAAGCAACGGAGAATGAGAAATGTCATTTTGAATCTATTAGTCTTAGCAGAGAATTGGGAATGCTACATAAGGAAAATAGGTACCTGGAGCAAGCAATGGTCTCCATAAGCCATCAGAGAACCTCCATCTTTCCCCCTCAGTTGTTTAGAAAAGTTTGTGGACTGGAGAGATGGCTCAGTGGTTAAGAACACATCCTGTTCTTCCAAGAGGTCCTGAGTTCAATTCCCAGCAACCACATAGTGGCTCATAACCATCTGTAATGGCATCTGGTGCCCTCTTCTGGTGTGTCTGAAGATAGCTACAATATACTCATATAAATAAAATAAATCTTAAAAAATAAACTGGACCCCCCCCCAAAAAAAAAGATATGAAACTGAGTAAAGAAAAAGGAAGGTGTTGGCTTTTGATGGAGATATTTCTTATTAGTAAAAGTTACTAATTTCTCCCCTCTCTCACACACATCTCTCTGCCTCTCCACACACCCACCCATATGATCAAGAAGAGGATTTTCTTTTTAGAAACCAAGGAAGGTATCCCCTGAGGGATCACCCATTGGTGGATTTGAGTCTAAAGAAGGGGGCTTGTGGTTCCACTCCCTGACTGCATGACTATATTAGTAAGTTCATCTGTCTACCTGCCTCCATGGGGATCCAGGCAGAGGGAAGATGTTATAAAGAGACAAGACATGGCTGGGGGTGCTCAACCAGAATTTTTTTCCTTTTGTGCACCCTTCTTCTAATTCCAGTTGCCAAGGAGTGTGGACAAGGTTCACACACCTTCAGGTCCATGGCCTCCAGTATAGCCAGGGACATGAACAGAAGGGATCAAAGGGCAAGTGCATTGCAGCAGTGGGATCAATGGTGGTAGATGTGCCTCATTTTGGAATCAAGCCTTATAACACTGTGACTAGAAAGGCTGCTTTGGGTGCAACTGCCACCATGTTACCAGAATTATTAGGATCATAGCCTGTGGTCTGACAGCCATAACAAGCCAGACTTACCCACCTATCCTTAGTAAGCCAGTTCTTAAAAGAACCAAATTAACATTGAAATTAGAAAATGGAGATTTATTCAATGTGGCCACAAAGATATGTATTGAGCTTCCAGGTCTATCTTCAGGGGCCTGACCGAAGGTATGGGTTTAAAAAGAAGGCTAGAAGTGTGTATAGTTTAGCAGTCCCTGTCAGGGTGTGTGGTCCCACTCATAACTGGCTGGGTCCTTCCTCTCGTGCAAGGTGGTCTAACAAACTGTGAGCACTATGTTAACTCTCTTTCAAGGAAACAAGCTCCCTCTCTGGCTAGCAGCAGGCTTCAACCTTATCCTTCTCCCAGTATGAGATTCCTGGAAGATACACCCAGTTCGTGGGGTACCTTGTTTCAGTAGACTGATAGTCAAAGGGCTCAAATGTCTCCTTAGATCATTGTCATGCCTGTCAGTACAGTGCCATGGAGAGTATGCTATAGCCATTACTCATTTACACTGAGCACATAGACACATAGAACAGTGTCAACTACCCGAGAGAAAATGAGACAGGAGCTGGCCCTTTCCTTTTTTTTCTCCTCCTCCCCTTAGCGCCAGAGCACAGGAGGAGAAAGGGGCACATGAAAGCAAATTCTCCTCCCTCCAACAAGTGCCTCTGGAGTTGTGGTGGTTTGAATGAAAATGGCCCCCATAGACTCATGGGGAGTGGCACTTGTGGCCCTGTTGGAGGAAGCTTGTCACTGTAGGTGGGCTTTGCAGATTCAGATTCTCAAGCCAGACCCAGTGGCACTCTCTCTTCCTGCTGCCTGGGGATCTGGATGGAGAACTCTCTGCTACCTCTCAAGCACTGTGTCTGCCTGCACGCTGTCATGCTTTCCCCACATGATGACAATGGATCTCTGAACTGGAAGCCAGCTCCAATTAAATGTTTCCTTATAAGAGTTGCCATGGTCATGGTGTCTCTTCCTGGCCAAAAAAAAACAAAAACAAAAAACAAAACAAACAAACAAACAAACAAACAAAACACTGAGTAACACCAGAAAATCGCAGATGCCAGAAAGCAAGAGGCTCCCAGGACCCAACAGGGATGACAATAACTGAAATACCCAACAAACTGGAGAGAGAACCTCTAGAGACCATTCCAGAGGTTAGGCCTGGCCCCCCAGTTGAGGGATGGGGCCACCCACCCATCTCAAAATTTTTAACCCAGAATCACTCCTGTCTAAAGGAAACACAGGGACATAGAGTGGAGTAGAGACTGATTGAAGGAAAGGCCATCCAGAGACTGCCCCACCTGGGGATCCATCCCATATGCAGCCACCAAACCCAGACACTATTGCTGATGCCAAGAAGTGCTTGCTGACAGGAGTCTGATACAGCTGTCTCCTGAGAAGCTCTGCCAGAGCCTGACCAATACAGATGCTGATGCTCACAGCCAACCATCAAACTGAGCATGGGGTTCCCAATGCAGGAGTTAGGGGAAGGTCCGAAGGAGCTGAAGGGGTTTGCAACCACATAGGAAGAACAACAATATCAACCAACCAAACCCCCCAGAGCTCCCAGGGACTAAGCCATCAACCAAAGAGCACACATGGAGGGACCCATGACTCCAGCTGCATATGTAGCAGAGGATGGCTCTGTCAGACATCAATAGGAGGAGAGGCCCTTGGTCCTGTGAAGGTTCTATGCCTCAGTGTAGGGCAATGCTAGGGTAGTGAGGCAGGAGTGGGGGTTGGGGTGGGGGAGCACCCTCATAGAAGCAGAGGGGGAATGGGATAGGGGGTTTGCAGAGGGGAAACCAGGAAATGGGATAACATTTGAAATGTAAATAAATAAAATAGCCAATTTAAAAAAAAAAACCCCACTGGCTAAGGCACGCCCTAAGTATACATACTACCACTGAGCTACACCCCCCAAGATGCTCAAGTGTACTACAGTTTTTAAAGCAATTATGCTTCAAAATTAATCAAGGGAAAAGTGGTAATTATCCTAAATAAACACAAGAAAAACTAAAATATCCTCTGAAATCCTATCTGCCTGAGCCTGAGCTTGGAGCTTTAATAGCAGGGAAGATGAGAGAGAGGCCTTGAAGATGTATTAATATCAAATGCAGACTTGTGTCTTCATGCAGGGAGGACCCAAAGAACTGCAAAGAGGCTTGCTCTCTCACAGGTGGGACTCGAAAGTCATGTGAGGCTGTGACTGAGCAATAGCATGTCAAGTCCGCCTCCAACAGCTAGTTTTTACAACAACTTGAGAAAATTTACACTAGACATGATGCTATTAAAAGATGTCTTAGAGCATGACATACTACCTATATATTAAATGCTTTCTCGAGACTCTTATTGCTAGTGGCAGCAATAAATATATTAGCTCATAAAACTGGCAGGACCAGAGGCATAACTCACTCAGCCAGAGGTATAGTTGAAGAGGGGTAAAATAATGTGTTTAAGGTTGTCTCCTCTTCCTCCTCTTCTTTCTCGTCCTCTTCCTCATTCCCCCTCTCCTTCTCCTCCATCTTTCCCACACAGAGCAAGGTAGCTATCAGTAGCCCAGGACTCACAGCTCCTAGTTATAAAGAAAAGATTCAGGGAGTAGCTCCAGCAATTATGTGCCAAGAAGGATGTGGATACTCTGGGGAAATGGGATGCTTGCCTCTAGGATCCTGAATGCATCTCAGTCCCTGTAGCCAGCTAGCTGGGAGTGCTCTGCTAGACCAAGGACTCTCTGCCCCTTCCTGTGATAATCGAACAAGAAGGACCTGGGAAGGACAGAAGGGGGAGCCCATATCATCAAAAGGATCCAAGATGGAATTCCCATTGGAAGCGAAGGGGAAAGACACTCTTCAGACAAAAGAGTAAATGCTCACAACAAACACCTTTGCTGTACTCGGCCAACTGTAAAAGAACCTCAAAGGTCGCTTCGTAATAAAAAATTTAAATATGAACAGGAAATGTGTTTTGCATGGCCCTTGTTGCCAGGGCAACAGACACTGTAAAGCTCTTGTTTCTCAGTGCATGCCACTTCCTCATGTACCACAGACCGCACACACTCCTTAACACTAAGAGTGTTCTCTGAACACCAGTGTCCACTGCTCCTAAATTGTGTGTGTGTGTGTGTGTGTGTGTGTGTGTGTGTGTGTGTGTGTGTGTGTGTGTGTGAATATGGATGCCTGTGGAGGCCAGAAGAGGCCTTCCAATTTACATGCAGTTGTATTCTGTCTGACTTGGGTGCTGGAAACCAGACTCAGGTCTTCCGCAAGAGCAGCAAGTGCCCTTCACCACAGAGTCATCTCTCCAGCCCCTAAATCTTCACTCTTTAAAGAGCAGCATGTATTATTCTCTGACATGACATAGGGCACCATCGAGTCCAGTTTCTCTCCCTCCCTTAAGTTGATTCCTTTTACCTTGACCCAAAAAGACTGCTACTTGCCTTAAGATGAGAAACAATTAATTCACCCTGGAAAAATATGCTTGTTTGCTTGTTTATTTATTTATTTATAGGGAAGGCAAGAAAAAATAACATCAATAGCTTCCATAAACTGAAAAACTGCCAAGTATTGCTTCGGTAATAGTTATGCACTAGGCACATGGTCTTTGGTTCATGTTTCCCTCAGAACGTGATGGGATTCTCTCTCATTCACTTATATGCTCTCCAGCCATTCAGAGCTTTTAGCTGCTTCGAAAGGATCATCAGGAACTGGATTCCTTCAGAGATCCTGACAGTTGTGGCAAGTGACAAAGAACAGCCTAAGTGTAGACTGGAATCAACTTACTTTGAACCAGGCTCTGCTGCTATTGGCTGCACGTGCTCAATGAAGGACCTGGTTTCTTCACCTGTAAAACAGCATTATGACTGGCAGAAGAGGCAGCACATATACATGGTTTACAGAGAGTTTGGCTGTCACAGTTTCGCTCTCCTGTCGCTGACCCCGATTGAAGACTCAAGTGCAATAATTCGTGAGGAAAGTAATCTCACTAGGTGTCCAGCAGGGTACAGAAGTGAGACAGAGAAGAGAAGGAAGCCAAAAGAGAGGGGTTACCAGATAGGATTCCATCCATCAGTGACATCAGTCAACAGGAAAGAGCAGAGCATATCCTTGCCAGGGTGTGAGGGAGCTTGGCAGTTTCTCCTCATCTGTGTAGTTCTCGTCTGAAGACTGTTAGAGCCTTAACTAGTTAGTTCCTTGGCCCTCTGCCAGGCCCCAGAGAACAGGTCTTTAGGCCAGGCATGGTGACACACATATTTAACCCCAGTGTTTGGGAGACAGAGGCAGAAGGATCTCTGTGAGTCTGGTGCCAGACTGGTCTACACAGTAAGTTCCAGGGTCAGTCAATCCTACATAGTAAGATACTTTTTCCAAATGAAAAAAATGTTACTTTAAATTATATTTTATCTCATGACAGTTTTAGGACTGATTTGTCTAAGGTGAAACACTTAGGCAAACTCACCTCCATTTTGTGTGAACATTAGTATTTGTAAACATCACTTTTCTACTATTTGGGTAGCATGTGCTGAGAGTAAACATTAACCAAGACATTGGGATCCCCTTTGTCTCGCTGCCCATTCCCTGACTTAGTAATCACTAAATCAGGAGCTAGGGAACCAGGTCTGTAGGATCATAATTTATCTTCTCTAGGATCCTTTTGATTTAGTGTTTGCTGGCTTCCTCCTAGCCCCTCCAAAAGCTTCTTTAAAAAATTAAATTATGGACTGGAGAGATGGCTTGGTGGTTAAGAGTGCTCTTCCAAAGGACCCAGGTTCAGTTCCCAGCAATGGTGGTTCACAACCACCAATAACCCATCCAGGGGGCCCTCTTCTGACTTCCATGTGTAGCAGGTATGCACGTGATATGCATTCATTTATAAATATATGCAGTAAGATAAATCCATACACATAAAATAAAGCTTAGGAAAGAGAGTTACTGTTTTTAAAAGATTTATTTATTTATTTATTTATTTTATGTATATGAGTACACTGTAGCTGTACAGGTGGTTGTGAGCCTTCATATGGTTGTTGGGAATTGAATTTAGGACCTCTGCTCGCTCTGGTCAACCCCACTCGCTCCCTGTTTGCTCCCGCCCAAAGATTTATTTATTATTATAAGTACACTGTAGCTTTCTTCAGATACACCAGAAGAGGGCGTCAGATCTCATTACACAAGAGGGCATCAGATCTCATTACAGATGGTTGTGAGCCACCATGTGGTTGCTGGGAATTGAATTCAGGACCTTCGGATGAGCAGTCGGTGATCTTACCTGCTGAGCCATTTTGCCAGCCCGAAAAGACAATTTCATACTGTTGGATAATTTAGATTTTGCTTTAAAACACAAAGCATTAAGAATACCAATTGTTTTTTTAAGATTTATTTATTTATTTTATGTATATGAGTATACTGTAGCTGTGCAGATGGTTGTGAGCCGTCTCTCGCTCCAGCCCAAAGATTTATTTATTATTATATGTAAGTACACTGTAGCTGTCTTCAGAAACACCAGAAGAGGGTGCCAGATCTCTTTGAGGATGGTTGTGAGCCACCATGTGGTTGCTGGGATTTGAACTCAGGACCTTCAGAAGAGGGCGTCAGATCTCATTACAGGTGGTTGTGAGTCAGTGCTCTTAACTGCTGAGCCATCTCTCCAGCAACAAGAATACTAATTGTTTACAAAAAAAGAGTTCACAGCAAGGCAAAAGAGAAAATAAGCTGAGTCAAGTAAGAGGTAGAATGATGTCTGAGGAGTCAAGGGTCACGCTCACCTCCATTCTCTGAGCTTGTTTGCTTAACCATTCTAAAGGCGTGACTTCTAAACCAGTTGTTACATTTGGATATAAAATGGCCATAGGTCCCATAGGCTCACATGTTTGATCAGCTAACTGGTCTCCTGGGGACATTGTTTATGATCTGTTCTCAGGGGCCTTGCCATCTATAAACAGAGAGTGAATGCCTTCAGTACAAATAATTGGCTCCTTATCTGTCTAACTCATTGTGACAGTTGATTGGCAGGAGAGGAGTATATAAAATGTTCCTAGGCTATAAGAACAGGTTGCCTAGTAACCAACAAATGAGTGAGTTATCTTCATAGAGACTTGTTCTCGTAATTGAATGAAAGTATTTGAAAAACACAACTGGGAAGAAACAAAGATGGAGGACTGTGACCTCCATCAGTGGACCTGATGTCTGAAATCTTGGCAGCCTTTACCAAAAGGTCAAGACATGAATAAATCTGGTAACAAGAAGCCAGTCAAGCTGCCTACTGAGATACAGTCTTGTGCTCTTTCCAAACACAGGGACAATAAAAATGGATTGTGGGAATAAGCATATTAAAATGTGTAGGGAGGAATGGAGAGGGGGCTCAGCAGTTAGGAGTTATCAGTTATTCTCTCAGAGGACGCATATACAGGGCATCCAACATCAGCCCTTTCTGGCCTGAACGGACACTGCACTTACATGGTGCACAGACATACACATAAAATAAAAATAAAATTATTTTAAAGTGCAATCAAAACACTATGGCAGTGTTTCTCAACCATCCTAATGCTGCGACCCTTTAATACAGTCCCTCATGTTGTGGTGACCCCCACAACCATAAAATTATTTCATTGCTACTTCATAACTGTTATTTTGCTAGTGTTATGAATTGTAAACACCAGCTATTCGGGGTATCTGATAGTCAATCCCCATGAATTATTCTTTTGATCCCCCAAAGGGGTCACAACCCACAGGTTGAGAACCACTGCAATGTGTGGTGGGTTGAATCTGTAATCTCAGAACTCAGAGGGTAAAGGCCCAAAATATCATGAGCTAAAAGCCAGTATGGAGAAACCTTGTCTCAAAACAAATAAACAAAAACTAAGGGCTAGATATATCTTAGCAATAGAGAGCTCGCTTGTCTAGAAAACATAAGACACTGAAGTATAATGTTCAATATCTAATACCACAGAAATACATAAAACCCTGTGTGGCCTTATAGCTCCTGAGAGTGGTCAGGGACAAGAGTCTATTTATGTTCAGGGATCAGTGTTCTCTATTGCTTAAGATAATTCAGAATGATCACTTGAGGTCAGTCGATCTTATTATCACCGTTTGTATATCTTACTCCCATTAAACACATATTACTTCACAAAGAATTATAGACATTCTTACTGTCTCTTGCTTTAAACAATAAAATTAAGAAAAATCAAATTATAGGTTAACAATGATAGAGATTGCTTTTATCCACTGGGGACTTTTAGATAATAGCATAAGCTTCCCCTGCCCTTGAAAAAGGAGCTCTCATTCTGCCTTTAACTATAACTGAAACAACCCAACCCAAGAGTCATTTCTCACAGTGTTAGCACCTTACAGACCCTGGGTAAGAGACCTGTGGGTTAATATTGCTTGCACATAGCTGATTTTTCTCACACGGATGGAGCTTAAGCCTTTCCTAAAGCCCCCTCTAGTGACAAGCAGAGAATTAATCCATTTCAGATCAATACTGACACACTTTAAACTTACATTGTGTCGATTGCCTTTTAAATGAATCACATTGAGAAATGGCTTAAAAAGGGCAGGGGTGGGGAGCTCAGATTCCCCAGCAGTTTTCAGTCACTGAAACATAAAGGACTTTGTACAGAACTGAGGCCACACAAAGTGCTCACACATCTTTTCATACTATATGTTTGAGGACACACAGAGTGCTCATGCATCTTTTCATGCTATATGTTTTTACTTGGCCCGGGTGGATAATCCAAAAAGAGTCCATGATTTTTCTTCTTTTTGTCTTTTAGGGCCTTCAGGGTTAAGATGTGTTAGTAGAGGGGCTGGAGAAATGGCTCAGTGGCTGAGAACACTAGCTGCTCTTCCAGAGGAACTGGGTTCAAATCCCAGCAGCCACATGGCGGCTCACAACCATCTAAAACGTCAGTCCCAGGGCATCTGAAGCCTTCTGGCCTCCATAGGCACCAGGCATACACATGGTGCACAGACAGACAAGCAAAATGCTCATTCACATTAGGAGAAACAAAAACACTAAAACTAAATAACAAAAAAACTCCATGGTCAGGAGAGAAAGCTCAACAGGCAAAGACATTTGCCACCAAGTCTGATAGCCCACACAGTGGGAGGAGAACACTGGCCCTCTAACTCCAACACACATGCTGTGATATGTGTGCACAAACATACATACATATATACATATGCACACATAAATAAATACAATGTGATTTAAAATGTTAAATATCATAATAATATTTTATAATAACCCAATAACAGCAAAGATAAAGCTTTGACCTTTTATCTCTTGTGTCTCTTTTCTGCATACAGTGGATAATTTTCACTGACACTTGTAGGCACATCCAAAGAGGTAGGCACCATTTTAGGAGCCTTCTGTATTTGGAAATGTACTAGCTACAAAATAGAAATTAAGTGTACAATAATAAAGCATTAAAAAATATAATGAATACAGACTACATGTTTTATTAAGTCAGATGGTACAGACTGTTTATACATAATTGTTTTTATTTATATTACCACCCCAAAGGCTTAGAAATCATACAACTAGAGAGATCTAATTAAACCATTAAAATAAGAGAAGAGCAGGTTGGGGAGTTGGTTGGCTCAGTAATTAGGAACATGTCTTGCTCTTACAAAGGGCTCGAGTTCAAGCCCAACACTTACATGGTGTCTCACAACTGCTTGCAACTCTAGTTCTAGGAGACTCAAGTCCTCATCTGGACTCTGAGGGCACACACAAGTGCAGGCACACACACACACACACACATGCACACAAATAAAAAATAAAAGTAGAAAATTAAAAGCCACATTCTCAATAGAGAGAACAAATAAGATAAAAAGTGGCCTAAGATAATAGCAAAACCAAATACAAATCATAATTTTAAGCATCTTTTCAACACATACACAATGAAACCATTGTCCTTCACTGGACAAGAGGATAATATTTTTCTTTCCAAAACATAGATGTGCTAATTTCTGAATATGAATAACAGCAATATACTACTGGAGTAATTTCTGAATGTGGAATAATGCTGATACATCCAGCAAAGGGTCTTCAGAATCCTGTCTCCTGCCCAGAGGTCAACGTAACTGGTACTGATCCCCAGTGTAAAGGTCTCTTGGGAGCTTAACCCCGCAATAAGTTCATGCCAGCTCTGTATGTGCCTGCAGTCAAGACTTGGATTGTCTCTGGGAAAAGGGGTTGTCTCTTGTTCACACACACAGAGTGAAAGCCAAGGACAAATTAAATTTCACCTGCAGTAATATGTTCATTGCAGAACTGGAAATTAATAGACCCTGTTGCATTCATTCTTGAAAGGATGGAACAGCATTGAGGCTTTAAAGAGAAACACCGAACCGAGGATGGTCTCGGAGAAAATCAAACACCAGGCAATGCTAACTTCAAGGCCCTCTCCAGTCTCCTGCCCTACCCCAACCAGGCAGCCTCTTTCCTACTTCAAAGTAGGGTATGCTTTATCTTTCACTAAAACTAGGTTTTTCCATACACTGTATTCTGATTCCAGTTTCCTCTCCACTTACTCCTCCCACTTCTTCCTTACCTCCTCTCCCATCCCGATTCACACAGCCTTTTAGTCTCTTGTTGGAAAACAAGCATCTAAAGAATAACAATAAAATATGATAGAATAAATCAAAAACAAACAAATGAGAATAATACAAAAGCAACAAAATTAGAAAATAGCCAAAAAAAAAGCATATTAATAAATACATATAGGTGTAGAGACATACATGTTCACACACACACAGGAATTCCATTCCATTTATATATGTGTGTGTATATATATATATATATATATATATATATATATATATACACACATATATAAATGGAAGTCATAATATATACCCAAAGGACCCAGTGCAGAATATTTTTATCTCCAAGTCTACTTTGATAAGGGGAGCTCGCATCTCTTTCTAGTGACACAAATCATTGTGTTGCCTTCTTCAGTTTGCCCTCTAAATTTCAGCTCTTGTCAAACTCAGCAGATGCTTACTGGAGACCTATTATACACAGTATTATAAGCAAGGTGAATATTTTTTTTTGCATGGTGGATTTTTTTAAGCTGCTAATGGTGTAATCAATGCCTTAGGGAATCTCAGAATTTTAAGTAACAATGAGTAGGAATAAAATTTTCTGCTTTCTACATACTACCCAATTCTGTCTTTTAAAAAAAGATTTTATTTTTAACTGAGTATGTGTGGGTGTACACACATCAGTGCAGGTGTCATTGGAGGCCAAAGGTATCAGATGCCCTGAAGCTGAAGTTAATTGTGAGCTGCTGGATGTGGTAGCTAGGAGCTGAGCTTGGGTCCTCTGTAGGAGCAGTCCTTGACCTCTGGACCACAGCTGCAGTCTCCCTTGGTCCCCTTACTCTATCATCCAAACTCTCCTCCCATGTCTTAGAGTACCAGTATTCTGGACTATCTTCCTTTTCAGCCACAGCCTTTTACATCTGGACTGCTAGTAGACGATAGCACCTTCAATCAGAGTGGGCCTTCCCAATCATTTATTTATTTATTTATTGCATATGAGTACACCATTGCTCCCTTCAGATATACCAGAAGAGAACAACAGATCCCATTACAGATGTACCTCTGGAAGAACAGTCTCTTACCCGCTGAAGCATCTCTCCAGTTCCTTCCAAATCATTTTAGGCAATCAGGAAAGCCTCCCTATTCTGGACATTCTTTTATTAGGGTGCCATAAAAATCAACCATAATATATAGACACTCAAAGTTCAGCAAATCTGGCTCGGAATCCAGTATGCTTTCTGTGATTACAGAGGTTCTCAGATGGGATGTAGTTTCTCCTCCTCAGGCAACCTATGGTAATACCTAGTGACATTTTTGGTCTCCAGGAATTAGGTTGCAATCAATGGGTTGTGGTCTTCTACTGGGCAGAGCCCAGGAATACTGCTATATGATACCACAATAAAGACTTACACATCCAACCTGAAAGTTCAGGAACGGGTTGCTGAGAAGCCTAGTGTGACAGAATGCTTTCTGCACTCCCTCTACCCCGTTCCGATCTTATTTCCATGGATACACAATTAACTACTGCCTAAATAAACAACTCGCAGAAAGCAGCAGAATACATCCACCCTTTTCTCACTGCCTTCTTCCATTGAAAATGAACCGATCTTTGTGGCATTAAAGATAAAGGGAGAATGAGTGCAGGAGCTGAGGACCTCAGTGGGCAGAAAGGAAATTCACACTGATTGCAATGCTTACAATACAAACTTAGGGGTTGCGGGGTGGGGAGGAATCTGCAGAAGATAAACACCACCACCCCACCCCCCCGTCAAAAGCGCTTGGGGACTTGAGTTCGAATCACAGGCATCCAAGTAAAAGTGGGTATGGTGGCAGAAGTAGCTATGACTCGCTTTTCGGACAGTTCACTCTGGATAACTGCCAGGCTCCCAGAACAACAGATAGGGACCCGGGGCCTTCCTCCCGCCGGCTGCTGGCACTTTGTGTAGGCGTGAGTGCCTTGGGGCGTGGTCGGGGGGGGGCCTAGGATCACACGTCCCTATGTTGTGACGTCATAATCTGCAGCCGCGGAGCCGGCCCTTAGCAACCGCCCTGGCGACCGTCGCTGTGACCCTTTGCGCCCCCCGCGAGCTTGGTCTTTTCCTTACCTCCGCTGCGGGGGCTCGGCTTGGTCCCAGTAAGAACCAAGGGGACACAACTGCGGAAGCCGCAGGAGGACTAAGCATGGATGGCAGCCGGAGAGGTAAGGGGCTGCGCGGGTTCAGGCTGCCCTTGGCCTTTAAGGTCGTCTGCCACCTCCTTCAGTGTCGCAGGGTAATGGCTGGAACTAGAAAAGCCTGAAGCTCAGGAAGGCCCCGCATGCCCGGCTCTTTGATTTACTGCCTGATCTTGAGTTTGTCGCCCTGACATCCGTCCCCTCGGATCCTGGGACCCTGCAGCCTGTATCACTTGGGAATCTCCTAGGCAGAATACTAGCCTGGTCTTTGAAGTCCGACCTGAACCCCAGATCAGGCCGGCAGCTTTCACAGAAAGGACCCTCAGTTTCCTCATCTTGAAGGTAGTGGGTAAATACCCATGCCACGGAGTTCTTGGGGCTTAAGTGCAGATAATATACAGCAAGCTCCTGGTGCATTTTAAGTACATGAAGTCTTCCACTCCCTCCTCTCCCTCCCTTCAGAACTGACTCACCCTGAGCTGGTTATAATTCAGTTGCTCCAAAGTGGGAGGTGGGATACTGCATTTGTAAGAAACTCCCAATGTGGCTGGTTGATGGACTGTTTAATAGCAAAAGACACACATAATCACGGTGTACATTTGAGTCAAGTGGGGTGTGTGAAGTAGTTTGTGACCTCTACCCATAAATCTTTGCACATCAGCCTAGTCAAAGTATTCTTTCTTAAGACTAAAATAGGCAAGAGAGAGGGGAGGGGGACTGGTGTTGTCTATTTAAAGGGTACCTTTGAATCGACCTGCTAATGATTAATTAAGCCTTGCTTTCATCTTGCATGCACCTTTATTCTACAATAATTGATCAAAATAAGTGTTCCACTTAACATAGAAGGTCGGCGGGGAGGCTATTCAGACACCATCCCAACCTAAGCTCTAGAGAAAAAAAACACCAAATGCTGTTACTGTCTTCAGAAATGGTTACAAAACAAACTTTAAACCTTTACAGTGTTCCACCCATAACTCAACACTTGTTTACACACAAGTCCTGTTAAATGGGTATTATTCATAGTTTGAAATGAATAAAACAAAAGATTATAAATAATTCCCCTAGTGTCACAGTTGTGACAGCACAAGCCCCAGACTAAGAAGCTAAAGCCCTCAAGTTCTTTTACTTACATTTGTATAGTAATAGACTTAGTGAGGTTTTGATGTTTATTTTTAAATGAGGTGACAAATGTAAAAGGGTTTATACTTTTAGGTGGCTTCACTTTTAACCCATAACATATATTAATAACATTGTTTCTGGTATAAATGTTATATTCAAAAAGTATCTGGGCTAGTTTTTATATACTAAATTATAAGTTAACTATAATTGTAATTGGTTATAAATTATAAGTAACCATTCATTTAGCTGAAGCGTCAATGCTTAATTTTAGTTTAAAGTAACCATCTTAGATTTTATGAGTTCCCTCAGCTATTTCAGAATATAAGATACTAAAGATACCCAAGGGAAAACGTTCCTCACTTCCTCACAGTAAGCAAATTCTTTAGTGAGGTCAGCCTTCAAGAGTGTGATAGGGCAGAAAGCCATCAGCTTGGAAAACAACTGATCTTATATCTAGTCTCTGATCGTAACCAATGAGGCGTTCTGCCAGGTACTTTACTTTGCCAAGCCTTAGTTGTTGAAAAAATGGGGAGCCAGGCTTGATCACCTGTAAGGCTTTGTTTCCAGTGTCTGACAGGAGGAGGGAGAAAGGAGAAAAGAAAATGAGACTGTTGGTCCACCATTCATTGTATATCAGCAACCTGTGCTGGAAAAACAGGAGGAGACAGCCTGTTGGGACAGCCAACTGAGAAGAGCTTGGGGAAAGTTTTTTAATCTATCATTCCCTTGGAAATACCTTTAAAATTGACCTATTCCTAAAACTGCAGAAATGTTGGGAAAGTACTGAAACACCTTTTTTTTTTTCCTCAGTTAAGTTTCTTCTGATTGTTAGTAAAATCAAATCATATAGGAAAGCGAGCTGAAGAGTTTGACTGTCCCGCCAACACCACATCAGTCCCATGCAGCAGCTTTTAGGCTTAGTTTAGAGAAGGCTGTTCTTTTCCTGGGCATTTAGTTTGAGACCTGATTTCAGATCATTCTGGGTCCAGTCATAGAAACTGTGCCTAAGTTATTTAAATGAGTATAAAGGTTTGTTAAACAGTCATAAAAGTAGCTATAAGTAATAATTACTACAGTAGTACCTAACACTTGCATTAGCCAAAAAAAAAAAAAAAAAGTCATATCAAGAAACAGAAAAATGTCCCCATTGGAGGGATCGATGCCTGAGAAAGGGCCCAGGTGAAATGACTTGTCTAGGCCTCCCTTCAGACCTGTGAGTTTTAACATGACATTTATCTGTTAGGAATGGTAGAAACCAGTGAGTGCATATCTTAATGTAAATAAATGAAGAAGCAACCAAAAAAGCTGCCTGGGGAATACAGTAAATACAGTATTCATGTTCTATACACTAGTTATATTAACACTGTAACTCTGCTCCTTTTTAAGATCATTACTGAACATAAAATTAAGTTGTGGAGAAAGAAATTCTTTTGTGATGGTGTCTATGTAATTTTCTAATCCCATGAAGTCTGAAAGATCAAACACAATTTTCACATTATTGGAATTCTCTTTAAATATAGTGTATTTAGTTGGGTACATTGGTGTGTGCCTGTGATTCCCATTGCATGGATGGCTGAGGCAGGATCACTGGAGCCCAGGAATTCAAGACCAGCCTGGGCCCTAATAGTAAGACCTAATCTCAAAAGAAAACAATATAATAACTATAACTCAAAATATATATTATCTCAAAACAAAACTCTAATGTATCAGTAGTAAACAAAATAAAATCATTATATATCAAGTGACGTAAATGATCTATTGATCACTTCACGTAAAAATAAAATCTCAAAGTAAACCATTCTGAAAATAACTTAGTTTGAAAACAGTTCAGTAGAGAGCACTTGCTAAGCACAGACCCCCAATACATACAGTGCTTCACATAAAATAACTTGGTCAAGTCTCTCCTTGGTGGCCTCCACCTTTATCTTTTAAGACAAGGCCTCCCACTGTTTTATGTCTGTTCAGTGATCAACTATCTCGATGGGTATTCCCCAACAGCAGGAGCTTAAAAGTCTAGATGGGCCCTAGGCACTCACTCACTGAGACTGTCTGCAGGTAATTTTAGGTTGTGTCAAGTTACAACTAAAACTGTCAGTGCCTTTTGAAGCTCATTGGTTCAGCTACAGTACTTTGTCACAGAGTGTCAGGGACCTGTCTGTGCCCACCCTATCCCCTCCAAAGCTGCAGTTAGAAGCATGTGCTGCCATGCCTGACTTTTTATGTGGATTCCAAACTCAGGTCTTTCCTTGGTGCATATATGACAGTCACTTTATCACCTGAGCCATCTCTCCCAACCCTTATTTTCTCAAAAAAAAAAAATTGTTCAATCTGTGCTCATAGGAATTTTTCCTATGAGATAAATTATTGTCGGTAGTAACATAATGATTTTTTTTTTGAGACATGGTCTTATTATTTAGCCTTGGCTGCATTTGAACTTTTTATATAGACCAATCTAGCCTGGAATTCAAAGATCTGCCTGCCTCTGCCTCTGAACTGCTGGGATTATAGGTATGCACCACCATGCCTAGCTGAATAAAAGTTTCAGCAACTTTATTTAAAAATAAATGTGTTATTTTTAAAATTCTATATTGTTTTTTTATGAACATTGTGTTTCATGTGTCCTAATTTGTGGTTTTTATTGTCGTTGAAAGTCAGAGCAGCGTCTGTCCTTCCCAGGTACAGCCCACCATGCCTATTTACAGGACACCTGAGCACCAAGAGCAACGGTAAGTGAGCTGCTTACAGCTGGAGCCACATTAGAGACTCACTGTTTTCTGTGCTGGGTGGTCACACAAGCTGAGGACGAAGTTCTCTTAAGGAACACTTACTTGCACTTCGTATCAGCAATTAGAACTAAATGTTGTAGGCATTCTTTGGGCTCAGTTTGGGGGGTCATAATGTCGAACTACTGTTGTGCCCTGATTGTGAACCTAGCTGCCCCTGCTTTCCCACCCTGCCATACCAGGGGCTACTTTTGCCAGCACACGGTCTGGTTGAAGGCATGTCTGCCTTATTAAGGTGATGATTGTCAAGTGATAAAGGTCTCCAAAGTAAATTTTTAATATTAACTTAAAATAAGTTTTGTAATTATAACTTAAACATCTTTGGCATTGGTTTTAGGAAAAAGAATTTAAACCCATTGTTCTTATTTCTATGAAAATTATTTCAAACTATCCCCTCCAAATAAGAAAAAAAGATGAAAAATTTTTTTTTTAAAGATTTATTTATTTATTATATGTAAGTACACTGTAGCTGTCTTCGGACACTCCAGAAGAGGGCGTCAGATCTCGTTACGGATGGTTATGAGCCACCATGTGGTTGCTGGGATTTGAATTCAGGACCTTCAGAAGAGCAGTCGGGTGCTCTTACCCACTGAGCCATCTCACCAGCCCCTGAAATTTTTATTTATTTCATTTTATTTCTTTGTACCAGAGTGTATTCATAGAAACAGCTAGGAAATCCCATTTAAAAACAAAAACAAAACAAAACAAAACAAAAAAACAAGCAAACAAACCTTTGAAGCAATATCTGGTGGTGCAAACCTGTAATACCAGTATCTGGAAGACTGAGGCAGGAGGATAGTAAGTTTATGGCCTGCCTGGGCTATAGCTTGAGGTCAAGGCCTTTCTGGGAACTTAATCAGAACTTTTCTCAAAGAAAAAAGTAAAAAGTGCTGGGGCTATAGTTCAGGAGTAGAGGGTTTGCATAGCCCCTAGGTTCAATCTTCAGGAGTGTGTGCTCAAACACACACATACACACACACAAAGCATGCACTTGCAGAGCTAATGCAGGCAGAGCACTTGTCAGCATGCAGCTGCATTGGCTCTTATCTCAGCAATGCCTCCTTTGCAGAAATATGACACAGACTTAGTACACAGCTCTGTGCTTCTATTAAATGGTGATAATAATGGCTAAAAAGAATTTTACTGGTAGAGAGAGTGTGACAATGCATGGCATGTGTCCTCCAGCCACATCTTTGATAGTAACATGCTTGTATTCTGTGGAGTTTTCATGAATGGATTGATTTTGACGTACTGAAGGATAGATCTAGGAGGGGAATCTTAAGGTTCAGTGGAGAATAATCTTTTCAAGCCCTATATTCTATTTTACTGTTGATTTTTTTTTTTAAGTATATGCTCCTGTTATTTCTCAATTTTTTTTTCAGGGGCTGGGAATATAGCTCAATGGATAAATAGATAATAAATAATAAATTTGCTGTGCAAATTTGAGAGTTGGATCCCCAAACCAATATAAACACATGGTGGGAGTGGCAGCCCACCTGCCTGGGGAGACAGGGATGGGATGCCCAGAGCAAGCTGCCTCATTAGACTAGCCTCATCAGCTGACCTGGCTTCAAATGAAAGATCCTACCTCACTGAATAAGATAGAGAATGACCAAGGAAGATTCCTGACACCTATACCTGCGTGCTCACTCACTGTTGTACACATACATGTACCCACACACATGTGGCATGCATAGGCTTGCACGTATACCACACACACATAAAAACACATGTAAAAAGTGTTTTTAATGTTTAAGAAGATGCCTCCATAGTGCTTTATGCTTATACATTGATGCTTAATGCTTCTGAGATTCACTTTAAACAATTTGAGAGAAGGTGGAAAGGTTCAATACGTAGCTTTAAAGCAGTCTGTGGATCTTGACTGCAGCTATAAAGTCAGAGACTTCTCTCTCTGTGACACTTACCTCACAGTCTCCATGTATAGTCTTGTGCTTTGGAACTTGTCTGATCTCTCAGGCTCAGTGATTCATAGTCGAGCAAATGATTGAAGATGTTTAATTACGAGATAAAAAGATATAAAATAGATAGTAATAATTTAAAAGTAGATTAACATTATTAATTTATTAGTAGATTATATTTTAGATTATTTTAATAGATTATATTCTAGAATCTCTTTCCCAAACTCTCAAGCTTGTAAAACTTAACTCTTGAAGAGGCTGGAGCCCAGGTGATGAGTTGCTAGTCAGTGTTCC
Source organism: Mus pahari (assembly GCF_900095145.1). NCBI lineage: Eukaryota > Metazoa > Chordata > Mammalia > Rodentia > Muridae > Mus > Mus pahari. The sequence goes on from NC_034596.1 coordinate 93,127,890, forward strand.
CAGGGCAAGATGAAGACTGGACACAGAGCCATGACAGTGTGTGTACTCTCCACCTCCTCCAGCGAAGTCCAGAAGGGACTGAGAATGACGTCAGTAACTGTATCTTGTGATGTTTATATTAAGTTTACATGTGTAACGATTAAATATGTTTTAATTTTTAGCTTTTTGCACTGACTCCTCTTCTCTCAGACTAACCACTCTCCAGCTGGTCAAGAACCACATGGCTGTTCACTATAATAAAATCCTTTCAGCCAAAGGTAAAAATGTGCAAATTTGAATTTCCTGTGCCCATGTAAACCCCAGCTTTACTTCTCATTATGATGAACCTGTGGCAAAGGGGTTTTTACATTATTTTAAAGGGGACTTGGATCTTAAACTGGGATGCCAACTATTGATTATATATCAATGGCAAAATTTATGTTAACAACATTTACAATTACATAATGCCTAGACAACTCATTTAATGCATTTATTCTAATATTCTTTTGTTGTTAGAGATTGCTAATTTTTCTATTTGTGTTTAAAATTTTATGTGTCTATATTGGGCATGCTTGTGTGTGTGTGAGCAAGCAAGTATGTATTCAGGTGCATATGCATGTGTGTGTATGCATATAGAAGCCAGAGGTCAACCTGAAGTGTCATTTGTCAGGAGCCATCCATTTTTTTAAGAGAGGGTCCCTCACTGAGACCTTGGACTTGACATTTTAAGGCTAAACTATGTAGGAGGCAAGCCCCAGAGATGCTCCTGACTCTGCCTCCCCAGGGCTGAGAGTAGAAAAGTGTGCTGCCATACCTTCACTTCACTAGTGACTACACTATCTTCCTAGTACAAGATGTTACTATAAAGCCCAGGCTGACCTGACATCAGTATCCTTCTGCTTTGGGCTCCCAAGGAACTGAATGTGCTGTGCCGCTGCCATACTCAGCTGGATGCTGGTCTTAATATAATATAATCTAACCTGCTTTTCATTTAGGAAGTTACACAAAGAAGATGCTAGCTGCTATTCTTCCTTTTATTATTGATTTTATTAAAAGATAACTTACATAGAATAAAATGCACTAGTTGTTAAGTATATATGGAAATACCTTGAAAATCTATATGTCTCTATAACCACGACAGTGTTGACAATAAACGAGATCATTTAACTCTAGCATGTATGGCCATCTTCCTGCCCCATGCTGTTGTTCAGTTCAGGAACAGAGAAGGGTACATATATTTTAAATTGCTGCTAAGAAAAAGGGAGGGGGTGGTATTTTGTAGCATTTGAAAACAGTATGAGATTTGAACTTAGTGTCCATAAGTCATGTTCATTCTTTTTCATACTGGCTGTAGCAGCCTTTGCACTGAAATGCAGAGTCAACTGGTTGAGACCAGCTGTATTACCTCGAAAAGCCAGAGATTTACCCTCTGATCCTGCAATAACAGTGTGCTGACCCTGGTATAGGACATTTCCAATATCCAAAAAGGTCCCCCCTCATCTCTGAAGCTGCCCATCTGTTCTCTGTTCCTACACTTTTGCCTTTTCTATAGAATAGAATAATATTTATTTATACTTTCAGCCTGGCTTCTTCCAATGTGCACAACACTTTGAGGCATCCATGATGTGTTTATCAACATTTCTTCCTTAGTTTTTTGGGTGTGTGTGTGTGTGTGTGTGTGTGTGTGTGTGTGTGTATGTGTGTGTAAGACAGAGCACACCCTCAGATGCCATTCTTATTTTTGAGACAGTCTTTCACTGGTTTGAAGCTTGCCCATTAGAGTAGGTAGGCTGGGCAGCCAGCGCTGAGGATCCACCTGCCTCCCTGTGGAGGTTCTGAGTGTGCACCACCACACCTGGCTTTTTACATGGGTTTGAGGTTAGACCTCAGTCCTGTGCTTGCACAAGTACTTTACCAACTGAGCCTTCTCCCCAGCCCTTAAATGTATTTACTTTTGTTTATAAATAGGATTCTAATTGATGGTGCATGTCTTTAATCCCAGCACAGGGAAACAGATCTCTGAGTTCCAGGTCAGGCTAATCCATGTAGTAAGTTCCAGGGGAGTCAGGGCTATGTAGAGAGAATGTGTCTCCAAAAAAAAAAAGTAGTCCATTTAATGAAGCTGTCATAATTGGTTGATCCATGGCATGGAAAATATTTGGGTTGTTTTGACTCCGTTTGAGTTACTGGGAATCAAATGACTGTACGTGTTCACATACAGTTATGAACATATGTTTCTGTTTCGCATGGTAAATTTACTTCACTAGGAGTAGAGCCATGGGTATGTTTATGGATACATTTAGCTTTGTGACGGAACCCTTTCCAGAGTGACGACTGGTTGTTTCCTTACCACTGCCCCCTCAGCAGCACCTGCTGTTGCCAGGATAGAGCAGTGTCTCCTCTTTGTGAATACCTCTGTCTTACTCAGGGTTTCTATTCCTGCACAAACATCATGACCAAGAAGCAAGTTGGGGAGGAAAGGGTTTATTCAGCTTACATTTTCCACATTGCTGTTAATCACCAAAGGATGTCAGGACTGGAACTCAGACAGGTCAGGAAGCAGGAGCTGATGCAGAAGCCATGGAGGGATGTTCTTTACTGGCTTGCTTTCCCTGGCTTGCTCAGCCTGCTCTCTTATAGAACCCAAGACTACCAGCACAGAGATGGCACCACCCAGAAGGGCACCTCCCCCCTTGATCACTAATTGAGAAAATGCCCCACAGCTGGATCTCATGGAGGCATTTTCCCAACTGAAGCTCCTTTCTCTGTGCTAACTCCAGCTTGTGTCAAGTTGACACAAAACTAGCCAGTACAACCTCCAAGGTTTAACCATAAACTTTAATTTCACTAATTCATTTTACTAACTATACCAAATTTTTATTTACTTTTTCATAAATAAATCTTGCTATGTAGTCTCAAGAGCTTAACTTTAAAAATATTTAGGTTATGTTTTAAATAATTGAAAAAAATAGTATGTTATGGTATTAAAATCATATAAAATCAAGCTCAATTTTCAGATATTTTAGGATTTGTATTTTAAACGACGTGTTTAAGAGACCATTTTGTAATCTTAGGGTTTTCTGAATTTGTTTTCTTCTAGAAGCTTTTTGCTTTTGACTCTTCCATTTAAGTTTGTGGTTCATTTTGAGTTTTGGTAAATAGTATGAAAAAAAGGTTACTGTTTTTTTGCCTACTCATATATTAAATTTCTGGTATCAATTACTGAAGAGTAATTCCCTATTGAATTACTTCAGCATCATTTGACCCAATGTGTAATTCTGTCTTGAGGTATAAATGTGCATATCTACATGTCTACCTTTCTGCCTGCAGCATCCTGCTTTGTTTTTGGAGCATCTCATTAAGTCTTGAAATAGGGATGGAGCATTCTGCCCGCAGCATCCTGCATTGTTTTTGGAGCATCTCATTAAGTCTTGAAATGGGGATGGAGATGCTCCACTTTGTCTGAGTCTCGGCTCAATTGTGCTGGTGCGCCATGATAAAGGCCTGGCATCAGCCACCAAAGCTCTGCTCATTCCTTGTTCAGCCTTCCTTATATTTCGTATTCAGTGGTTAAACTGCTATGTTTTCACGTTCACCAGTATTCTCTTCTACATTATTCAATGAACTGTTAATCCCACCTAGTATTTTTTATCTGCTATCTTATTTTTAATCTCTAGAAATGCAATAATAAAGCAAAGAACTTCAAGTCTTCAGAGTGTTTTGTGATTTATAAATTTAGTGTTTCTCGTTATTTATAAATATGAAGAATATTATTAAATATTTTATTCTCTTTCAGCCGCAGTGGACTGCTCAATTCCAGTAAGTGTGAATACTAGCATCAAATGTAAGTAATTTTTTATATGATACCCCTTTAAAAATAGGTGAAATAGACATAATTTGAAACTTAACATCCTATTTCTAAGTGTCCATTTCAGTAGCATTAAATACTGTGTGTTTAGAACATTAAGTACTGTGTGTTTAGTCATCACTGCCATCCAGCTACCCTCGGCCACGTGTGAGCCTGGGAACCACATGTCCACGTTCTGCTTTCTAAGTCAAGTTTCTCTCCAGTCCACTTTCCATGAACTTTATGATTCTAAGTTCCTTGATTAAGTGGAATGCTACAGTGTTTCTTCTGAGACCAGCATATTTTACTTGGCATAATGTTAGCATCACTTGTGCTGTAATGATCAGAATCTTTTTTAGAGGTTTATTATTGTCTGAGTTTGTATGATGTATACGTGAGCACATGAGCCATCGCATGCATACAGAGGTCAAAGGACAACTCTGTAAGAGTTGATTCCTCCTGCTAACTTTAACTGGGTTCTAGGGCTCAAACTCAGATCACCAGACTTGTGTAGCAATACATTGCCCATGAGTCATCTCAGCAGCCCAGAGTCATCTTAAGGCTCAATAAAGTGATGTGTGCATGTGCCTCATTCTGTTTGTCATTAGCAGCTTCAGTCGTCTTCCATTGCTGTGAGTGACAGTGGGGACACAGATTCAGAGGATGGACCCAGAAATGAGGTTCCTGTGTCATTAGTAACTCTCTCTGTGCTTTCTTGGGAACTGTCATGTTTTCTGTGGCATCTGCACAGGTTTACATCCACCAGTCACATGCAAGGCCTTCTGGTTTGGTTGCTTGGCTAGTTTTTGTTTGGGGATTTTAAAATTCCCATGTTCTTCAATTATCAAAAAAAAAAAAAAAATCACCAAATAATGGAACAAAGCATTTGCTAAGAATGTAGGAAACAATAACAAAATGATAATAAATTTCAATTTATAAATGAGTTTTAAGCTGGGCAGTGGTGGTACACACCTTTAATCCCAACACTCAGGAGACAGAGGCAAGCAGACCTGTGAGTTCAAGACTAGCCTTATCTACAGAGCATGTTCCAGGACAACCAGGGCTACACACATACACACAAAGAAGCCCTGTCTCAAACAAACAAAATAAAAAAACAAAAAAGGCAAATATAATATAAATATAAATAAATTAAACTTGCCAATTCAAAGATGTATAACAGCTAGTTCAATCTAAAAAGCAACAGGAAAAAAAAAAGTGGCATGTTGTCTGTAGGGGCCTTGGTGCAGATGTGAGGACAAACTCTAAATGAAAGAATAAAAGGCAAAGACAGTACACAGGGAGGAGAAACAAGAGAAATCAGTAGTGGTTGCTGTTATGTTGGTAAAAACCTTTAAGTCAGAAGCTTTCTATAGAAAAAAAGATGATCATTAAAAGGCACAATAGGAAGGTCTAACACGTATATTTCAGAGCTCCTGAAATATAAAAAGCAAATAGTAACAGAAAAATCTAAATCTCAAAACTGATAGCAATACAGTGATGGTAGATCCCATACTCTACTTTCAGTAATGGCAGGAATATCCAAACAATATCAGTAAAGAAGCAGTTGGGGTGAATTAACACAGTTAATAAAATGAACCTAACAAACATGCCAGACTTTCCACCAGGGTGTGATGCACATTTCCCTAAGAGCACATGGAATATTCCTGGAGTTTATCATATCAAGTTACAAATTTATCTTAGCATATTTCAGAAAATAAGAATCTTTTTAGCCAGAGTTTAATTAAAATAAAAATTAACAACAGAAGGTAATATTCACAAATTTGGAAACTAACTTTGAGTCCAAGGTAAAATAAAAAGAGAACTCTTGATGGGATATGTTGGTGCACAACTGTCACCTGGGAGGTGACACAGGGCCAGCCTGGGCTCCAATGAGAAAATCTGCAAATGAAAACAAAAGCAGAAGTCCCAAACCATAAAAACAGCCACTCATCTGGGCGGTGGTGGCGCATGCAGCCCTTGGGAGGCAGAGACAAGCAGATTTCTGAGTTTGAGGCCAGCCTGGTCTACAGAGTGAGTTCCAGGACAGCCAGGGCTATACAGAGAAACTCTGTCTCGGGGGGAAAAATAAAAATAAAAAACAGCCACTCAGTAAGACACAGCAGGATCTGCACTAAGGTGCAGATGCCTGCAATGTAGAGGACAAAGGACCGCAAATGACTTAAATGTAAGTCTTAGGAAACTGAAAACTAGTTCAGGCTGTGGCTCACTGGAACAGCACTTGCTTCACATAGACCTCCTGTCAGCACAAAGAGGAAATAGAAAACTAGAAAAGAAATTAACCCCCAGTTAGTGGACAGAAGGACATAATAAAACTTAGAAAAGAGGGACAGAAAAACAGAATTCAAAAGCAAAAACAAAAATAAAACAGAAATTGGTTTCCTGAAAATTGGCACTCTTAGCTAATCTTAGCTAGACTGAAGAAAGAGAACAAAGACTCGGGTCATCCAGCGCCTTTCCCCGCCCGAAGAGGGGTGTTCGCCCGGCAGCAGTCCCCATGCCTGATCCGGCACCCGGCACCTTCCCCCGTCCGAGGAGGGGTGTTCGCCCGGGAGCAGTCCCCAGGTCTGATCTGGCATCAGGCACCTTTCCCTGCCTGAGGAGAGGTGGAGAGGTGTTCACTGGGGAGTCCCCAGGCCTGATCCGGCATCCAGTGCCTTTCCCCGCCCGAGGAGGGGTGTTTGCCCGGGAACCGTCCCCAGGCTTGATCCGGCATCCGGTGCCTTTCCCCGCCCAAGGAGAGGTGGAGAGGTGTTCACAGGGGAGTCCCCAGGCCTGATCCGGCATCTGGCGCCTTTCCCTGCCCGAGGAGGGGTGTCTGCCCAGGAGCAGTCTCCAGGTCTAAACCAGAAGGTGAGCCATCTTTGCTCCAGTGCACTGCCAGGGAGAGGGCGGCCTGGAGAAGGGACGCAGCTTCTGGGAAGGAACCCATGTCTGGTTCAGGTCATCCTGCGCCTTTCCCCACCCGAGGAGGGGTGTCTGCCCAGGAGCAGTCCCCAGGCCTGAGCCAGAAGGAGAACCATCTTTGCTCCAGTCCACTGCTGGTTAGAGGGCGGCCTGGAGAAGGGACGCAGCTTCTGGGCTCCAGTCTGCACTTGCAAGAGTGTGGACTGCAGAAGCTACACAGCTTCAGGACAGAAAGAAGCAACCTAAATTCTGGGA
>NC_034596.1:93135220-93140486 GCF_900095145.1 Mus pahari
GGTGGGGGGAAGGGGTATAGGAAACTTTCGGGATAGCATTTGAAATGTAAATAAAGAAAATAATAATAATAATAAACAAAAAAAACAAGCAAAAAAAAAAAAAAAGAAAGAACAAAGACTCAAAGGAGAGATAAAATGTATTATGGACTTCTGTGAACAATTTACACTAACAATTGGATTGCCATGAAGAAATGGATAACTAGGAAAGGGGATAACATTTGAAATGTAAATAAAGAAAAATAAGATAGATAGATAGATAGATAGATAGATAGATAGATAGATAGATAGATAGATAGATAGATAGATAGATAAAAGAGTCAGATGCAGATATTTACACCCAACCAATGGACAGAAACTGCTGACCCCATGGTTGAATTAGGGAAAAGCTGGAAGAAGCTGAGGAGGAGGGCGACCCTGTAGGAAGACCAGCAGTCTTACCTAACCTGGACCCTTGAGATCTCTCAGACACTGAGCCACCAACCAGGCAGCATGCACTAGATGATATGAGGCCCCCAACACATGTACAGCAGAGAACTGCTGGGTCTGGACTCAGTCAGTGAAGATGCACCTAACCTTCAAGAGACTGGAGGTCCCAGGGAGTCGGAGGGTCTAGTGGGATGGTGACACCCTCATGGAGATGGGGAAAAGGTAATATTAAAAAGAAAGAACTTTTTATGTGCTCAGGGTTGGGCACAGTGTTTTGCAGATGTCCACACAGGCCGTGAATGTACTTTGGATCCCCTTGAGTCGGAGTTATAGGTGATGTAGGTGCTGGGACCTAAATTCAGATCCTGTGGAAGAGCAGCAGCAATACTCTGAGCCACTGAGCCATCGTCCTACCTGTCTTCCTGAAGATTTTAAACCATCCTTAGATTACCTGTAATACATAATACAAAGTAAAGTGCATGCAAGTGATTTTTAAGGAATGACCAGAGAAATAACTAGATAGTATATGGCACCAACAAAGTTTATTTTTCTGAGCCTTTTTAAAAATATGCATTTGGTTAAATCTATATTATTGAACCTCTAGTTACAGAGAGCCAACTGTATTTTTAAATTTACCATCTGTGTTTTCCTAGTTTTTCAGCATGTTGGGTTTTTTTTTTATTTTATTTTTTATTTTTATTTTTATTTATTTATTTATTTATTTATTTATTTATTTTGGTTTTTCGAGACAGGGTTTCTCTGTATAGCCCTGGCTGTCCTGGAACTCACTCTGTAGACCAGGCTGGCCTCGAACTCAGAAATCCACCTGCCTCTGCCTCCCAAGTGTTGGGATTAAATGCATGTGCCACCATACCTGGCTATGTCATTTTATTTTTATCAATAACCAGAGTCTTCTACTTTTGGTTAATATACTCATTGCTATCCTGACAAGGTAGTTATTCTAAGATAACTGTGTATCTATAAGATCACTTGGTAAATTTTTAGCTTTAGTAATGTATAATTGATCAGAGTTATATAATGTATATAAAGTAGTATTTTGATGTCTATATACATTGTGGAATGCTGACCTAGTCAAGATTACTATAAACTCACATATTCACCTTTTCATTTGCATCAAGAATGCTTAAGAAATTTGAAACATGTGATAATAGTATTGGTAACCATGCTTCATATTACATTCTACAACTATCTGTTTTCACAACTGAAAATGCTACCCTTTACTAACATCTCTCCGTCTCCAGTCTATGCTTTCCTGATTTCACCACCTGGAGTCCTTGACTACTTGGTGTCTGCATGTAAGGGAGATGATGCGGCCTTTGTCTTCTGTGTCTGGGCTACCTGCTTGGCAAAGGTCCTCCAAGAGTCATTCCCAGCCTAGCAAGTGTTGCCTTTCTCTAAGGCTGAAAGAGTCTTTTGTATCATGTACATATGCACACACATTCATTAGTTACTTATCTGCTAGGGACCATTAGGTTGTCTCTGTATCTTGGCTGTTGTGAATAATTCAGAAAATAGAGGGGTGTGCCTGTGTGACAGTCTAGTTTCATTCCATTTGGATATGTAGCCAGAAGCAGAGTTGCTGAAACACGCAGAACTTCTATTACTAAATTTCAAAGAACTTATACTCAAATTAGTAAATGGCTGTCACCTGAATTTATACATGAATTGATTCCCTTCTACATGTTTGCCAATGCTTGTTATAGTTTTTCTTTTCATGTGTATGTGTGTGTGGTTTGTATACACACACACACACACACACACGCGCGTTGTTATGTGTGTGGGTACATATGTGTAGGAGCAGAAGACAATAGTGGGAGTCAGTTCTTTTTTTTTTTTTAAGATTTATTTATTTATTATATGTAAGTACACTGTAGCTATCTTCAGACACCCCAGAAGAGGGCATCAGATCTCATACAGATGGTTGTGAGCCACCATGTGGTTGCTGGGATTTGAACTGTGGACCTTCAGAAGAGCAGTCAGTGCTCTTAACCACTGAGCCATCTCTCCAGCCCCGGGAGTCAGTTCTTTTCTTCCAACTTTACATGAACTTCAGGGATTGCATGAACTCAGGCTTATCGGGGTAGCAAGGGGGAAATTTTAGCTAATCCACCCTAACTTAGTATATTCTAGTAGTTTTTTGCTGCCACCAGATCCAGTGAGTAACCTGTCTCAAGGGAATACAATAGAGTGGTACAACAGAGTGATCCCTCTGTGCACACCCCACCCCAACACACGTAAATAAAATCCATAATTGTCAGTTAAAATATTTATGGGGTGCCTACCATGTGCTACGTGTTGCTCAAAGACTAAAGTAAAATGTTGAACAAAACTGATTTCCAGAGCTTCCTGTGTAGTGGGAGGAGACAAGTGATTATATACAAAGAAGGAGACTGTGTCAGTTGGGGATTCCTACAGTGAGGAGGTAGAGCTGGTAAAGGAAGCTGGGAGACCCTTGGAGGAGAAGTCTTTTTTTTTTTTTTTTTTTTTGTCTTGGAGAGACAAGCAGAGACTTTAAAGAATTTAGAATATTGTGGCCCTCCAAGGAAAGAGCAGTCCAGAGAGAAGAAGCAGCCTTGAAATGGCTATGATTGATGAATTAGAAGAAACTGTGGGGAGCGTGTGAACTAAACCTTCAGAAGAGTGATAGATGATGTCACCCTGATGGACAGAGTTATACATTGGGGGAACTGGCCTTCATGGTGAATGAAGTTCAAAGCCACTGGAGGATCTTGAGTAGAGGCATCATGGAGCCAATTTCACTTTCCAAAGCATCCCTCTGGCTGCTGAGGTGAAAACAGTCTACAGAATGCCATCACTGAAGAGTGTGGATAGGTAGAGGGTAGACTGCATTGATAGTAGTGAATGTTTCCATGGAAACATTCCAACCATGTCTGTCAATGGCTTAGATAGGGTTAGGGTGTGAGAGAAAGGAGGGGAAAAAAGAAAAGAAAAGGAGTCAAGGATGACCTGTCAACCGCAAAGATGGAACTATGATTTACTTGACTAAAGAGTATGGTAGGAAAGGATTTGGCGGAGGAAATGAACTAGGACTTCAGCCTTCATCATCATAAGGTCAAAATGAGTACCTATGAGCTGGCTGGGGCCAGAAAGACAGCTTGGCAGGTAAATGCACTTGCTACCAAGTCTGACAACAGGAGATTGATCAGCAGGACCTACACGTGGAAGAGAAGTGACTCCTCTAACCTCTGTGTACATATCATGGCATGTGTGCTCCCAATAAATATTGTAATTTAAAATATTAAACAAAATCACTTGTGTCTTGAAGGCAGTTAGAATGAGTCTGGAGTTCAGGATAGAGATAAAATTTTGAGACTTAACAGAATTGAGTAGTATTTAAAGTCTAGCTTTCATATTTTGTTTTTAAATTTCAAACTGTTTCTTATTAATGATATACATTTAAATCATTTAAGACATGAGTTTGTTGGTTTTGCCATGTAAAGAAAAGTATAATGGCTGAATTTAAAAAGATCATAATCTCTAAATGGCTAACTAGTAGCCATCATTACTCCTTATCATATTGAGTTTATGCTTATCATAATTGATCTGGATAATTCAGAAATAGGCTTATGACATAAAACAATATATCCCTCGACTTAGTCATCTGTATTTTCATGCTCTATATGTTCCTGGTATGGCTAGTGCTGCCTTGATCATTTCAATTTCCATATTATCCAAATTGGAATATGCTTTGTTGTTTAAATAGTGTTATATATAGCACATTAGATGAGCTTTACCAGTTTTTAATCTTTTTATTTTATATGTGTGGGTGTTTTGCCTGCATTTATGTCTGCATACCTTATGTGTGCAGTACCCAGAGAAACCAGAAGAGGGCATTGGATGCCTAGGACTGGAGTTACTAGACAGTTGTGAGCTGCCATTTGGGTGCTATGAAAAAACAGCCAGTGCTCTTAAAGTGCTGAGCCACTTCTGCCCCAGCTTTCAAATTTTTTGGTTGAACATGTCCTCTTAGTTTCTTTAGTTTCTCTTACTTACATATTTTATTTTTTAATCTCTGTGCATGTGTGTATATGAGGACATGCGTGTGCCATGCACATGTGGAAGTCAGGCTAGTCCTCCCGTCAACCTTGTTGGAGACAGAGTCTATCGCTCACCACTGGATATGCTAGGCTAGATAGCCAGCAAACCTCTAGCCGTTTACCTGACTATGCCTCCCATCTCAGCAGAGCAATGCTGCTGGCCTTGCGTGGGTTCTGGGGATCTGAGCTCGGGTCCTTATGCTTGCTTAGCAAGCACTTTATCCGCAGAGCTATCTCCCCAGTCTAAAACCATTTTATTTTTTTAAATTTACTCATTGTTAATTGGCACATAAATTATACCTATCTATGAAGTACTACACAAGCTTTACTTTTATAGATGGAGGGAGCTGGGTGGCAGAAGGGATTGGAAAGGGAAGGAGAGTGGGACCGGTGTGGGGAAAGCAGGGGAAATAGGGCAAGGAGAGTGAATGGAAATTGGCAGGGATGGGGATGGGGTGAGAGTCTGGTCATCTCGACTTGCCAGAGACCAGGGATGGAAGAGGTTCCAGGGAGTCTATGAGGGTGACTCTAGCTGATACTCCTAGCAGCAGGGCATATATAGCCTGAAGTTGCCACCTCCTGGACTCCCAGTGCAGGGATAAAAACACCAACCCACCCATAAAATATTCAACCCAAAATTTGTCCTGCATGTAGTGTTCCTGCCTGCACGCAGACCGGGGCCTTGTCTGCATGGGCAGAACACCTTGGGGTGGGTTCGCACTCTTGCCTGCTGAACCCACTGTGGATTCGAACTGGAGGAC